>NC_090648.1:492609823-492953317 GCF_040937935.1 Hyperolius riggenbachi
ATGGAAAAAATGTAAAAGGCTGCCATTCTTACAGTAATCAAGCCAGAGTCCCCACACTTGGCACAGTTGGTCACTTGGTGACCGAGGTTACAAATCCAGGAAAAGTGTTTGGAGCAGAAAACAGCCAATCGAATTTCAGCCATTCATTTTTAATGGGAAAATGTAAACTGCAGCCATTCTTACACTGTTAACCTCACTAGCGTTCTGGACAAGCTAGGCTCGTCCAGAGATGCCGGAGGTCACCGCTCAGGCCCCGCTGGGCCGATTTGAATATTTTTTTTTAAAAAACCTTACCCGATCTTAGCCGATCCGCCGCTACCCGCCGCGATACAGGGCCCCCCAGTCGAGACCCCGTGCGCTGCCTGGCCAATCAGTGCCAGGCAGCGCTGAGGGGTGGATCGGGTCTCCCTGTGACGTCACGACGTCGATGACGTCACGACGTTCGTCGCCATGGCAACGGGGGAAGCCCTCAAGGAAATCCCGTTCAGAACGGGATTTCCGGACGGGTCATTGCGCCGGCGGCGATCGGAGGGCAGGGAGGGACGCCGCAGGGAGGGGGGAATCATGTAGCTAGCACTAGGCTAGCTACATAAAAAAAAATGTGCAAAAAACGTTCAATCAGAACGCCAGGCAGGTTAATGGCAGGGTTTTCAAACTTGCCATAGTTGGTCACTGGGTGACTGGGATTAAGATTCAGGAAAGTGGGTGGAGCGTACAACAGCCAATCAAAATTCACATTGATTTTCAAGGGGAATATTTAAACTGCTGCTATTCTTACACTGTAAATGGCAGAGGCTTCAAACCTGCTAGAGCAGTCAGTCATTGGGTGACTGGGGTTCAAATTCACTAGAGGGGCAGGGCCACAAACAGCCAATCAGATTTCCTTGGTGGATAAACTGCTTGATTTTCAAGGGGAATTTTAAAATTGCTGCCATTCTTGCGCTGTAAATGGCACAAGCCTCAAACCCGGTACAGTCAGTCACTGGGGTTCAAATTCAGAAAAGGAGCAGAGCCACGAAGGTGGTCTGTTTTCTAAACCTATGGTATGTTCTTAACGATTTTCAGGATTTGTCATTGGAGATAAGCAGGGGCGGCCCTGTGGAGGCGGGGCAACGGTTAGTAGTGAGAATCGTGGATTTGGTGTGGGAGTATGGATGGTACTGGTAAGTATATTGGGTGTGCCATGCTGCTTTTGGTGGTGTTATTGTCGCTTCTTCATCCCTCCTGCTAATTGAAACCTTTTCCTCAGGACAGCTGAATCTGTTTTGTCTGGCAACATCCGTCATAGGTAGAGAGTGTATACTGAGCGTGTGCACAGCTCAGAGGCAGCAGAAGGTGAGCCTCACTCCTCCCTCATTCGCATTGCCACGCCCCCTTCCATTTTCAAGCCTGACTAGTGACAGAAAGTTCAGTACACTCTGAGTCAGGTCAGATAATTATCATGACCAGCACATATACTTTATAAACATAAATACTGCTTGCTGCAGGGTTTTAGTTTTTGCTCCCAAAATACACTTTAAAATCAGACAGGTGTTTCTGAGGTGGGACAGGCGTGGTGGCAGCCATTTTGTTCTCAGAACTGAAGAGCTCTGTCTGGTGCTGAAGAAACAAGTCAGGTAGGATGATAATGTTGAGACAACAGTCTCGCAAGAGGCTTAATCCACCCCTTGCCCTTAAAAGCCACTTGTAGCCCTTAAAGCCTCAATAAGATCACCAGACGGCTACATTTTAGAAGGAATTTAAGGCCATAATGAGTGTAATTTATCAAAACTCTTCAAAAGAAAATCTTGTGCCGCTAACATCAGCCCGGGGGGGCGCGCTCAAATCCTCTTTCCAGAGCAAGCTAAAGGCAAACAGCGAGAAAGTGGTGGCAACAAACAGATATGGGACCCTGCAGAAGACATTATCATATTAGGCTTGCCCTTTTCCTTGAGCTCGCCAATAAATCGTCCCGTTTCTAAACTTTATACAATAGGCCCGATACGACCGGACATCAGGGAGGTCAGAAAATAGCATGACTAACAACATTCGGAGGTGCCTAATTATTATTATTATTTTATTTCTATGGCACCAACATCTTCCGTAGGGTTGTACATACTTCAAGACACTGTACTGTCAGGACATTAATACAAGTACAAATACATACATAGTTCATGTGGGGATTGGGATCAGTGGCGTAGCTAAGGAACTGTGGCCCCTGATGCAAGTTTTACAATGGGCCCCCCCCCAAGCACTCTATACATAACAATTGATACTGCGCACCAAAACCTGCCAATGGCAACTACAGTGTCAGAGGTGCAAGAAGGGGATGGGGAACAGCTAGTTAATGATTACCAATATTCAAAGTATCTATAAAAGTGATTATTATGAGCACAGGACCAATAGAGAGCTAATACTGTAGTTAAGGGAGGGCCCTTCGGGGCCCCTCTGGCCCAAGGGCCCCGATGCGGTCACAACCTCTGCAACCCCTTTTGCTACGCCCCTGGATTGAGATATCACTAAAATGAGTACACGTTCATACGGTAAATTACAGCAAATTAAGAAACAATGGGAGGAGGTCCCCGCCCATGCGAGTTTACAATCTAGAGGGTGAAACAATAGGAAAGGAGACACAGGGGTTAAAGTGTACCCAAAGTGACATGTGACACGATGAGATAAACATGTACATGTACAGTACAAAACACATAAATAACCAGGCTGTTTTACTTGTTTTACTTTGCTGCTTGTAAGAGTTAATTTCTAGGCATGGAAGTGACAGCTTCTGTCTTGTCAGTAGCTTGTTGGGAATATACGGTTGTAAACATCACTGATAAGCTAATTACAGCCATAAAAGTTTTCCTCGCAGATTACAACTTCTGAGGGTAGTAAAAGTTCAATAGTTCATGTACTTTAACTCTGGGACACTCAATAGGCTGCCACTGATTAGAGACATTCAAACATTCAACCTACTTTGTAAATGTATAAAGGATACCCGAGGTGACATGTGACATGATGAGATAGACATGTGTATGTACAGTGCCAAGCACACAAATAACTAGGCTGTGTTCCTTTTTTTTCTTTCTGTGCCTGAAAGGGTTAAATATCAGGTATGTAAGTGGCTGACTCAGTCCTGACTCGGACAGGAAGTGACTAAAGTGTGACCCTCACTGATAAGAAATTCCAAATATAAAACACTTTCCTCCTAGCAGAAAATGGCTTCTGAGAGCAGGAAAGAGAAAAAGGGGTATATAGTTCATAGATTTTAGCTCTGGCATTCGTCAATGAATGTGTCATTGCGCAAAAACAATAAAAAAGTTAAAACTTAAAAAGTAGATTTAAACATAAAGTCAAACTGTGGAATATCTTAAAAAGCCTTTTTTTAGGAGAAGGAAGATAGATACAATCGTTTATTTCATTTGTTTATTTTCGCCTCGGATGTCCTTTAAATATAGAAGAAAACCATTGGATACTTAAAAAAAAGTCATTTTTAGGAGTAGAAGCATAAATATACCGTAATTGTTTATCTCATCGGTTTATTTCTACCTTATGTTCACTTTAATGGACGAGGCAGTGAACTTCCAGTAGTATTTATAACAACTTATAGGCAGGGCCGGATTTGTACTCTTTACCGCCCTAGGCCACTGTCACCAGCCGCCCCACCCTTCAGTATAGGTAGTGAGATGACCCCTCCCCCTTCTTTCTAGTATAGGTAGCCAGATGATTCCTCCCCCCCTTCCCTCTAGTATATGTAGCCAGATGACCCCCCCCCCCCCTTTCCCTCCAGTATAGGTAGCCAGATGACTCCCTTAATCCCTCCTTTTTCCACACCCCCACCTTTTTAGTATAGACAGCCAGCTCGCCTTCACACCGCAGTAGCCATCAGTGTCGCTCATTTCTCCACTCGTCTCCAGTGCAGAAGCTTCCTCTTCCCCAAGTCCATAGCCGCTGGCCACAATGCAAGCGTGCACAGAGAGCAAGGTGGCTGCTGCACAGGTGGCTAGCAGCAGAGTACTGCGGTCAGGCACTCGCCTGATCTCCCTGCATTGCAGCATTTGCAAGCTTGCAAATGCTGCACCAGTTTAGCCTGCTGTTTTGGTGCCCCTGCTTCTGTGGTGCCCTAGGCCATGGCCTAGGCGGCCTTGGCCTAAATCCGGCCCTGCTTATAGGCTTATCTGAATAAGTGTGTTTTCAGAGTATGTTTGAAGGTTTCCAGGCTCAGAACATGACCCACTGTCAGCTGTGGGAGAGAGTTCCAAAAGAGAGGGACCGCCATTGAGAAGTCCTGGATGTGAGAGTGAGAGGAGGTTTACTAGGCTAGAGAGGACAGAAGGGTCTTTTATGGGATGTGAACTTAAAGGGATACTGTAGGGGGGTCGGGGGAAAATGAGTTGAAGTTACCCGGGGCTTCTAATGGTCCCCCGCAGACATTCTGTGCCCGCGCAGCCACTCACCGATGCTCCGGCCCCGCCTCCGGTTCACTTCTGGAATTTCAGACTTTAAAGTCTGAAAACCACTGTGCTTGCGTTGCCGTGCCCTCGATCCCGCTGATGTCAACAAGAGTGTACAGTATGGTCTGTGCCTGCGCAGTGTGCTCCTGGTGACATCAGCGGGATCGAGGACATGGCAACGCAGACGCAGTGGTTTTCAGACTTTAAAGTCTGAAATTCCAGAAGAAGACCATTAGAAGCCCCGGGTAACTTCAACTCATTTTCCCCTGACCCCCCCTACAGTGTCCCACCTTTGACAGAAACTACAGTGGGAGGAGCCAAAGAATTGCCAAGTTTCACATTTACAGAAATTCAAAAATTTCACACGGAATTCCCCCCCAATTTTTAAAATTCTTTACATTTTTTTTTTCTAATTTAAGCACTACATACAGATGTGGGAGTTGTGTAAACTTGCCTACAGTTCAGAATTCTAGGTACCAGTAATAAAAAAAAGTAAAGTCCGCCTCTAAGCTGCTCTATTCCCAGAAGCAATCCGGCTCGGCAACAGTGAGGTTAACCCACAATATTGGGGGAAGTCCAGTAATAAACCCACATTGTACACCAATTATGGAGCCTGCAATGAAACCAGCTGAATTATTCAAACATTACCACATCAAAAGTATGTGGAGGTACCTGTGTAAAAGCGTGAAGTTATACAACTTTTTTTGTAAAAAGTATATTCTTACATATTTCATAAATTGGTAGACATAACAGACAAGCAGGAAAGCAACATGGCAAGCAGCAGTGTCATAGCTCCCATTCCAACTGTCCCTCTTTTGGAGGGACAGTCCCTCTTTGGGAACCAAAACCCCTCTGTCCCTCTTTCTTCCTCATTTGACCCTCTTTCAGGACTGATGTACAGATCTGTGTTAATATATGTATTTTTCTACTGAAAAATGTGTATAACTGACTCTAAACTTTATGCCCATCAATGGTCAATGGAATCGTTATATTTTTTATTTTCAAATGTTAAAATGGAGGAAAACTAATGATGATGACCCCAGTGGGGTTTGAATGATAAAACTACATCCATCGATGCTAAATTCTTTGTGTTATGTACGGCGAAAAGTGTGGTGGGGAGTAATTAGGGGTGTGGCAGGGGCGTGTCTTAAAGTGTCCCTCTTACTCATTTCAAAATGTTGGGAGATATGCCAGTGTAGTACAGCCACAATAGTCCAAATCGTCCCTGACTCCGACCACTTCCACAGAGGCTAGTGAGGACATCAGTACGATGTTCAGGGTCCATGGCCTTCCTTAGACCTTCATCACAAACTTACGTGGAGCTGGTTGGAGTTACAGAAGGCTGACTTGGGGTATCAGTTCTATCTTGGCTGTACCACACTTGTAAGGGCCACGACATGCGTTTAGTGGAAACAGGCCCATAGACATTCATTGGAGTCAGTTCTTCTGCGTGCATCCATTATGCATCCAATCTGCGTGTAGTGGAAACAGGCCCTTAGTCTAGCGACAAAAACACCTGACCTAGAGTATTCAGAAGGAGGGACAGTAAATAGTCGCAGCACCCCACATCTTTGGGCCCCCCCTGCAGTCGCACGGGCATCTCCCCTGCAGCCACGCCCCTGCATAGGAACAAGCACGACGTCATGTCCCGGAATTTTCTACAAGAAGATACAGAGAAAGTTGGTGTTATCACGTCGGTCGCATCATAGTCACAATTTGGTAAGAAACCACTCAAAACAAAACAAAACAAAAGTCGCTTTATGGGCAGAACGCAGCTGTGAACGAGGACAATCCAAACTCGCTCCCAAGAGGTCGGGAAATTCCATCGAAAAGGGAAAGAAAAAAAAAGCTTTTGACATTGAAAACACGCAGTTAAAGAGGATTGTGTGATTGACTGCAGGAATTACACTGTACAAATAACAGGGCCTATTGAAATAACTGCCAGATGAAAAGCAAGTTCAGCATCGCAGCCGCTAAGGTATACAACAAGGTCGCAGACAATGTAACACCAGATTAACGCGGAGGGGACCTTCTCCCAGCTCTTGAGTGATGTGAATGGACGACCCGGAGTAAAAATTCCCCCCTGATCTCTCGCATGAGTTCTCCTGATCTAATGGCCTGGTGGGTTTACATTTCTGAGAGCGGTCTCGGCAAGGGAAGCAGGAAATTTGTGCGCCTGCGGCTTATGGACTATTTGGGCGCCCCATAGGCGCTAATGCAGTAAAATCGGCTATTGAGTGCTAAAAGCAGAAATTTTTAACATTGTGGTTGGACTGTCCAACCGAAATATTATGTTTTTAGAAAATTATTGTTTTGAAACTTAGTTTAGGTGTCAGGAAGGGGGTTTAGGGTTAGGCGTCAGGAAGGGGGTTTAAGGTTTAGGCATCAGGAAGGGGGTTTAGGGTCAGGTTTCAGGAAGGGGGCTTTAAGGGTTAGGCGTCAGGAAGGGGGGTTTAGAGTTAGGCGTCTGGAAGGGGGTTTATGGTTAGGTGTCAGGAAGGGGGTTTAGGGTCAAGTTTCAGGAAGAGGGCTTTTAGGGTTAGGCGTCAGGAAGTGGGGTTTAGGTTAGATGTCAGGAAGGAGGGTTTAGTGTTAGGCGTCAGGAAGAGGGGGGTTAGGGTTTAGCATCAGGAAGGGGGCTTTTAGGGTTAGGCGTCAGGAAGAGGGGGGTTAAAGTTAAGGGTCAGGAAGGGGGGCCTTAGGGTTAAACATCAGGAAGGGGGTTTTCAGGGTTAGGCATTGGAGGGGGAGGGCTCTGTGTGAGAGTAGGGTAAGGTTTAGTTGTTGACGATATTTACAAATTTTATCTTCACCCAGTGCCCTTTTTTCTTTTGGGCCCTTATTCGATGACTTGGCAAGACCTCATGGGCTACAACAGCAGAACACAGCACCGTATTGGCCATCACTGACCCAGCCAGAAGATATGCAGAACATTGCACCGTTTTGGCCATCAGTGACCCAGCCAGAAGATATGCAGAACATTGCACCGTATTGGCCATCAGTGACCCAGCCAGAAGATAGGCAGAACATTGCACCGTGTTGGCCATCAGTGACCCAGCCAGAAGATATGCAGAACACAGCACCGTATTGGCCATCAGTGACCCAGCCAGAAGATATGCAGAACATTGCACCGTGTTGGCCATCAGTGACCCAGCCAGAAGATAGGCAGAACATTGCACCGTGTTGGCCATCAGTGACCCAGCCAAAAGATATGCAGAACATTGCACCGTGTTGGCCATCAGTGACCCAGCCAGAAGATAGGCAGAACATTGCACTGTGTTGGCCATCAGTGACCCCGTCGACTGATAGGCAGAGAACATTGCTCATCAGCACCAGACGCTACATAAAAGTGTTGGGAAAATGTCACCTGCAAGAATGTACAGTTCACAAACGTACGTAATTTATGTGACTCGCCAAAATCCTAAGGCATGATTCACTGATGACACAAAGTGGATGAACGACAAAGCCATTGCACCATCCTAAAGTACACCTCCGGATTAAAGGAAAATGATGCAAGAAAAACAGGACAGCTCTAGTCATTGCCAGAATCAGAGATACATAAATGCATTTCCTGTCAATCTGGATTACCCCAAATCCGGGGTGCATACAATTTGCATTCAATGTATCTGCATATTTTATGATCATTAAACTTTATAAAGTGCTAACATATTATGCAGCTCTGTACAATAGAAAGGTCAGGAGCCAATGAAAGCAGCTCCTGAGCGGCTCACAAGAACTCTGCCGTCATAGAGACGGCAGAGATCCCGATGTGCGGTGGTGATGGCGGTTGCTTGGGGCGATTCATCGGGATTCCGTAGGGATTCCCCCGTTTCTGTACCAGCGGTCTCTGGTCCTTAAGGGGGCAGAGACTGCTGGTGTTTAAGTGGTTAAAAGACTTCCGATGCCATCTAGGAAATCTATTTTAAAACTATTTTGTACTCACTAGGGGCTTCTTCCAGCCCCTCGCAGCTGTCTCAGTCCCTTGCCGCAGCCCTGGTCCTCCTCCGTGTCCCTGTTGGTGGAGTCGGCTCTTCTGCCCTTGCACAGGCATTTATGCCCACACATCCATGTCATCTGGCCCGTACTGCGCCTATGCGCCAGATGATGTAGACGCACGGTCACGCAGAAGCGCCGACCCCGATCATTGCGGCTGGTCACCGAGGAGGACCGGGGCTGCCGGTAGGAAATTGATTTCCTACTTGGCATTGGAAGTCCTTTAAGTAATTAGAAGATACTTATCAATTGTTCCAATAAATTGGTCGATTAGGGAACTCTTTTCAGATACGATCGTAAAATCCAATATTCCAACAAAATTCTCTATTCCAAATGACTGAAGAATTGTTTCATGTCGATTTGCTCTACGTACCGCGTGGTTTTCTGTACAATTTGATGGTGAAAATCTGATCAAACGATCGCATCTAAGAAAAATATTGCATCATTGAAGGGCCCCTTGAGAGTGGCAGCGGCATGGCGAGCACGTGAGAATGAGAACGCCGCATTAAAGTTTACTGTCAGGTTACGGCTGCTATAATAACAGAAAACATAGCTGCTGAAGATCGCACTATGGTTACCCTGCGAGCCACACAAAGGAGGGATGAGTAATGACAAGGACAGGTAAATATCCGCTAATCTCCCTGGCCGGATAATGTTCCAGAACACGGAGGAGCCGCAGCATTCCACGCACGGAAAAAAATCCGCTTCTACTCATCCAGACGGCTTGCGTCACTTTTATCAGCTGTGCTGAGAAAATAACTTTATTGTAATAAACGATGTAATATTGACACAGGCTGTACATAATGTAAATAAAAACACAGACTGGAAATCTCAGACATTCATTCCTCCGGGGTGACTAATTACCACCAGTTCCACGTCAACAGGTCGATTACCCCTCCCTGGATACTGTATGTGAGAACAGGTTAAAGAGGAACCTCACGTTCAGCTGTAGTCACAGCAATGTGTAAATGCTGCGTCTTTATCACACCTCGCTATCAGCCTTTATTATAACAGTTTATAATAATAACAGCTGTACAGGATGGTGCTTCCTCTCCCCGAGACTGCACTCTCCTGTGAAAACCATAAGCCAGTAGAGTGCAGTCTAACCCCGCCCACTTCTGTGACTCTTCTCTGTACAGATGGCCAATCTGATGCCAATTATTCCAGCTTGCATGCAAATTACGTGGAAACTGTATGCAGCTTGGAGCTGGGCCAATCGAATCAACTTTCTGTCAGTTCTCAATGGGGCAAAGGGGAGCCAAGGAGAATAAAATACATTAAAATCCTTAAAACAAAAAATGAAGAGGGGGAGCTACGAATAAGGGGTAAACATAAAATGTAATGGCACAAAGGCAACGCGTTTCGTGAGCGTTCACACCTCACTTCATCAGGCCAAATATGATTGCCGGAATCCAAAAATAGCCGGGCATTGAGTGATTTATGGAGCCAGTAGAGGTGCTAAAGGCACACTTTTTTTATTTTTTTATTCGGGCACTGATATTTTGTTGTGAATGCTCACAAAATGCATTGCCTTAGTGCAAATATATTTTCTGTTTATCCCTTCCCACTATTGTGTTCAATACGCTGCTGAAAGGGCAGCCTCCAGGACCCTCTGACACTTCTTAGGCCGCCTCCTCTTTGTGATGGAGCGCAGCCGTGCTGCAGCTGAGTGAGTATGCCCGTGCCTGCACTGTTTAGTGCTCTGCATCTTTAACTGCTCGCTGCACAGCCATAACACTAAGCACACAAGTGAATTCTCCCCTTTTCTGCCCACCAACAGAGCTTTCTATTGGTGGGCTCTAATCGCTGCTGCACTGTTTTTTTAAATTTTGATTAATTTATTTCTTTTCTTTTTAAAAAAAATATAAAATCCTCTGTTTTTTATTTATTTTTGTTCCCCCCCGACACCCAATGACAACGATCGGCTCTCATAATAGATGGCGGTTTCGCCGTCCAACAGTCTGCTAGTGGCGATCGCCGCTGGCAGCCTGATAACAAAGCGGAGTTCCATCACTCAAGCGGGGATGCACCCGCATCGGGGCACGCGATCCTCTGCAATCCCCGCCCCAGGACTTGACGCCTTTTGGTGTTAGGCGGTCCGGGGCTGCCAGTGCCTGTGCCACCTTCCCGATGCCTATCGGCATTAGGTGGTCGAGAAAGGGTTAAGTTCTGACCTAGATATGAGAATCGTGTTCCAATAAATTGCATAGTGTTGACACTCCTTTCTTCTTAAAGGACCACTATCGTGCAAAATTGTAACATTTAAAATACATGTAAACACATACAAATGAGGAGTGCATTTCTTCCAGAGTAAATTGAGCTTCAAATTACTTTTCTCCTATGTTGCTGCCATTTACAGAAGTAACTTGAAATCTGATGGAGGTGACAGGTTTTGGACTAGCCCATCTCTTCATCTGGGATTCTCAATATTTCATTTATTCTTTACAAAAGCCCTACCTGGAAAGTATACACAGCGGGTTGCAAAAGTATTCGGCCCCCTTGAAGTTTTCCACATTTTGTCACATTACTGCCACAAACATGCATCAATTTTATTGGAATTCCATGTGACAGACCCAATACAAAGTGGTGTACATGTGAGAAGTGGTTCGAAAATCATACATGATTCCAAACATTTTTTACAAATAAACAACTGCAAAGTGGGGTGTGCGTAATTATTCAGCCCCCCTGAGTCAATACTTTGTAGAACCACCTTTTGCTGCAATTACAGCTGCCAGTCTTTTAGGGTATGTCTCTACCAGCTTTGCACATCTAGAGACTGAAATCCTTGCCCATTCTTCTGTGCAAAACAGCTCCAGCTCAGTCAGATTAGATGGACAGCGTTTGTGAACAGCAGTTTTCAGATCTTGCCACAGATTCTCGATTGGATTTAGATCTGGACTTTGACTGGGCCATTCTAACACATAGATATGTTTTGTTTTAAACCATTCCATTGTTGCCCTGGCTTTATGTTTAGGGTCATTGTCCTGCTGGAAGATGAACCTCCGCCCCAGTCTCAAGTCTTTTGCAGTCTCCAAGAGGTTTTCTTCCAAGTTTGCCCTGTATTTGGCTCCATCCATCTTTCCATCAACTCTGACCAGCTTCCCTGTCCCTGCAGAAGTGATGCACCCCCGAGCATGATGCTGCCACCACCATATTTGACAGTGGGGATGGTGTGTTCAGAGTGATGTGCAGTGTTAGTTTTCCGCCACACATAGCGTTTTGCATTTTGGCCAAAAAGTTCCATTTTGGTCTCATCTGACCAGAGCACCTTCTTCCACATGGTTGCTGTGTCCCCCACATGGCTTGTGGCAAACTGCAAACGGGACTTCTTATGCTTTCTGTTAACAATGCCTTTCTTCTTGCCACTCTTCCAACTTTAGGCCAACTTTGTACAGTGCATGACTAATAGTTGTCCTATGGACGGAGTCTCCCACCTGAGCTGTGGATCTCTGCAGCTCGGCCAGAGTCACCATGGGCCTCTTGACTGCATTTCTGATCAGCGCTCTCCTTGTTTCGGCCTGTGAGTTTAGGTGGATGGCCTTGTCTTGGTAGGTTTACAGTTGTGCCATACTCCTTCCATTTCTGAATGATCGCTTGAACAGTGCTCCTTGGGATGTTCAAGACTTTGGAAATCTTTTTGTAGCCTAAGCCTGCTTTAAATTTCTCAATAACTTGATCCCTGACTTGTCTTGGACCTGTCTTGTGTGTTCTTCGGACTTCACGGTGTTGTTGCTACCAATATTCTCTTAGACAACCTCTGAGGCCCTCACAGAGCAGCTGTATTTGTACTGACAGTAGATTACACACAGGTGCACTCTATTTAGTCATTAGTACTCATCAGGCAATGTCTATAGGCAACTGACTGAACTCAGATCAAAGGGGGCTGAATAATTATGCACACACCACTTTGCAGTTATTTATTTGTAAAAAAATGTTTGGAATCATGTATGATTTTCGTTCCACTTCTCATGTGTACACCACTTTGTGTTGGTCTTTCATGTGGAATTCCAATAAAATTGATTCATGTTTGTGGCAGTAATATGACAAAATGTGGAAAACTTCAAGGGGGCCGAATACTTTTGCAACCCACTGTATATAAATATGCAGGCTGTCCCCCTTACCTGTTTGCACACTGTTCTGGCAGTTGGACTGAGCACCTGTCGCTCACTAAGTGCTTTTGAAAATAAAGATAACCATGAAAATCCCCCATGAAGAGAGGGGCTAGTCCTAAACCAGTCAGTTCTGTCAGATTTCTACTACTGTCTAAATGTAAGTGACAGCAACATAGGAGAAAAGTAATTTATAGCACATTTTACTTTGGGGGAAATATACTTTTTATTTACATGTTTTTCATGTATTTTAAATTTTACAATTTTTCGCAATAGTGGTCCAAGTTTGTTGAAGTTGTGTATTATGTTGAAAAAAAACCCCTCAATAAATGCATTGACAAAGAAAAACAAAACAAAACAAATGGCTATAATTGGTACAACATGTAATCTTTAAAAAGAGACAAAGATGGCTGCCACAACGATGTTCTTCTCTACGGTTTCCTGAATTGTGACTGACACAAAGAATTGGTAGATTTTATTACCGTTTAGGGAGGCTGTATTGTTCCTACGGGTGAATTTTAAATTGAGAGTAAAGAGTGTAAGAGGAAGAGAGAATAGTGGTGTAAAGGGAGTCTATTGTCTAAGGTGGATGAGACGTGTCTCTGGTCGATGACCTTGGCCCACCATCATGGGATTAGCATGTGATGTCCTGAATGGGGAATGAGGACCTCATCTGTCCTGGGCTGATCAGGATTCCACACCAATCCCACCCAAGTGAAAGGGAGATGGGCCTACTTACGCCTAATGACGGCCATCCCATGGGGGAATCGGACAAAGGACCAGACGGGTAATGTGGTTGCCAGGGACATGATCCCCAGGAAGGTCACCGGCATTCACCCAAAATGCTCACCCATTTGTGATGGACGTTTTACGACCCTCGGGACCCTACACATACTACCGGATTAGGAGGTCAAGGGTTCAACCCAAAATAAAGGCCTCATTAGCTCCCCAATGTCACGACCCTTTTTCTGACTCCGGAATGACACGACCTCCCCAATCAGCGCAAGCCATGTCCATCTCCCCGCTGTCCATCCCCCTCAATTAGTCTTCCTTTCAATGCAAAGGCTTTAGTGTAATTTGCATGTGCTGGCCGATTCCTAATTTATGGCTTAATTTATTTACCACCTTAACCCTTTTCGGGACAAATGCCCAATTCTGCAATGTGCAGTAAAATTCCTTTCAGATGGGATCCAGGAGCCCTGACGACTTATCACGGCTGGAATATGGGGGTTGGGAGGTTGGAGGACACTGGAGAGCTGACATCCATCTTCTAAGACCTGTAATGTGTCCACTGAATATTGTATGTAGTTGTGTGGTAGACGTGGGCAAATGTGGCAGACGTGGGCAAGCCATACCCAGGAGGTATCAGGAAATCGCACAGTGGGGTAGCTAAGGAGCTAGTGGCACCAGTGCAAGTTTTACAGCCCCCCCCCCCCCCCCCCCCCAAGCACGCTATACATAAAAATGAATACGGCGCACCAAAACCCACCAAGGACAACCACAATATCAAAGGTGCAAGAAGGGGATCAGGAACAGTTTGTTAATGATTACTACTATTCAAAGCATCTATAGAAGTGATCATTACCAGCGCAGGACAATTAAAGAGATAATACTACAGTTGAAGGGGGTTCCCTTGGGGCCCAAGGGCCCTGGTGGGGTTGCAACCTCTGAAACCCTTATTGCTACACCACTGGCATTGCTGGATTGTGAGAACTTGGTTCATTAGGGGTTGGGTGGCTGCTGTCGCACTGATGATCCTCCACCGATATATATCTTGATTAAGCATTATCGTACAGGATCCAACAAGTTCCTGCTGTGGATGTTGGACTATGAATGACAGCATGTATATCAGCGCTTTGTCACTGTGACTCCAAGTTGGGGTGGATGGTGGATTGTTTGGGCGGGGTAGGGGGTGGGGACAGTTTGTAGTAACACCCCCGCTTAGCGTATGACCAGGTCAGGTGTTCCTTGAATATCCGTGCTGTGTCATGTGACTCCATGTTGACGATGGATGGTAGACTCTTTGGGCGGGGGAGGGCGGGACATTTTGTAGTAATACCTCCCGCTCAGCATATCACCAGGTCAGGTGTTCCATGCATATTAGCACGTTGTCATGTGACTCCATGTTGGGGTGGATGGTTTGGGCGGGGTGGGGTGTGGACATTTTGTAGTAACACCTCCCGCTCAGCGTATGACCAGGTGAGGTGTTCCATGCATATCAGCGCTTTGTCATGTGACTCCATGTTGGGGTGGATGGTTTGGGCGGGGTGGGGGGTGGACATTTTGTAGTAACACCTCCCGCTCAGCGTATGACCAGGTCAGGTGTTCCATGCATATCAGCGTGTTGTCATGTGACTCCATGTTGTTCCAGTGACAGTGTGTCACCCAGAAGCCAGAGACAGCAGGACTTAAGTCTCTGGGAAATATTTGGCAAGGTGGATCGAGTTCCCATCTGTCTAATCACGGTGATAAGGCGGGAGATTGCGCGTGTTGCATGCCTCAGATTCACGCCATACCAGCAGCCCGGCTGGATTACAATCTTGGCAAACGGCGAGGTCTCCATTGCCAAACCCCGGCGCTTTACGTAACTCTCCACAATGACAGCGATGAATCACAAGGTGTTACACGGGAGAGAGAAATTCCGATTTCATTATAACACTGCCCCGAGCAAAGATGGGGCTCCTGAAATTCTGTAAAACTCTACGGTATTTTCATTTTAATCTGCAGCCAAAAACTGACAGAAAACTCCCACTGTGCTTCATGGCAACCATGGCAACAGCACTCTGCACCCTTTGTTTGGAGTACTATTGCCATGAGAGTTCCCAGCTTGCCTTGCTGCAGGATAATCATGTGGCGAACACAGGCGGATGTCACCACGTGTAGGGGCTCATTTAAAATACTTATGTTCTATCTATCCTTAGCAGAGCCAGATCACCCACAAGGCAAACCTAGGCTGCTGCCTAGGGCCTGGAGAGAGACTAGGGGCCTGGTGGATACGTAAAGAGAAATCAAGAATTGAACTTCATCCCAATCAGTAGCCTATACCCCCTTTCCCATGAGAAATCTATTCCTTTTCACATACGGATCATCAGGGGGCTCTGTATGGCTGATATTGTGGTGAAATCCCTCCCACAGTGTGATGTAAGGAGGACCATAGTTCTGACATCACACTGTGGGAGCCTTGTTGCATTGTGGAAAAGAACAGCTGTTTACAGCTGTTTCCAACTGCCAAAAAAGCAAGCAGCATCTCCTTCCACTGACATCACCTGCCAGCAGTAACAATGTCACCGTGTGGTAAATGTCAGAATGTAAATCAGGGAGAGGAAAGATTTTACAATGGGCAAACACTGACTAAATCATGTATACATAATTATTGTAGAAATGAAGCACTTTTTTCATTTCATTATTTTCACTAGAGTTCCTCTTTAACCACCACCCAATCTAGCTAAAAAAAAACAAAACAGGTGACCATCAGCTCTGTACAAAAAAGCTATCCTCCCTAGGGCCCCATTGCATCTTCATTCTTTTCTGCTCCTTAAGCTGGCCAGTAACGGTCCAATTTCTAGCGAAAAATCGTTCGAGCGATCAGAAATTCTGATCGGATTGGTTGTAAATAATCTCCATTGGTGGACACAATCGATTATGAGTGAAAACAAATGTTGCCCGAATGAATTTTCGTTGAACGAAAATTTGGATTTTCTTGGAGGTCGTGATAGATAAGAAGCAATGATAGGTTAGTTGATGGTGTAGTGAACGATTTTTCGTCCGATCAGAATCTAACGATTTTTCGCAAGAATTTGGACCGTTAGTGGCCAGCTTTAGAGTCAGTTCACAGTGCTTTCAGGGGAGCCTCTAGGCATAGGCAGTACAGGACATTGCCTGGAGTGCCATTGGTCCTGGGGGGGCGCCATGTTGCTGGATCAAGCCCCACCCCCAAATTAAGCCCCACACCTGGGTTAAGCCTTTGACCTCCTTTGACTTCTTCTGACCCTCGTGCCTCCTTCTGGGCCCCTGAGCCTTCTTCCTTACATGTATTTTCTGGCGAAATGCTGTCGCAATAAGTGTAATTTCTGGTGAAACGCTGCCGTATTACAATCATTTTCTGGTGAAACGCTGCCGCATTACGATTATTTTCATGGGGGGGGGGCACCATGGGGGTGGGGGGGAGGCGCCACAGGTTTTCTCGCCTGGAGTGACAAAATGGCTAGAGGCGCCCCTGGCGCTTATCTTATGAAGTATCTCACTATACTGACTTCTCACCTCAAGCCTTGTTCTCTGCGGTTTATGGCTCTCAGCAGAGGCGGCTGATAGCAGCTCTCTCTGTTGAGAATTTAGTGTGTGTACCGGCTCCCAGGTGCCTTGTCCTCCTCTTTACCCCTCCCGCTCATAGCCGCTCCATTGTGCACTGCGCCACCATCCCCCCTCCACAGCAACAGAACACGTCCCTCTCCTGCAGCACTCAGCCCTAGAATGGCGGCAATGATCCTCTGTACACCTCCCATCGGTGTATCACTAACAGCTATAGAGAACTCCAACATGGGGATAATATCGGGACAGTGGGTGGATAGGGATGATCCAGGGCCGGATTACTACCATAAGGCACTGTAGGCATGTGCCTACAGGCACCTGGGGATGGAAAGGCCCCTCACTCCCCTTCTAGAGAGCCTCCTTCCTGCCCTATGCAGAGTCCTGATGAGAGTGTAAATGAGGTTACTTCTGCTCCTGGCATTCCACTGACGAGATCTCCCTTCAGCTGGTGGCATCTCTAGCCAGTGGTGTAGCTAAGGAGCTGTGGGCCCCGATGCAAGTTTTACAATGGGGCCCCCCAAGCATTCATACATAACAATTGACACGGCGCACCAAAACCTGCCAATGGCAACTACAGTGTCAGAGGTGCAAGAAGGGGATGGGGAACAGCTTGTTAATGATTACCACTATTCAATGTATATTTAGAAGTGATTATTACCAGCACAGGACTAATAGAGAGCCAATACTGTAGTTGAGGGAGGGCCCTTTGGGGCCCCTCTGGCCCAAGGGCCCCAATGCGGTCGCTACCTCTGCAACCCCTATTGCTACGCCCCTGTCTCTAGCTACCTAGCACTTGGGGGCACCTCTAGCTACTTAATACTGAGCACTGGCTAACTAATACTAAGGGACACCTGTAGCTACCTATGATGGGCAAGGGAAGTAAGGTAGAAGTGACAGCTGAGACAGTCAGCACACTTAGGACTTGATTCACTAAACCGACCGTGATAACTCAAATATCACACCTTATCAAAGATTTCACACCTTATCAAAGTTAACACACCTTAGCAGAGTAGCATAGCGAGCGCTACAAACGCATGCCTGTTAATTGGTAATGGCACTCTCCCTGCTCTGAGCCCCTGCGGGTTCGAAGCGCTCCCTATGCTACTCTGATGAGGTGTGATATCTTTGATAAGGTGTGATATTTAAGTTATCACAGTTTAGTAAATGAAGCTCCTTACTGTGCAGTTTGGTGGGTGTTTGTAGGTATGGAGGGCGGAGTCTAAGGTGCTAGGACATCTGTGCCTATAGGCCCCCCCGTGCTGTAAATCCGGGCCTGGGATGATCAATGAGACGCAAATCATTTCTCCTTTCATGCAAATTTCATGTGAATTATATGCAGCTTGAAACTGGACCAATCAGAATAACTCAACGGTCAGCGCGAGCGCCAGTGTGAACTCTGCCATAGTAAAGCAATGCAGGAGAATGACCTGGCGTCACCCAGTGTTCCCCTGGCAATGAGACCACGTGGTGTCTAACGCTTGTGTGCGTCAGTCGGGTGTGAGATCTGGGGTCACACTGCTAGTCCCGCTCATTCCTATTCCGCGGAATTGAAATTTCCGCATTTACGATCGTACATTTTCGATCGGAACTCAGAAAACGGAAAACGGAATTCCGCAGAAATCTGATTTACTGGAACTCTGTAATTTTTTTAAGCACTATCACAGAACTCGGAAGGATTGGACCAATCAGAGAATTCTAGACCATTCACAAGACTGCTTATCCATTTATTTATTTTTTGAGGGGGGGAGGGGTAATGTTTTGCATTCTCTGATGCAAAAAATTAAAATAAATAAAATAAATACTCCTCAAATATGGGAAAAACAAAAAATCGAGAAAATCACAAATTGGCGGAAATTGGAAGTTGTGCAGAATCATAAATTGGCATTTCCGACCAATGCGTCGACCCTCCAATTCCATACACACCGATGCCGCTGTGACTAGAGTTGGCCCGAACTGTTCACCATCGAGCAGTATTCTGCGAACATCGGCTGTTTGCATTCGCGGCGAACCGAAAACATTTGGTGTGTTCAATTTGCCCCCTATAGATCATCATTGAGTTAAACTTTGACCCCTTACCTCACAGTCAGTAGACACATGGCAGCCAATCAGCTAGCACCTCTTCCTGGACCCCGCCCCCTATCAAAAAGCAGTTGCGGTGGCCATATTGGATTCAATCTCTGCTGGCTGCTGACAGTTAAGGTGCCCATACACTCGTCAGATTGGCAGCAGATAGATAAGAAATGCATCTGATGATCTATCTGATGCGTTTTTAGAACATTTTTTACCAGGATAGAATTCCAATAGATTTCAGTTTGAAATCTATTAAAATTCGATCTGATGGCATTTTTTTGCCATCAGATTTCCATTAAGGCCAATGCAAACTGATAAGCAATCTCATCAGATCGACCTAAATTTTCCACCCTGCAAGTTCGATGGAAATCCATCGAAATCGATCGAAATCGGCCGTCGATCGGTCGATTGGCCAACCGATTTGCAATCGATTGATCGATCGATCGGGATCGATCGGTCGGCCAGAAAATCGGCTGAGTGTATGGGCTGCTTAAGTGAGAGCAGGGTCAGACTTGCTGCAGATAGGTAGGGAAAGCATTAGCTAGGCCTGTGTTCTTGTTCCTCACTTGCTGTGAAAGCACCCCAAACAGCCCTTTTGAGGGCTAGCACATCGGTCTCCTGTGTTTTTTTGTGTGTGACACTCCACAGCCCACTGAGACCCAGAGCTGTGTGCACACTACGGCTGTTGCCTCATTAAGTTGCAGGCACAGAACCACTCCCAGTGGCGTAACAATAGGCCCTGCAGCCTCTGCGCCCACGGCCCCCCTCCGTGGCAGCATGAAGGTATGTATCTGCCCGCCGCCCACACACTGTAACTAGCTGGAGGGGAGCGCAGAGGGGAGAACCCCGAGGTGAGGGAGAGGGGGGGGGGGGGGAACTTCCCCTCTCCCCGCCGACTGTGACCAAGGCTTTCCCCTCATGCTGCCACCCCTCCAGCCCCCACAAAATGGCCCCGAGCGGGCCCCAGGGAGGGGGGCCTGCTCTGAAATTCTGCAGGGGGGCCCAGTGGGGCCTAGTTACGCCCCTGACCACTCCAGTGCATTATTATGTCACTGTATTCTGATAGTACTATTGCATTTCTCTGTATGAAACACTCCACAGCCCACTGACACCCAGAGCTGTGCATAATGTGATTTCTTCCCTTTAGGGATTAAAACCCGACTTTGCGTCAACTCCATAATTTTTGGTGAAACTTTTGGCATGGATCCCCCTCCGGCATGCCGCTGTCCAGGGGTTAGACCCCATGAAACAACTTTTTCATCACTTTTGTGCCAGAAACAGTCATTGTAGGTCTTAATATTCGCCTGCCCATTGAAGATATGGTGGTTTGCCAGATTCGCCTGTTCACGAACATTTTCCAAAGTTCGCATACGGAAAATTCAATGTTCGCAACATCTCTAGCTGCGACTAGGCGAGATCCAAATGTAAAGTTATCTCTGCACAAAGTACTTTAACGTGGTGCCTCCTGTCTGACATTTTTCATATTAGGGTTTAGCGGCCAATTAGCCGGAGCCGAGGCAGAGCAATTGCGAGCGGCTTAGCGTACAGCGTTTTTTAATTTAGATGTGAAGAGAGATGGTGACATGGGCCAACCTAAGAAAAATCCAGAGGTTAGGCAGAGATCTTCAGCGAGTTTCACCAGAAACCTTCCTAATACGATATATTAACCATTACCGGCTTAGAATATGGCAACGCAATGCTGGGGGACAATGGCGAATTTAAAGGGCAACTGAAGCGAGAGGGATATGGAGGCTGCCATATTTATTTATTCCTGTTAAGCAATACCGTTTCCTGGCTGTCCTGCTGATCCTCTAATATCTTTAGCCATAGACCCTGAACAAGCCTGCAGCAGATCAGGTGTTTCTTAGGGCTCTTTTCCACTACGTCGTTTGCGATGGCTGAATCGCAAAAACGCAAACTGCTAGTGATTTTCAAATCGCTACGGTTTGCTTTTTAACATAGGAATCGCGGTAGGTCATTTCCACTACCACAATTCGTTTTTTACCTAACCGCGATCGCGCGGCGGAACGATTATTGCCAGAATTTTGCTTTGCAGTGCATAGCATAGCAAAATCGCGATCGCAAACGTCGGAAAATTGCAGCAAAATTTTTGCTGAATCCCAATCGCTAGCGTTTAGCGCGAACGCTAGCGATTTCTAGTGGAAAAGAGCCCTTGGGGCCACTGCACACCAAAAAGCGCTAGCATAATTGCTAACACTCAGTGTTTTGAAGTGATGTTTTTAGAGCGATTCTAGGTATGTGCAGAGCGATTTTTGTAAGCATGCCTAGTGATTTGTGGAGCGTTTTGGTGTAGTGTTTTTTATTTTTTGTTACAGTAGAGCTGAAACTGAACAGCTTCTGTAACAAAGAACGCCTGGAAAGTTGCTCTGATCTAGCACCTTTCAGAGCGATTTTACACTTTCCTATACTTAACATTGAGGCTGAATCGCCTCAGATATCTGCAAAAATACTGCAGGACCCATATTTGCGTTTGGGAAAAAATCTCATCCCTCTGGTGTGCTTAGTGTTGAGCCGAAATTTTCGAAATTTCGCGTTAATATAATTACGCATGCGAAATTTGTTATTACGATGCGAAATTATGGTAGCATAATTGCCATTAAAATCATAATTGAAAATACCGTAAGCGTAATTTTCAACGCGTAATTTTGCGGTTCGTTCATAACGTAATTTCGCATTAAACCATAACGTAATTTCGCGTTAAACCATAACGTAATTTCGCATTTCTTCGTAATTTCGCGAATTTCGTAATTACTTGTTAGCAGGGTTGCTCGCGAATTTTCCCCAAAGGCATTTTCGTCTGCATGGCGAATTTTGATGCGAAATATCACTACATGGCGAATTTTATATGCGAAATAGCATTCCGTAACGCGAAAACGACGCGAAAATTAACGCTTACAGTAATATGAACTATCGCGAAATTACGTTATGTAACTACGCTTACAATCGGTTGCATGCAAGGCAAACGTAATTTCGCGATACCCACTGTAATGCGAAAATTACGCTTACGCGGAATTTCGCGAAATCCTTCTTCATTACGATTATGTACTTACGACCATAATCGTAATTACACTAGTAATTAAGTCATTACGCTCATCTCTAGGTGTGCTCCATCCCATTCAAATACATTAACTAGTTTTAAATATAAAATAAAACTGTGGGATATCTAAAAAACTCATTTTTTTTTAGGAGAAGGAGGATAGATACAATTGTTTTTCTCATCATTTTATTTTCACCTCGGATGTCCTTTAACCTCCCCCGCAAAACTACCTGCATGCGTGTTTTCAGCAGCACAGAGTGATGCGATCAGCAGGGACAGCAGAAATGCTTGATGTTTTTCAAAAATTGTGGGCAAAAGAAGAAGAGGATGGCAGAGGCTAAGAGGGATAGACAGTATATGTGAAGCTATGGGCATGCCTAGGCAACAGCTGAAAGAAGCCGTGATTGATAGAGATGGCCCGAACCTCCGTTTTTTCGGTTCGCGAACTTCCGCCAAAAGTTCGGTTCTCGCAAAACGTCCGCGAACCACAATAGACTTCAATGGGGAGCAGAACTTTGAAAAATGGAAACACTTATGCTGGCCACAAAAGTGATGGAAAAGGTGTTTCAAGGGGTCTAACACCTGGAGGGGGGCATGGCGGAGTGGGATACATGCCAAAAGTCCCGGGGAAAAATCTGGATTTGACGCAAAGCAGCGTTTTAAGGGCAGAAATCACATTGAATGCTAAATGACAGGCCTAAAGTGCTTTCAAACATCTTGCATGTGTATATGTAGCACAGTGAATTTTAGGCACATGAAGTTTCACCAAATATCCAGTCTTCAGGTTTGCAAGAAGGTTATACCAACATACAAGAGCCGTAAAGCGCGTCCGCATGATGCAAGACGCGTCATGCAGACGTGCTTTATGGCTCTTTACGACGGGGAATGCAGAAGAAGAAGACACTTGGCCGGAGGACGACTGGCAGTCGGCCGAAAACGAAACTTAGCCGTGGAGAAAAACCGGAGGGCACCGAAGGACCGACGCGGGCACAGGACGGCTGCAGGAGGCTTGGGAAAGCCTCAGGTAAGTGAATTTTTTTTTTGCCCACAGTTAAGGTTCCCTTTAAAACACAGAAGGCCTGAGTGTCATCCCTTTCATTCCACTTGGAATTTATGCTGGAGGAGCTGGTGGCCAGGGCTGTGGAGTCGGTCCAAAAATCCACCGACTCCGACTCCTCAGTGTAGGATTCCACCGACTCCGACTCCGACTCCTCTAATTTGCATATTACAATTTTGTTGATTAAAAGTATGTAACATGAAATTCGTCTCTTAACTGCCAACGCTTAGGAATTTTACAAGACAACTGAAGTGAGAAGGATATGGAGACTGCTATATTTATTCCCTTTAGACTAAAACTAGTCCTTGGTAAGAGTACTTGTAAAAGGTACAAACCGGAACAAAGAACATCTATCAGGCCCTAGGCAATGTAAGTGTGGGTACATGTAAGAATGATGTGCAGGTACTCTGCAGGGGAATGAGGAGATTGTAAACAGTGAATTACCAGTGCTCATAGCAGAAGATCCGGGTGGTGGAGGACAGCGAGGGACTGATTAGCCTGAAGGGGGCTGGAGGAAGCCCCAGGTATGTATAAAACTTTACTTTTCATCCGTCTCAGTTACCCTTTAATTTGTAGTCACCAAACCAAATTTCAATAACATATCAAATTATTTTATTTCATCAGCAAAGGGAGTGCATAAATTTGCATAAATCAGCATCAATGCAGAATTATTTCCATCTCGTTGACCATCTCTATTAGTGACATAGCTACACATCAGGCTTTATTCTTACAGCATAGATGTTATTTAGTATATATAAGAGATTCCTGTGTACACATCATATATACAGTCATAATCAGATATGTATATCTGACCTTAAAAATACGGGGACTGCTTTATTGAAGCAGCACAAGTAACTAATTTTGATTGGTTTATTTCATTTTTGTGGACTAAGCACAGCTATTACTGTATATATACTGTATATATACATTATTTTTAATGACTATTATCTGAGAAATAGAACATTTTATCATATTTTTTTATTTTAATTACAGTTACAAATTCATTAGGAGTCGGAGTCGGTGCATTTTTTCCCGACTCCGACTCCACGCACCCAAAATTGCCCGACTCCACGACTCCGACTCCACAGCCCTGCTGGTGGCCTAGTGAGTGTGAAAGCTGGAAGTGTTGCAGATGGTGTAAGAAAGAGAGGGTTACATATACATCAATCAGGTAGTGTAACTAGTGTACTGCTTCACAATGACACACCAAACTCACTGTGTAACGCACCACAAACAGCTGTTTGTGTTATGACGGCCGGCCAAGCTGGACTGGTGCGCACCATGGCGAAAGTGCAGGCCGTGGCGTTTTTCAAGCCCATATGGTCGCCGGGCTGAGGTAGCTGAATGACTGTCCAGCTGATCAAATTTGGTCTGTCCACAATGAAGCAACGACCTTATTATCGTGGGTGTGCCCCCCCCCCCGACACACTCATATAGCCGCCGGTCATTGCTTCATTGTGATACGCAAGCCCCTTCACCGCGGCAAGGTAATGATCATGAAGGGAAATTGACACATGTACATGCCTATTGTTTTGTTGTTGCAGCTGCAGTGCAGCCAGAAAAATTAGTCAGGCATGTACACGCACCAGAAAAATTATATATATATATATATATATATATATATATATATATATATATATATATATATATATATATATATATATATATATATATATATACACATATAAAAAAATTCAGGAATCCGTCTGGAGTCCTGTACCCTGTTGGTATTGGCGACAAAGGCAGTCAACCGGCCTGCGGCAGAGATGCTGTGTGGGGAGTGGGGACTGACTTAAGGCTCATACACACATCAGACCATAGTCTTTGAAAAATGAAAGATCACAGACCAATCTTACCACCCTTCATGTAGTATGAGAGCCATACCTTCCCAGTCTTTTCTATGGAGCTGAACTCCACATCAGAAAAAAATCTTTGCAAGATGCTGCACACACAGATGCTGTACAGACACAAAAGATCAGTATCTGCAAAAGATCTGTTCCTGCCAAAAATCTGTTCCTGCAAATTGCAATGATAGTCTATGAGATCTGCAGATCATCATACACACATGATTTAACTGACATTCATCTGCAGATCAAGCAATCATCTGCAGATCTGAAAATCCATCCTGGTGGATCTGATCTGCAGATGAATGTCAGTTAAAGATTTGTCTCTGATGGGGAGTTCAGCTCCATAGAATAGACTGCGTAGAGTATGGCTCTCATACTACATGAAGGGTGGTAAGATTGGTCTGTGATCTTTCATTTTCCAAAGACTATGGTCTGATGTCTCTATGTGGCCTTAGTCTTCAGGCAGGCCTGAGCGTGCTTTGCAGACCAGGTATCCGTGGTCAGATGGACCCTTGACCCAACGCTGTGTGCCAGAGATGACACCACTTGCCTTTCAACATCACGGTACAGTTTAGGTACCGCCTTTTTTGAGAAAAAATTGCGGCCTGGTATCTTCCACTGCGGTGTGTGGCTTTGCTTTTGTGTGCTGCTTTTCCTCAGGTGGTCATCCCATTGCAGTTTGTGCTTTGTAATCATAAATAGTCAACTACGTCCTGACAATATTGGGGGTTGATGGCACGTGCCTTCTTCTGAACACTGTACTTTGGTCAAGGGCCGCACGAAATCACGACAGCGCAACCTTGAACAGACCTGCCATGTGGCCTGCCTCTGCCTTTTGTTTTGTCCATATTGGGGGGATGAAGTGTGCACTAACTTGACTAATACAATGTGCAGTTAACAGGTATGCACTGAGTGGTATATCACACTGCGTGCACTCACGTAGGTAGGTGGGTGCACTGAACACAACAGATAGGTATATGCAGTGATGAGGTGGGTGCACTGAACACAACAGGTAGGTATATGCAGTAATGAGTATTACAATGTGCACCTGTCACACACAGACAGGTAGCGGACAGGAACAGTGACACTGCGTGCGCTCAGCTCACGTAGGTAGGTGGGTGGGTGCACTGTGAACAACAGGTAGGTAGGTATATACAGTAAGTAATGGGTATTATGTGCACCTGTCACACACAGACAGGTAGCGGACAGGCACAGTGACTCTGCGTGCAATCACGTAGCGTAGGTAGGTGGGTGCACTGTGAACAACAGGTAGGTAGGTATATACAGTAAGTAATGGGTATTATGTGCACCTGTCACACACAGACAGGTAGCGGACAGGCACAGTGACTCTGCGTGCAATCACGTAGCGTAGGTAGGTGGGTGCACAGTGAACAGGTAGGTATATGCAGTAATGGGTATTACAATGTGCACCTGTCACACACACAGGTAGTAGTCACTAAATGTGCTGGGCCTGGCAGTGGCACACACACAGTATGAATTATCAAGGCTGTCTATGCAACACAAGTGTCAGTGGGACACACAGAAAAAAAATTTGATCACAAGAACAAGATTAGCTCTCAAAAGAGCTGTTGTGGGGTGCTATTTTAGCAATAAGAATCAGCAAGGAGCAAGCTAAGAAGCCTACAAGAGCCTAACTAATCTTTCCCTATGAGAGTCTGCAGCAGCAGCAGCTGTCCCTTCTCTATTTACTGCAGGCACACGAGTGAGTAAAATGGCCGGCGATGCCTGCCTTTTTTAAGGGGGGAGTGGCTCTAGGAGGGAGTGTAGCCTGATTGGCTACAATGTGCCTGCTGACTGTGATGTAGGAGGGTCAAAGTTGACCCTAATGGTGCACTATGGGGGCGAACCGAACTTCCGGTAAAGTTTGCGGTTCTCCGCGATCGCGAACCCCGGAAGTTCGCCTGGAACCGTTTGCCAGCGAACCGTTCAGGCCATCTCTTGTGATTGACAGACGCCTCTGGTGTGCAGAAGCACATATGGCCATGAAGAGTCAGAGTTGACTAAATGAATGAGGAGGGAAGAGGTATTCAGTTGAGTAGAGGGTGGTGGTGGTGGGGGGTTGCTGCACCCCCTGCTCCTCTTTTGCATTATGTTCATCACAACAGGACAGGTGCGCTTTGAATGGTTACCTGTTGTGGCCATATTTTTAGCTGCCGCCCACCCTTTGCCAGGAGGGGAGTTCCCTCCGCCATAATCATTTTAGAAATATCCCAATAACCCCCGGCTCACCTTTGATGTTGTAAGTCTCTTTGTTGGATTCATACATGCTAGACACACAATAAACACAAAGCGAGAAGCCACATGAAAGGCCGATCGCAGACGTTACGCGAAAATTACCAGCAAACCACTTAACTTATTACTCTTGCAAAGCGAGGATTAGGACGGCTTTTCACAGTAAAAAAACATACACAAATTACATCAATAATTTTTTTCCCCTCCTGTAAGATGGAAGCACGTGTAATGACTTTCCGCAATGACATCATCACCCTCGCAGACAGGCCCGGGTTACCTGAGCGGGGGAACGCATTCCTGGGATGTGACAGGACGCAGGAAGCCAATGCTCGCCGCCCATCGCCGCATCAGCGATCACAGATATCACGCCGCTCAATTATCACCGGAGCAAAGATTAAAGTTTAATTTAAAGTGGAAATGTTATTACAGCTATTAAAGGAATACTGTAGGGGGGGGGGGGGGGGGGGGGTCGGGGGAAAATGAGTTAAACTTACCCGGGGCTTCTAATGGTCCCCCGCAGACATCCTGCGCCCGCGCAGCCATTCACCGATGCTCCGGCCCCGCCTCCGGTTCACTTCTGGAATTTCAGACTTTAGTCTGCAAACCACTGCGCCTGAGTTGCCATGTCCTCACTCCCGCTGATGTCACCAGGAGCGTACTGTGCGGTACAGTCTGCGCCTGCATAGTACGCTCCTGGTGACGTCAGCGGGAGCGAGGGCACGGCAACGCAGGCACAGTGGTTTGCAGACTTTAAAGTCTGAAATTCCAGAAGTGAACCGGAGGCGGGGCCGGAGCATCGATGAGTCGCTGCGCGGGCACAGGATGCCTGCGGGGGACAGTTAGAAGCCCCGGGTAAGTTCAATTCTTTTTCCCCCGACCCCCCCCCCCTACAGTATTCCTTTAATATTACACCTCAGAGGGAAAGCTTCACTTTCGATTTTTGCAATTACACCTATACGTAATTACGGTTTGTAAGTTCAATTGATTTTGTGAAACCTATTTGTAATTTTCGCATAATTTTGTGCCAACTTTAGCAGTGAATAGCAAAGCCCTGTACATGCTATTGTCACCAAAATTGCTACAATTTTCACCAAGGTTGCTACAAGACCTTGTAGTTTTTTGAGAAAACCGATTTTAAATATGCAAAGGAAAAATGTTTTGTAAACTTAAGAAAAATGGGGGGCTGCGGCACGCAAAGCTCGCTGCGCCGAAAAATGTGGTGGCTGCGGGGCGCCGAAAAATGGGCATGGCCATGACATTCTATGGGCGGAGCTAACGTAATGATGTAACCGCGAGGCATAAGAAAGCAGTGTGTACGCCATGATGTGGTCAAACGAGGATTCGCATCATGGGTGTGCAGAAACTGTGTGATGCTATTTAATAGTATACCGTAACCCCAAAGCAGCAAACACAGCCAACTATGACCATTAAATAATAAATGCAGCAACAGTTACCCCAGACACCACAAAATAAACGCATTGCGGGCAACATGTCAGCACAAAATAAACGCATTGCGGGCAACATGTCAGCACAAAATAAACGCATTGCGGGCAACATGTCAGCACAAAATAAACGCATTGCGGGCAACATTTCAGCACAAAATAAATGCATTGCGGGCAACATGTCAGCACAAAATAAACGCAATGTGGGCAACATGTCAGCACAAAATAAACGCATTGCGGGCAACATTTCAGCACAAAATAAATGCATCGCGGGCAACATGTCAGCACAAAAAAAACGCATTGCGGGCAACATGTAAGCACAAAATAAATGCATTGCGGGCAACATGTCAGCACAAAATAAACGCATTGCGGGCAACATGTAAGCACAAAATAAACGCATTGCGGGCAACATGTCAGCACAAAATAAACGCATTGCGGGCAACATGTAACCACAAAATAAATGCATGCGGGCAACATGTCAGCACAAAATAAAACGCATTGCGGGCAACATGTCAGCACAAAATAAACGCAATGGGGCAAACATGTCAGTACAAAATAAACGCAATGTGGGCACATTCCACCTGAAAAAAAAAGCATTTTCTCACCTGACAGAAATCTCCTCTCGCTCCCGGCCGGCCTTTGGCTCGCAGCTCCCCCGGACGATCCTACTCCAATCTCCCGCGCTGACAGGCAGAACAGGGCTACGGCAAGATGGCGCCCCGAAGCCCTGTACTGGAGACACAAATAGTCTCCAGTACAGGGCTCTGCCTCCGGACGCCATCTTCCCGTAGCCCTGCTCTGCCTGTGCCTGCCGGAGGACAATGCAGGCTGCTGGAGCAGGGCTGCGGAGAATGAACTAGCGCAGCGTCTACTTCATTCATTCAGTACGGTGCCCAGAGTCCCGAGGCCGGGACGTCCCGCTGCTGAAAGTGGGACGTTTCCCGGGACCTCATGCAGCCTGGAACAGCGCCCCCCCCCGAAGGCGAGACGCGTCCCGGGTAAAGCGGGACGTATGGTCACCATACATAAGGCATTGTAGGTACGTGCTTACAGGCGCCTGATCATGGAAAAAGCAGCTCACTCCCCTCCCCTGAGTCCCTCCCTCCTTTCCAATGCAGAGTCCTGATGAGAGCGTAAATGAGAGGTTACTCACCCAACTCTCCGCATTCTACTGACGAGATCTCCCTTCAATCAGGGGAACCTCTAGCTATATATTACTGAGGTTCTTCTAGATATCTAATATTTAGGGGCACCTCTAAATACTTATTATTGAGGGTACTTCTGGCTGCCTAATACTAAGGAGCTCTTGTAGCTACCTATGACAGGCAAGGGAAGTAAGGGAAAAGTGACAGCTGAGGCAGCCAGCAGCACACTTGCAGTGCAGTTTGGTGGGGGGTTTGTAGGTTCCTGGGTTCATGGAGGGCGGAGTCTAAGGCCCGGTTCACATTAGCGGTTGTTTGCCAAACGGACCGGATGACCTGACCGGATCCGGACCGGATCCGGATCGGAACCGTACGGTTCTGATCCGGATCCGATCCGGATCTGGTCAGGTTGCATCAGGTGGTAATCAGGATGCGATCCGGATCCGTTTGGCAAAGTTAACGTAAAAAAAAAAAAAATGTTGGGGTCTGGGAGGTCAGCAGAAGGGGGACCTGTGGAATCAGGCCCTCTGCTGTTTAGCACTCACCTCCACCTCCGACATGCTGCCAACATCCTGCCAACACCTCCAGCTCGTGCTGCTCCACTCCAAAATGCTTGCCCATGTGTCCCCAGCCAATATCGCCGCAAAAATCCGCATAGGAAGTGGGGTAGAACATCCGGATTTCTCAGCCAGTGTGTTGTGCGGCCTCCGGTTCCCATTTGTTTGTATTGGCCGGATGGTGCAGTCCGGCTCCGCCCCGGATACGGCTGCCGGAGGGGCCGGATGAAAAAATAGCGCATGTTGGAACGGAGGCCGGAGTCCGGATCCGGCCCGGATCCGGTCCGGCTCCGGTTCTGCAGAACGGACCCATGTGAACGGACGCATAGGCTTTAATTGCTATGCCGTGCGTCCGTTCCGTCCGTTCTGCAGGCGGTGCGGCTCCGGCACGGCGATTCCGGAGGGCCACCGCAAGTGTGAACCGGGCCTTAGGTGCCAGGACATCTGTGCCTATAAGCTCCTGGGCTTCTGGAGTAAAATATGCCATAAATGACTTATCAATTATGTTGCTGTCATTTACAGTACGTAATAGAAATCTGACAGAACTTACAGGTTTTGGACTAGTCCATCTCTCATAGGGGATTTTTAGTGTTTTTTTTACAAAAGCACTCCCTGAAAGCGATCTACACAAAGGTGCCCACCCTTCCTGTTTGCAACTGAGAAACTGCCATTCATTAAAGGGAACCTAAACTGAGAAGCATATGGATTTTTCCTTTTAAAACAATACCAATTGCCTGACTCTCCTGCTGATCCTGTGTCTCTAATACTTTTAACCACAGCCCCTCAACAAGCATGAAGATCAGGTGCTCTGACTGAAGTCAGACTGGATTAGCTGCATGCTTGTTTCAGGGTTGTGATTCAGCCACAACTGCCAGCCAAAGAGATCAGCAGGACTGCCAGGCAACTGGTATTGTTTAACATCCATACCCCTCTCAGTTAAGGTTCCCTTTTAAAGAGAAACTCTGACCAAGAATTGAACTTTATCACAATCAGTAGCTGATACCCCCTTTTACATGAGAAATCTATTCCTTTTTACAAACAGACCATCAGGGGGCGCTGTATGGCTGATATTGTGGTGAAACCCCTCCCACGAAGAAATTCAGAGTACGCACTCTTGGCAGTTTCCTGTCTGTGAACCCTGTTGCATTGTGGGAAATAGCTGTTGACAGCTGTTTCCAACTGCCAAAAGAGCAAGCAGCAGCTACATCACCTGCCAGCAGTAAAAATGTCACCATATGATAAATGTCAGAATATAAATCAGGGATTTAAAATATTTTACAATGGGCAAACACTGACTAAATCATTTATACATAATTATTGTACAAAAGGAAGCAGTTTTTTTATTACATTATTTTCACTGGAGTTCCTGTTTAAGTGCTTTTGAAATAAATAACACACTGAGAATCCTCCATAAGGAGATGGGCTATTCCAAAATCTGTCAGTTCTGTGAGATTTATACCACTGGCTGTAAATGGCAGCAACATAGGAGAAAAGTAATTTATAGCTCATTTTACTCTGGGAGAAACATAATTCTTAGTTGTTAGCGTCAACATGTATTTTACATTTTGACACTATTCCCAATAGTGGTCCTTTAAAGAGAACCCGAGGTGGGATTTAATTATGTTAGTGGGGCACAGAGGCTGGTTGTGCACACTAACACCTCTGTTAGACAAATAAGACACCTATGCGGTGTCTGTTAGCGCCGCTCCCCGCCTCCTCCGTATCAGCGCTACCCGCCCGCGTCACTTCCCTCCAATCAGCGGGAGGAAAGGGACGCGGGCGGGTACCGCCGATACGGAGGAGGCGGGGGAGCGGCGCTAACAGACAGGCAGAGGTAAACATTGTGCTGGCGACACGCTGTGTGTCGCCAGCACTGCGGAGGGGATAGCGGCGCGCAGGGGGGGCCTGGAGGCACACCATGGGGCAACAGAGGCTGGTGTTAGTGTGCACAACCAGCCTCTGTGCCCCACTAACATAATTAAATCCCACCTCGGGTTCTCTTTAAGTAGTTGCAATTTGCAGGTGAAAAGGACTCGTAATCAGACATGTTCCCCAGTCGTGGTCACATCTGGAGCCCCCCCGATGCCAGCGTACAGCCCCCCTATGTATTATCTAGCTCCTGCTTTACCGTGTGTACGCCTTACACACCACGAGTCGGAGCCAAGAGGCAGAATGTTTGACTAATTTAGTAATTATCTGAGGTTTGCTTTACTTTATAAACCTCCTTACATCCCAGCAGTGAGATTCTAATCTGATTAAGTCGTTCACCGCAAAGGAAACCAAATACATCATTTAACATCTGACGACGAGAGGATAACGGCAAAGGATTTCTCCACTTCCATCCGTTATAGATCTCTGGTGTGTATATTGTACAGGGTGATCAGCACTTGTTTACATGTACCTTCCTGAGTGGCCACGCCTCCTCCTGCAAGACCTGACAGGAAGTAAAGGCCGGACCACCAGGCTGCTAAGTGCCCCAGACAGTCTATTACAGGAGGACAGGGGGAAGTGAGGGGGCTCCGGAGTCCAAGAGTAGAAGAATAGGCCATACCATCCAATAGTGGAGAACACTGTATTTATTGTCATCCAGTAAACACAGTTGCTGATGGTGTAATGGTTAAGGGCTCTGCCTCTGACACGGGAGACCAGGGTTCGAATCTCGGCTCTGCCTGTTCAGTAAGCCAGCACTAATTCAGTAGGAGACCTTTGGCAAGTCTCCCTTACACTGCTACTGCCAATAGAGTGCGCCCTAGTGGCTGCTGCTCTGCTCTGGCGCTTTGAGTCCGCAAGGAGAAAAGCGCAATATAAATGTTATTTGTCTTATTTGTCTTGTCAGTAAACACTTGTTACAATCACATGTACAATAGAAGATCGGCTTTATGGAGCGGCATCCCTATACCAGCTGACGTAGGAGTGGAGGTGGGTGGTGGGCAGGAGTCTGACCGGCAACGGCCGTTTCACGTCCACTTGGGCGCTTGGTCGGGGTTAAGCCCCGCCTAACTAAACAAATAATTATTATTATCAATTGGATTTATACAGCGCCAACATATTATGCAGCGCTGTACAATAAATAAGGCTACAAGCATTGATAATGGGGGGGGGGGGGGGGGGGGCAGTCTGACAGTCAACACACAACAGACAATAAGCAATAAGGTACACAATGCCAGATCATACAATGGAGTAATAGTCTCAGTAATTCAGGTTTACCAGGGGCGTAGCAATAGGGGTTGCAGAGGTAGCGACCGCATTATGGCCCTTGGGTCAGAGGGGCCCTGACTCATGCACAATTAGGGTTGCCAGGTCGGCTGATGGAGAAAACCGGACAGGGGGTGGAGTTAGGGGTGGAGTTAGGGGCGGAGTCAGAAGCACACTTTTATGTAGAGTGGGGCTAAGCAATGGGCTTTTAAAAAAAATTTTTTATAGTATTTATATCGCACTGACATCTTCTGCAGCACATTACAGAGTACATAGCCATGTCACTAACTGTCCTCACCAGTAGTACTGGTCCAGTGCACATAAGAGACAGTTTTTCACCAGTAACTGCACATAAGAGACAGCTTTTCACCAGTAAATGCACATTATAAGAGACACCTTTTCGCCAGTAAATGCACATAATAAGAGACAGCTTTTCCCCAGTAAATGCACAAGAGACAGCTTTTCACCAGTAAATGCACATAATAAGACACAGCTTTTCACCAGTAAATGCACATAATAAGAGACAGCTTTTCACCAGTAAATGCACAAAAGAGACAGCTTTTCACCACTAAATGCACATAATGACAAACAGCCAGTGTTCCCAGTATATGTAGCCAGGGATATATGTGCCCAGTATATGTAGCCAGGGGGTATATATGTCCCAGTATATGTAGGCAGGGGTGTAAATGTCCCAGTATACGTAGGCAGGGGTATATATGTCCCAGTATATGTAGCCAGGGGGTATATGTGCCCAGAATAGGTAGCCAGGGGGTATATGTGCCCAGAATAGGTAGCCAGGGGCTATATGTGCCCAGAATAGGTAGCCAGGGGGTATATGTGCCCGGAATAGGTAGCCAGGGGCTATATGTGCCCAGAATAGGTTAGGTAGCCAGGTGCCCCCCGCCCCCCCGCAGGAGGAGAACAGTGCAGCAGAGAGAGAGCTGGGAGCAGCGGTGGAGAAGGGGGGCAATCTCCCCCCCCCTTCCCTCACCTTAGGGTGCTCTCTCTCCCCCGCTGTCTCCTCCAATATGATGTGCAGGCTGGCGGGTGGCTGCGGGCGGAACTTACCTCTGTGTCGCAGGCGCCGGAAGTTCGGGTCCCGCAGCCGCTGAGATTCGACTCAAAAAAGATCCGGATCAAAGATTCAAATCATTCATGAGCCGGACAACACTATTCAGACTGATTAGTGTTGTCCGGCTCATGAATGATTCGGATCTTTGATCCGGATCTTTTTTGAGTCGAATCTCAGCGGCTGCGGGACCCGAACTTCCGGCGCTGGAGCGACACAGAGGTAAGTTCCGCCTGCAGCCACTCGCCAGCCTGCACATCATCCTGGAGGAGACAGCGGGGGAGAGAGAGCACCCTAAGGTGAGGGAAAGGGGGGGAGATTGCCCCCCTTCTCCACCGCTGCTCCCAGCTCTCTCTCTGCTGCGCTGTTCTCCTCCTGCGCTGCGGGGGGGCTCTAAACCGGACAACTTAATTGTCCGGTTTAGCATGCCTTTTTGCACCGGACACAGCGCACAAAAACCGGACTGTCCGGTGTAAAACCGGACACCTGGCAACCCTATGCACAATATTAGCTCTCTATTGGCCCTGTGCTCGTAATCATCACTTCTATAGATACTTTAAATAGTAGTAATCACCGGCGTACCTACCGGGGATGCGACCCCCTCAGCCGCAGGGGGGCCCGGGGCTGCTCTGGGGCCCGCTCACTGTGCGTGGAGGGAGCGCTGCTCTGGACCCCCCAGCAAGGTGCTCAACTGGCCGCAGCGTCTAATAGACGCTGCGCCAGTTCATTCCCCGCAGCCCCGCTCCGGCAACCTGCATAGTCTCCGTCAGGCAGAGCAGGGCTACGGCAAGATGGCCGCCGAAGAAGCCCTGCACTGGAGACTATTTGTGTCTCTAGTACAGGGCTTCGGCAGCCATCTTGCCGTAGCCCTGCACTCTGCCTGTCAGCGCGGGAGATGTGCTGCAGGAGGACTCGGGGAGCTGCGAGCCAGATGCCGGGAGAGGAGAAGACTTCTGTCAGGTAAGTGAATTGGTTTTTTTTCACAGGTGCATTTTTTTTTCTAGTGTCCGCTGCCTACATTGTGATTTTCAGGTGTCTGCTGCACACATTACGATTTTCTGGTAACTGCTGCCCACATTGCGATTTTCTGGTCACTGCTGCCCATATTGCGATTTTCTGGTGTCTGCTGCCCACATTGCGATTTTCTGGTGTCTGCTGCCCACATTGCGATTTTCTGGTCACTGCTGCCCACATTGCGATTTTCTGGTCACTGCTGCCCACATTGCGATTTTCTGGTGTCTGCTGCCCACATTGAGATTTTCAGGTGTCTGCTGCCCACATTGCGATTTTCTGGTGTCTGCTGCCCACACTACGATTTTCTGGTCACTGCTGCCCACATTGCGGTTTTCTGGTCACTGCTGCCCACATTGCGATTTTCTGGTGTCTGCTGCTGCCCACATTGCGAATTTCTGGTCACTGCTGCCCACATTGCGATTTTCTGGTCACTGCTGCCCACATTGCGATTTTCTGGTCACTGCTGCCCACATTGCGATTTTCTGGTGTCTGCTGCCCACATTGCGATTTTCTGGTGTCTGCTGCCCACATTGCGATTTTCAGGTGTCTGCTGCCCACATTATGATTTTCTGGTCACTGCTGCCCTCATTGCGATTTTCTGGTCACTGCTGCCCACATTGCGATTTTCTGGTGTCTGCTGCCCACATTACGATTTTCAGGTGTCTGCTGCCCACATTACGATTTTCTGGTGTCTGCTGCCCACATTACGATTTTCAGGTGCCTGCTGCCCACATTACGATTTTCAGGTGTCTGCTGCCCACATTATGATTTTCTGGTGTCTGCTGCCCACATTGCGATTTTCTGGTGTCTGCTGCCCACATTACGATTTTCTGGTGTCTGCTGCCCACATTGCGATTTTCAGGTGTCTGCTGCCCACATTACGATTTTCTGGTCACTGCTGCCCACATTGCGATTTTCTGGTCACTGCTGCCCACATTGCGATTTTCAGGTGTCTGCTGCCCACATTACGATTTTCAGGTGTCTGCTGCCCACATTACGATTTTCAGGTGTCTGCTGCCCACATTACGATTTTCAGGTGTCTGCTGCCCACATTGCGATTTTCAGGTGTCTGCTGCCCACATTACGATTTTCTGGTGTCTGCTGCCCACATTGCGATTTTCAGGTGTCTGCTGCCCACATTGCGATTTTCTCGTGACTGCTGCCCACATTGCGATTTTCTGGTGACTGCTGCCCACATAAGGATTTTCTGGTGACTGCTGCCCACATTAGGATTTTCTGGTGTGTGCTGCCCACATTATGATATTCTGGTGACTGACTGCTGCCCACATTACGATTTTCTGGCCCACATTACGATTTTCTGTTGAACACTGCCCACGTTACGATTGTCTGGTGAATGCTGTCCATGTTACAATTTTCTGGTGAACGCTGCCCACATTACGATTTTCTGGTGAACTCTGCCCACATTACGATTTTCTGTCCCACATTACGATATTCTGGTGAACGCTGCCCACATTACGATTGTCTGGTGAATGCTGTCCACGTTACAATTTTCTGGTGACTGCTGCTCACGTTACGATTTTCTGGTGACTGGTGCCCACATTACGATTTTCTGGTGAACTCTGCCCACATTACGATTTTCTAAAGGCCCACATTACGATTTTCTGGTGAACTCTGCCCACATTACGATTTTCTGGCCCACATTACGATTGTCTGGTAAAATGCTCCCCACTTTACAATTAATTTACAGTGAAACGCTGCCCCATTATGATTATTTGGCACCTATGGGGGGGCCCCTTCCAAATATTCGCAGGGGGGCCCAGTGATTTCTAGTTACGCCCCTGGTAGTAATCATTAACAAACAGTTTCCCATCCCCTTCTTGCACCTCTGACACTGTAGAAATCCTTGGCAGGTTTTGGTGCGCCATATTCATTCTTATGTATAGAGTGCTTGGGGGGGCCCCATGTAAAACTTGCACCGGGGCCCATAGCTCCTTAACTACGCCACTGAGGTTCACGTTACTCTGTGAGCAGAGTGCTCAGATACACAAGGGCCCTGCCAATGGTATGGCCTCTTCTTCTCCTCTTGGATATATCTACACTGCTTTCTTCACCCGTATGGCTGGAGCACATCGTTAGGGATAAGCAACACAGAGACCATTCCTGTCTCTCTCACTTTCTATGCAGAGTGCCACTCTAAAGCTGGTCACACACCATACAATTTTTCTTAAATATCTGTTCAATTCAAGAATAGCAATCATTTTTTTCTGACTGATTGTAAAAGTACCAAAATCAATATACCACACACACCTATGTTCAATTTTTCTCCAATCATGAATAAAATAATTGAAATCTCAGAAAAAATTGATTGGAACTGTAGTAATTAACACTCTATCACACACCATACAATTATTGATAAAGTTGGTCTGAAATTTCCAACATGTCCAATCTCCCAAAAAAACGGGAAATTCAATCAGATTTATCGATCGAAAACAAAGAAAATCTCTACATTTTTCGAGACAATCGATCAAATTTATTAAATTGGTGAAAAACTGGATTATTTAATTGTATGGTGTGTGGCCACTTTTAACCTGTATTTCTTCTTGATTGATTGGTAAATAAGATTTTGTACAACAGAGCAAGTCCATAGATGCTCACTGGACAGTACATCGTCATGTGATCTCTGATGTGGTCATGTGATCTCTGATGTCAGTTCAGGCTGTGATATTGCAGTTGCTGTGTATTCAGGGTTGGGGAAGTGAGGAAGGAGGTTGACCCCACCATCCATGGTTGCTATGGCAATAGTTGTTGTTCTTGTATGGCTGGAATGGGGCAGCAGCTCCACCTCTCAGTCCCTGGACTTGGGAATGTGTTGATTCCTGAAGCGCATGGCTGCATGATATGAAGAAGGAATCCTATTATTGCCCATGAGGGATCAGAGGCCAGAGGATTAGCAAAAGTTTACTGAAGCTCATTCCACAAAAGCCAAACTCTGCCAGCCTATTGTTGTCCCATCACCCGTCTGCTAATGCTGTGTCATCCCCCTCCACCCAGCGCAGCTTCAAAGCACTTCCCATCCTCAGAACAGTCACCACACGGAACACCGCAAAACCGTCAAAGCAAAGCAATATCTCACCGGCGGCAAGGCCGGATTTACACTTTTTCTGCCGCTAGGCCAAGTATGTTTCTCTCTTCTTCCATGTACAGCCCTCTCCCATTCCATGTGCAGCCCTATCTTCCATGTGTATCATCCATGTGCAGCCCCCTCTCATATGTGTATCATTCATGTACAGCAGCCCATCCCATTCCATGTACAGCAGCCCCCTCTTCCATGTGTATCATCCATGTGCTGCAGCCCCTCCCATTCCATGTGCAGCCCCCTCTTCCATGTGTATCATCCATGTACAGAAGCCCCTCCCATTCCATGTGCAGCCCCCTCTTGCATGTGTATCATCCATGTACAGCATCCCCTCCCATTCCATGTTCAGCCCCCTCTTCCATGTGTATCATCCACGTACGCCAGCCCCTCCCATTCCATGTGCAGCCCTCTCTTCCATGTGTAACATCCATGTACAGCAGCCTCCTCTCCCATTCCATGTGCAGCCCCCTCATCCATGTGTATCATCCATGTACAGCAGCCCCTCCTATTCCATGTGCAGCCCACTCTTCCATGTGTATCATCCATGTGCAGCCCCCTCTCATATGTGTATCATTCATGTACAGCAGCCCATCCCATTCCATGTACAGCAGCCCCCTCTTCCATGTGTATCATCCATGTGCTGCAGCCCCTCCCATTCCATGTGCAGCCCCCTCTTCCATGTGTATCATCCATGTACAGCAGCCCCTCCATTCCATGTGCAGCCCCCTCTTGCATGTGTATCATCCATGTACAGCATCCCCTCCCATTCCATGTTCAGCCCCCTCTTCCATGTGTATCATCCACGTACGCCAGCCCCTCCCATTCCATGTGCAGCCCTCTCTTCCATGTGTAACATCCATGTACAGCAGCCTCCTCTCCCATTCCATGTGCAGCCCCCTCATCCATGTGTATCATCCATGTACAGCAGCCCCTCCTATTCCATGTGCAGCCCCCTCTTGCATGTGTATCATCCATGTACAGCAGCCCCTCCCATTCCATGTGCAGCCCCCTCTTCCATGTGTATCGTCCATGTACAGCAGCCCCTCCCATTCCATGTACAGCCCCCTCTTCCATGTGTATCATCCATGTACAGCAGCCCCTCCCATTCCATGTGCAGCCCCCTCTTCCATGTGTATCATCCATGTACAGCAGCCCCTCCCATTCCATGTACAGCCCTCTTCTCCATGCCTATCATCCATGTACAGCAGCCCCTCCCATTCCATGTACAGCCCCTCTTCCATGTGTATCATCCATTTACTGTAGCTCCTTTCTTTCACTTTCCCTTGGGCATCATCTCCCCTTTTACATATGTAACTCCCCATTTGCAGCCTTCTCTTTTATGTGTGGCAACCCCTATTTCACATCCAGGCGCCCCCTATAGCTTCAGTCACCCAAGGCCTTGGCCTTTGTGGCTTTTCCAAAAATCCGTCCCTGACTGCCGGGGGAACCAAAATCACCCACCAACCAGTGGATGCCCACTGCGGCCATTACAAGAAACATGGGTCACTTTACAGCAAGCAGAGCTTAAAGGTGGCCACACACCATACAATTTTGTAAATATCTGTTCATTTCAAGAATTGCAATCAATTTCTCTGACTGATTGTAACATTTCAAAAATCTGACCAATGTACCACACACGTTAAATTTTTCCTCAATTATGATAAAAATGATTGGAAACTCAGATCAGAAAAATCCAGCACTCCCGATCAACTTTTATCGAATAAAAACGGGAAATCCGATCGGATTTCTTGCTCAGATGAAAAAAAAATCTTTAGATTTTTCAGGAAATCCAATATTATTCATCGAATTGCTGTAAAATTGGATCATTTTATTCAGGGGCGTTTCTAGGTTCCTGGGAGATCCGGGGCACCCCTGGGCACCAAGAGGGAATGAGTGTGCGGCGCGCGTAGCGTGCCGTGGCAAAAATGGGCGTGGTCATGCCACATAAAGTGGGCGTGGTCATAGGTGGGCCAAATATACATGAACGTAGTAGGCAGTAGGCAGTATTTCACATATATAAGCCCCTCACCTGGCTTCTGTCTTGCCTTCGGCTGGCTGGCCTGTGCGCTGTACTTGGCTGGCGGTTATGCTGGGCTGCCTGGCTGGTGGTTATGCTCTGCTGTGCTGTGCTGGCCTGGCTGGTGGTTATGCTATGCTGTACTGTGCTGGCCTGACTGACGGTTATGCTGTGCTGGCCTGGCTGACGGTTATGCTGTGCCAGCTTGGCTGGCGGTGATGTTGAGCCGGCCTGGCTTTGCTAGGTGACTTGCTGGGGCTTTGCTGGGCTGGGCAATTGGCTGGGGGCATTTTGGGGGGCTTTTCTGGGCTGGGGGCTTTACTAGGCTGGAGGGATTTGCTTTGCTGAGGGCTCTGCTTTGCTGGATAGGAAGCTGCCCCCAGCGTAGGTCAGATAGGTAGCTGCCCCCAGCATAGGTCAGATAGGTAGCTGCCCCCGGCGTAGGTCAGATAGGTAGCTGCCCCCAGCGTAGGTCAGATAGGTAGCTGCCCCCAGCGTAGGTCAGATAGGTAGCTGCCCCCAGCGTAGATCGGATAGGTAGCTGCCCCCAGCGTAGGTCAGATAGGTAGCTGCCCCCAGCGTAGGTCAGATAGGTAGCTGCCCCCAGCGTAGGTCAGATAGGTAGCTGCCCCCAGCGTAGGTCAGATAGGTAGCTGCCCCCAGCGTAGGTCAGATAGGTAGCTGCCCCCAGCGTAGGTCAGATAGGTAGCTGCCCCCAGCGTAGGTCAGATAGGTAGCTGCCCCCAGCGTAGGTCAGATAGGTAGCTGCCCCCAGCGTAGGTCAGATAGGTTGCTAAGTCTAACTGATAAAATAGTGTGCAAGTGAATAGGGAGACCGGCTGGTCTCTTACTGGTTTGGCAGGAAATGCTGATGAAAACAAAGAAAACCCTGAGAATGCCCCATGAGGAGATGGATTATTCTGACAGTCCTGTCAGATTTTAACTGCTAACTTTTTTCGCTGGAGTGGTCCTTTTAAAGAGAACCTGAACTGAAAATAAAAAGTCAAAATAGCCATACACAGGTCATTCTTACCTCCCATGTAGTCTACTCATGAATCTCTCTCTGCATTCTGTTTGTTCACTGTGATCAATGGAATTCTCTGTCCTCCATTTTGAAAATGGCCATTACCCCCTAACAGCTGCCTGGTCAGCACACTGTTAAACTGTAATATCACCCACTTGAGCTATACGGAATAATGGACATTCCCTTGCACATTCAGTTGTAACTGACAGCAGCTGATATATAACTGACAGTAACTGGTATATTTCAGTTCTGACAAAATCTTGTCAGAACTGGAAGGGAAAACTGTAACAAGAAAATAGTGAGTTTCTGAGAGGAACTGATGGCGAGGTTAGTATGTAATCTTCATCTGTAGCCACGTCATGTGTTTATTTTAAATCATTTTACTCAGTTTCCCTTTAAAGTCTATGACCAGTCTCCATTGCAGTGGACACATTATAACGTGTGCGTTATGCAACGTGCGCAGAGTGCAAAAGCCCTTACATGTCTCCTCCTGCACACAAGGATTTTATATACATTTTTTCCCTATCGTTTATACCTGAAAGCTTTTGGCCTTGAAAAACTAGTGAAATTCTGAGAGGCTTTCATAATACATCCAGTGACTGGAGAGTTACTATATGCGGCTTGCGTTTATCTCCAGATTTTCCAATGCTGCCCACACACCATTCCATTACTTCCTGTCAGTAATAAAGTACAGTCAGTCAGAATGTGCTCGAGTCCCACACACACCTGCCCTAATACCTCAAATTATTTATCTTTCAAGAATCGATCAAAATGTGTATCAACTCTAATAGCAAGATCGCCATTCAACCTAATTATTATTATTTAGTATTTATATAGCGCCAACATCTTACACAGCGCTGTACAGAGTATATTGTCTTGTCACTTAACTGTCCCTCAGAGGAGCTCACAATCTAACCCCTACCATAGTCATATGCCTATTTCTGTATCGTGTAGTGTATGTATCCTAGTCTAGGGCCAATTTAGGGGGAAGCCAATTAACTTATCTGTATGTTTTGGGATGTGAGAGTAAACCGGAGTAAACCCAAGTAGACAGGGGAGAGCATACAAACTCTGTGCAGATAGTGCCCTGGCTGGGATCTGAACAGGGTACCCAGCACGGTGAAAGCGCTAACCACTACGCCACCGTGCTGCCCATGAGATGATGAACTGCTTGCCGACTGCTCCACGCCGATTGGCGTGAACGGCTCTCTATGGGGCTAGCAGGAGATTGCTAGCCCCATAGCTCAGCTCCGCCTTCAGTCTCCCAGCGGCGATCACCACTCAGAGACTGTTTGACGGCGAAGGTGCTGTCTAATAACTATGTACAGCGCTGGGATCTACAGCAGTGCTGTACTGGCGGCAGACGTGTGATACGGCTGTCCCCCTGGCACTCACTAAAGTGTTCCGCTGTCATAGGCTGAAGCCTATGACAGCCGATCACACTGATTGGCTAGCCGGGAGAGGGAGGGAGATAGAAAAATGGGCGTGGCCATGACATTGTATGGGCGGAGCTAACATAATGATGTAACAGCGAGGCATAAGAAAGCAGTGTTTACGCCATGATGTGGTCAAACGAGGATTCGCATCATGGGTGTGCAGAAACCGTGTGATGCTATTTAATAGTATACCGTAACACCAAAGCAGCAAACATAGCCAACTATGACCATTAAATAATAAATTCAGCAACAGTTACCCCAGACACCAGAAAATAAATGCAATGTGGGCAACATGTCAGTACAAAATAAACGCAATGTGGGCAACATGTCAGCACAAAATAAACGCAATGTGAGCAACATGTCAGCACAAAATAAACGCAATGTGAGCAACATTTCAGCACAAAATAAACGCAATGTGAGCAACATGTCAGCACAAAATAAACGCAATGTGAGCAACATTTCAGCACAAAATAAACGCAATGTGAGCAACATGTCAGCACAAAATAAATGCAATGTGGGCAACATTTCAGCACAAAGTAAACGCAATGTGGGCAACATTTCAGCACAAAGTAAACGCAATGTGGGCAACACTTCAGCACAAAATAAACACAATGTGAGCAACATTTCACCTGGAAAAAAAAAAGCATTTACTCACCTGACAGAAGTCTCCGGCCTCTGGCGTGCTGCTCCCGGGACCATCTTGCTCCTACACTGCAGTCTCCCGCACTGAAAGGCAGAGCAGGGATACGGCAAGATGGCGCCCGAAGCCCTGTACTGGAGACACAAATAGTCTCCAGTACAGGGCTTCGGCAGCCATCTTCCCGTAGCCCTGCTCGCCTGCCGGAACGGAAGAGTATGCAGGCTGGAGCGGGGCTGCGGGCAATGAACTGGCACAGCGTCTATAGACGCCGCAGCCAGTTCATGCAGATACGGTGGCCAAAGTCCCGAGGCCGGGACGTCCCGTGGGACCTCCCGGGGCCTCATGCAGCCTGGGACAGCGGACCCCGAAGGTGGGATGCCTCCCGGGTAAAGCGTGACGTATGGTCACCGTAACACCGCGGTCCTCAAGCGGTTAACCTCCTGAGCGTTACACCTCTCAGGAGGTTATGTAACTTTGTGCCCCACGCTGAATAAAAGTTAGAAATAGCTGAAAAACCTTCAGCTAGCACTAGGCTAGCTAGTAAAAGTGTGCGGCACCCCCCGATCCATCCAGTTTATACATTAACCCGCCTGGATCCCCTGGATCCAGCAATCCCTCCCCGGACAGCTCGGGTGTTTACTATGGGGAGGATCGCACATCCATTGCTGATCCTGTTTAGCTATGTGGAATTCAACCCACCCCCCTTCCAGAGCATTCTGGGAGGCTAGGTATATTTTGTACTGGCTGCAGAATTCTCAGAAAACAAACGTTATGCAGAGATCACCTGGCGGCAGTAAAGATGTCGCCACATGTGATAAATGTCAGAATGTAAATCAGTCCGAGGAAAGATTTTACAATGGGCAAACACTGAATAAGTCATCTATAAATGAATGTTGTAAAAGGATAAGCAATTTCATCCATTACATTATTTTCACTACATTTCCTCTTTAATATCAGATTGTGTGTGTACTGCCTGTATTTCCCGAGTATCTTCCATGCTTCTGCTATGAGTCACATTACTGAGAAATCTGGCTGATCTCTGATGAGAGAGTAATGAGGGTCACGTCCCCAAAAGATATAACTGGGTGGTCCTTAAAGAGGAGCTGTTAGGTATAGGGTCTCAGAGAAAATAAACACATATATCAGTAGCTAAAGATTGGCTGTACTTACATTACATATGCATTTCACTGTCCACGTTTGGATTTCACAGAATTTGTATATAGTATATGCAGAGAATGATGCTCCTGACAGCTCATGGCAGGTTCCATGTTTGTGAAGCCAAATGTGTCGTCATGTCCTGCCTGCTTCTGATCACAGAACAGCTCATACTGAATAACACTAGTTTGCAGTGAATATTAATGAGCCATGTGGCTAGGAACAATAGCGGACTCCTGCAGTGTACGCTGCCCTGAGATTTATCTGTGCTGTGGCTGGACTGAGTTTTAGAAGCTGCTGAAACTTGATCCCGTCTTCTCCTTAGCAGCCGAGGGGAGGGCCCCAGAATGCTTTGCAGTATGTTATGCGGCTTGCGTCCAGCTTAGCTCTAAGCTTTGCTGATAAGCATACATCAAAGGTAAGATAGATCTTTATCTTCAGTAATGTCTTTTTGGCTTCCTTCTAAACTGTTTAACACAGGAGACTAGAGGTTTAAATTAGCTTCTGCAGCCTGAAGAACCTGAACTGAAAATAAAAAATCAAAATAATCATACACAGGTCATACTTACCTCCTGTGTAGTCTACTCCTCAATATATTTCTCCTCTCCTCTGTCCCATTTGTCTACTGTGATCAATGGAATTCTCCGTCCGCCATTTAAAAAAAAGGCCATTACCCCCTAACAGCTTCCTGGTCAGCGCACTGTTAAACTGTAATATCACCCACTTGAGCCATAGGGAAACATGGACATTACCTTGCACATTCAGTTGTAACTGACAGCTGCTGATATATAACTGACAGCAACTGGTCTATTTCAGTTCTGACAAAATATTGTCAGAACTGGAAGGGGGTCACTGTAAAAAGAAAATGGTGAGCTTCTGAAAGGAACTGACGGTGAGGTAAGTATGTAATATTCATCTGCAGCAACGTCATGTGTTTATTTTAAATAATTTTACTCGCTACAGGTTCCCTTTAACCTTTCCTGGACCTACAGCTCTGCCCCTTAAAGAGGAACTGAATACTCCTGCAAAAACAAACAGTTTCACTTACCTGGGGTTTCCCCAAGCCCCCAGCACCCGTCCTGTCCTGCGCCGGTCCTCCCCGATCCTCCGTTCTCTCACCACCAGCTAGTTTCTTTACCGTTGACTTGTAAGTTGACGGCAACTGCGCCTGCGCGCCCGGGTTACTCGTAGCTTTGTTCGCGTTTCAGCCCGCTATAACGTCCTGCGCTATTAGCGTTGCGTAGGACGCGATAACGGGCTGGAATGCGAAGAAAGCTTTGCGTAGCCTGGGCGAACTGCGCCAGGTATATTTCATATCTGGCGCAGTTCACCCAGGCTACACAAAGCTTTCATTGGTGCAGCCTAATCCTGCAGCAAAACAGGATAAAACATTGTGCCATCGTGAAAGGTAACTCAATGTTAAAAATAGGCCTAGCTAATACAGAACTATACCCCACAATATACATACATACCATGAACTCTGTACTAAATGTTATAATACAGTAATTGAAAGCATAATAACCTTGGGGAAGCCGTGGAAACGGTTAAACAACATGGCTGCCAGCGCTGAGACACGTTCTACAGAAGCTTCCAGAATCTAAGCTTTCTTCAGAGCTGGACTTCACAACGATAATTAAAGTTGATTTATGGCTATTCCTGAGTAGCAGCGGGCTGCAGAACAACATTCTGTCTTGTGCAATTAAGTAGCATGAAAAGTGGGAATCCGTGGCCCCCGCGACGCCTTTCCACCGCCCACCCGTTGCTAAGCAACAATAACAACGCTGTAATTAAAGATTCACTTATCGCTGACTTTGCACTTCCTACAAGGTCTAATACTGGAAGCGAAACTGCTAAAACTACAAACACATGAAAAGTCAAAATCAACGTGTCTTATACTCGCTATACCAGGCTTTCTCAACGAGGGTTCCCTGCCATTTTCTCTCATCGTGGGAGAAGTATAAGAGAGCACATTATAATAGGGAGTTCTGTAACAAGAAGCACTAAATTGTACTAAATGAGTGGCACTGTAATAGGAGGTAGTGAAATAAACAGCCTCACTTACTTTTAAAGACTAGGCCTCAATTCTGGTAGCTACGTGAGGTAAAAAAAAATTGTAGGTAAAATACCTCATGCTGTTTTTTCCTCCTTTTTTGTTTTAGCAATTCTGAAAGATTTTTCTCCATTTCCGAACATGAGGTAAACATGAGGTATTTCAGCGGTAACCATGCAGTAAATAAATAATAGTAGCAGTGGCGTAGCTAAAGGTGCGTACACACATGCGACTATAGTCGTTTGTAACGATCGTTCCCCGATCTTTACCAACGATGATCGTTACAAAAAACGAACCACCGACTATTAAGGCAAACGACGAACAAGCCAAATCGCTACAAAAGAAAGTTCTGTCTCGGCGGATTTTAACCAACGACGATTGTTTGCAAAAGTAGTACATCGTTGGAAACGGTCGTTCGTACTGGGCTTGACATGCGCATTTCACTATTTCTCCATGGAACTTCTCATTTTTATGCGCAGGCGCAATAGTTGCTTTCTGTGATGTAACGTTCGTTCTAACGATCAGATCGTTACACACATTTTAAAACTACCTTTACTTAGGTCGTTCTTTCATCAATTAAAAGTTCGTTCGTCGTTCTTAACGAACGATCGTTGTCGCATGTGTGTACGTAGCATAAGAAGCTGTGGGCCCCAGTTCAAGTTTGCATTGGGGCCCCCCAAGCACGCTATATACAACAATTGATACATAACACCAAAACCAATAAAGGACAACCACAGTGTCAGAGGTGCAAAAAGGGGGTGGGGAACAGTTTGTTAATGATTACCACTATTCAAAGCATCTATAGAAGTGACTATTATCAGCCCAGGAACAATAAGGGCCCGTTCAGATCAGAAATGCGGATGGCCATGCGTGCGGACCGCAACGCGTACGAACGCATGGCCATCCGCGTTTGTGTGCGTTGCGTGGCTGATCCCATCACTGAAAAGTGAATGGGACAGCCACGCGTTTTTGCAAAATCTGCGTGCAGCATGCGTTCCCGGACCGCACAGGTCCGGAACGCATGCAGTGTGAACATCAGACATTGCACTCTATGCAATGTCTGATGTCGTGCGTTTTGGCCACCTGCACGCGTTTCCAAAACGCGGCTGGAAACGCGTGCAGTGTGAACGGGCCCTTTAGAGCTAATACTGTGGTTGAAGCTGGGCCCCTTGGGGCCCCTCAAGCCCAAGGGCCCCGATGCGGTTGCTACCTCTGCACCCCCTATTGCTACATCACTGAATAGTAGTTTTTAATTGTCTTTCATAAGTTAGGATAGTCTTTGGAAGATTTTTTTTGAGGGGAGAAGGTGTATTTGATTATGTAGCAACCTATGAAAAGTATATGTATAGGCATCTCCTATAAAAAAAAAATCTAGTAAATATTTGGAGTTTTATTTCTACTATTCTTTTCTATTACACAGCCTGAATAAAAACAGCTATATGAACTCTGCAAAATGCATACAAATTGACTCTACCTTCAGGTACAGGCAGGTCTAAACTGATCAGTAAATTATGTGCTAAGATGCCCCCTAATTTCCATGAGAAAAGCTATTTTCGGTAAATTACCTCATGAATTACCTCATAATTTACCATAAATTATCAGAATTTCTAAATGTCATTACCTCATTAGGTAAATTACCTCACATGAGGTAATTTGTTTGATAACCCTACCAGAATTGAGGCTTATACCTCCTGCAAAATAAATGCAGGGGTTCCTGCAGATCAAAAAATTGTTTGCAGGTGTTCCTTGAGATGCAAAAGTTATTTGCAGCGTTCCTCCAGGGTACAAAGGTTGAGAAAGGCTGCGCCATACAATGCCGCAGAGAAGCGATATACTTTCTACGATCTCCCAAAATGCAGTTAAGGACTGGAGCCAATTTCGGTGGCGTTTTCTAGTGCGATCTCTGGTGATTTTAAAGTGCTTTTGAATTTCATGCGAGCGATTTGTACAGCAATTGCAATTTCCTTTTTTTTATGGTTCTAAATAGAAAAATCGCAGAAAAATAATTTTTGTGCATTGATTGAAAAGCAATTTTACGGCAATCCTACACTTTGTATTGAAGCGCCATTTGCTCCAACTTTGCTGCAGATCCCGTGATTACGATTTGGTGAAATCACAATCGCTCCTGTGTAGTCAGCCTAATTGAGAGTAATATCCAATGCTTGTTACACACAATGCAATTTTCTGTCAGATTGATGGTCGAATCGATTAATCGATAAATTCTGACAGGTCCGATCTGATTTCTGATCGTTTTTCTGATCAATTTTCTGGTCACTTCTACACAAAATCAATCAGAAAAATAAATGAAAAATGATCGGAAATTAGATCGGACCAGTCGGAAATAATGTATTGTGTATAATGCATTGTGTGTATTAGGCATTCGGTGCTGTCATACTCCATATCTACTCCTCCACGATAGTCCAACATCTCATCCGCACTACAGACACAAAACGCACTCACCAAATCCTATGATCATACCAAATGATCACATGCGTGTATGTTATCCTATGCCCGTCTGGTCACACAAAGGGCTACGTCTGCAATAGTTCTTGGTCAATGGTTCATAACATGCATAAAAAGATATAGAACTACCAACAGTGTAATATCGTTTAAAAAGTTGAATCTTCTCAATAAAATTCCAAAGCTAAAAACTACACATTAAAATTGTATGTCCCTCACAGGCATACAGATTAGCGCAGGTACTCAGAGCAAAAGAGGATGTCGCTAAGGTTACTAATCCGTATGATACAAACTATCAGCTTTCTTCCACACTCACTCCTCCATCTCCCGGCCGACTCTGTTACTCAAACCCCGACCGGTTTCGTCATCTGACTTCCTCATGGGGCCACCCCAATTGCCTTAGCCTAGCACTTTGGGGATCGCCAGTGATTCCATAGCACGGCTGAAACAGCTCCTGTGGGTCCCAGCCCTATGTCCTACAATACCGAAATACCAGTTTATCTTCAGAACCACAACTAATGATTATATATTGTCTGTTTACACCACAGAATCGCACTGCTGAAGAGGTATAGCTGAACAAACTCTCCTCCAGTTGACCATCTATAGATATGGATTCCTTTTTGAACTCTTAGTAATTTCCATATATATATATATTTTAAATATTCATTTAGGCCACACAAAAATAACATTTTTGTAATCTTAGAATTTTTCAAAAAGTCACAAGATAAATTGAAAGTTTGCTTATAGATTACCTGAATTAAAAAAAATGGTAATTATTAAATTTAAAACCACATGCAAGCTTTCCAATGATTATTAGTTAATAGTATTTTATGTTGTATAAAGTTTTATCCACCTTCTTTAATATTTAGTCCTTGCAAATATTTTTCCTATTGATTCTTGTTTCTATTAGTGATGAAATTTATGATGAGAGCGATGGAGTTCAGAGATCGACTTTAAGCCACACACAGACAAATTTTAGTCTAATTATCAATGTGCATCATTTTCAAAAAATTGTAAAAACAAAAACAAAACAAAAACAAAAAAAAGGCACAAAATAAACAAAAGCTAAAAAAAATATGACTGAAACTATTCCCGGATTTAAGTGACATTCACTTTGAAAATACTGTTTTTTTTTTCCACTACAATTTTATCATTCAGTAAAAATGCAATACAGACAGCCCCTACTTACAAACGACTCTAGTTACAGCGTTACGGAGATACAAAGTTGTATCCAAGTACAAAATATTCAACACTGTTTTTTTTATTCCATTTTGTCTTGTTATTTGCATACTGTGCTTTATAATCTGTTATAAATAGTTAAAACCACTTTAAAAGCACATTGAACATTGCCCAAAAAAACATAGTTTATGCTAAATGTCCAAATCCAGAGTTTCACCATGTTTGACACACTCACAAACAAATTCAACTTACAAAAAATTTCCCAGAATAGAACCTGTTTGTAGGGAACTTAGGGGACCGCCTGTAATTCAATAACATTAATTAGAATAACTCTTAAAGGGAGTTTTATTTTTGTTATATTTATTTATTACGTTTAATGCTAAAATTTTAAAACATATTCTTTTTTTGTAATTTTTAGTTTCTTCAGCTAATGATGTGAGTGGGAAAGAGTCGCTTTACTGCTGCAGTAATAAGTCTCTAACATTAGAAGGGCAAAGTCCCCAGACCTGCAGCCTGAGACTTGCCTACTGAGTTGTCTTATCTTTACTGCACTGCATATGTTGTCTACCACTTCTTTATTATTGCACCAATGTCCATATTTTTACAAACTTATTTTTTATTATTACTCCGTACATCGCTACATAAAAGGATGGCATTGTATAAATAAGTTTATTAAAAAATGTTTTGTTTTAGATTGTCTGGAATGGAGATAAAACCTCTTTTTGGATGTTGTCTGTGCAGTAATCTGGGATAATTTATCTATTTCACATCTTCATGGAGTTTAAGTAATTTAAAGAGGAACTCCAGTGAAAATAATGTAATAAAAAAGTGCTTCATTTTTGATTTAGTCAGTGTTTCCTCATTGTAAAATCTTTCCTCTGCCCGATTTACATTCTGACATTTATCACATGGTGACATTTTTACTGTGGGCAGGTTCTGTAGCTGCTCCTAGCTGTTTTGGCCGTTAGAGACAGCTGTAAACAGCTATTTCCTGTCTGTGAACCTTGTTACATTGTGGCAGTTTGCCAGGAGCACCGCGGTCCTCAGAGCTTCTTGTGGGAGGGGTTTCACCACAATATCAGCCATACAGTGCCCCCTGATGGTCTGTTTGTGAAAAGCAATATATTTCTCATGTAAAAGGGGGTATTAGCTACTGATTGGGATAAACTTAAATTCTTGGTTGGAGTTCCTCTTTAAGAAAGACAGCATTAGTGAGTGATGGGCATAATAGGGCCATTTTCTTTTTTGCCATTATTTTTGCAAAAATGTCACATTTTTGCACAAAGAGAATATTGGGGAAGATAAATGGGCATAAAAAAAAACTCAAAATTTTGAGTTTGACGGAAATGCAAATTTTGATGCAGAAATTACATTTGTGAAAATTCAAGCTCGTCTTACAATTTTTTTTTTCTAGAGATGAGGAAGGTGTTGAATAATCTGTCACATTTTGGTCACTGTCCCCAGAGTACCACGAGGGGTTAATGTGGACGTTCACATGCCCATGAGACAGAGGATCCCTCAAATCCCACCTACGAGGATAAGGCAGAATTATAGAAAAGAAGAAATTAAAGATAACCCGAGGTGTGTTTAAAGAATGTTATCTGCATACAGAGGCTGGATCTGCCTATACAGCCCAGCCTCTGTTGCTATCCCAAACCCCACTAAGGTCCCCCTGCACTCTGCAGTCCCTCATAAAGCACAGCCGTGCTGTGAGGCTGTGTTTACATCTGTAGTGTCAGTCTCGGCTGTTCCCCCGCCTCCTGCATAGCTCCGGTCCCTGCCCCCGTCCCTTCCCTCCAATCAGCAGGGAGGAAAGGGATGCAGGCCCCCGCCTGGAGTTCTGCAGGAGGTGTGGAGAGCAGCAGACTGACACTATAGAGATAAACACAGCCAGCTCTGACAAGCTGTTTGTCAGCAGCGTGGCTGTGATTTATGGAGGGATTGCAGAGTGCAGGGGGACCTTAGGGGGGTTTGGGATAGCAACAGAGGCTGGGCTGTATAGGCAGATCCAGCCTCTGTATGCAGATAATATTCTTCAAACCCACCTCGGGTTCTCTTTAAGGTTATTTATTAATTATTTTTGGTGTGTGTGTATATATATATATATATATTTTATTATTTTGTATTTTTAGTTTTAAAAAAGTAAAATTCGCTTGTGGAGGCGTTCATTGCTGTGTATCTTCTCACTGCCGATGTCCAGATTGCTGCTCTAAATTAATGTTATTGAAAACTATTACTTGAATACAGTTTGAGGCTAGCTTCAAAACTGACAGTAACCTCAAACTGCTCTTCCTTGCAACTATGACAACAGTGCTTAATTTGGAGTACAAATCTGTGCACACATTCTAACCTTGCTGCAGGCAGATTTTTCTGCACAAAGCCATAGCCATTGCTACTCATATGCAGAAACTGCACCAACGTACTAACTGGCAGCAAATATTGGCACTTCTTTTTGTCAGTTTGTGTTTGGAGCACTGTGGAATGGCTTAATGGGAACCTGAAGTAGGCTCCACCCACTTTTCTAAATATTCATCCCAGTCACCCAGTGACCAACTGTGCAAAGTGTGAGAACCCTGCCATTAACAGTGTAAGAATGGCTGCAGTTTACATTTTCCCAGTGTTGGGATTTGTATTTGTCTCCGCCCACTTTTTGGTTATGGGGATATAAAGTATCCTATATGTTGTTCCAGGTAATGTACATGTGTGTGCCAAATTTCATTCAAATCCGTTCAGCCATTTTTGCGTGATTGAGTAACAAACATCCGAACTTCCCCATTTATAATATTAGTAGGATATAGAGCCATTCCGAAAACATTACGTTTTTCCTCAACACAAGGTCACATTTCCCTTTAAAAATGTAATGCATTGGAAAACTACACAGGAACTGGATTCAGGGAAAATATATATTCTTTCTTGTTTTGGGCAAAAGTTAAAACCTCTTTCAGACCTCTTTCAGACCTATTTCTGTCTGTACACCTCATTTTCTATATCACAGGCTTGATTCACTAACCAGTTCTAACTCAGTTAGCACATGTTAAAGCTTGCATGTGCAAACTAGGGTGCTGCTAAGTAGTTTGCATGGGCAAAGCTGCTGCTGTTCGCATGCTAAGACATGACTTTGCATGCTAAGTCTACTTAGCATGTGAAGTCATTGCTTCACACGCTAGTTTGCACGCAAAGCGTTGCGTGCAAAACTTTACATGCGAAGCTTTACGCGTGCAAACTCTTATGCGCAGCCACATATTAGTGCGTGAAGAGGCAGTGGCTGTTCACTGGCATGGGGACAGTGTAAAGATTAAGGAGGTTGGTAAAACTTCAAGTAGCCCATTTCATGTAAACAAAATTGGTAAATGTGGTGGTAAAAATATAAAGTGCATGGTAACCAATGCTCGGAGCCTTGCAAATAAAATAGACGAACTAGAGTTCATTCTGAATGACAAAGGCTATGACATTGTGGGAATAACCGAGACATGGATGGATGAAAGCCATGACTGGATAGCTAATTTAAAAGGATATACAATGTGTTTAGGAGAGATAGAACAGGGAAAAAAGGTGGAGGGGTTTGTCTCTTTGTTAAGAATTCTTTTACAGCTGTCCTCAACGATGAGATGGAGGAAGATTGCGAAGATGTGGAGTCCGTTTGGGTAAATATTCATGGTGGAAATAAAAGTTGCCAATTGCTTATTGGGGTATGCTACAGACCACCTCATATTAATGAAGCTGCAGAACTGCGATTGCTACAGCAGATTGAAAAAGCTGCAAGTAAAAATGAGGTCATAATTATGGGCGACTTCAACTTTCCAGACGTTGACTGGGGTATTGAGGCTACCCATTCTGGTAAAAGCAGCAGATTTCTGGCAGCACTACAGGACAATTACTTGACTCAAATGGTAACGGAACCAACTAGGGGGAATGCGTTACTGGATCTGATCATTTCTAATAGACCAGATAATGTATCAAATGTGCAGGTTCAAGAACATTTGGGAAATAGTGATCACAACATGATAACGTTTGATCTGGTGACTGATAGGCCACGGGGCAGCGGGACCACTAAAACTATGAATTTTAGAAAAGCAAAGTTCAATCAAATTAGGCAGGCACTAAGTTTGGTGAACTGGGATAATGTACTACAAGGGGAGGACACTGAAGGGAAATGGCAAGCTTTTAAACTTATACTCAATCAATATTGTAGTATGTATATCCCATATGGAAACAAAATGTCTAGGAATAAAAAAAGGCCTCTATGGATGAATAGAAATGTTAGGGATAAAATGAGGAGGAAAAGGAATGCCTATAAGGTCCTAAAACAGGAGGGGACCGAGGCTGCACTAAGCAATTATAAGGAGTGCAATAAAAATTGTAAAAAAGAAATTAGGCTGGCAAAGATCGAAGCTGAAAACCAAATCGCTAGGGATATCAAATATAACCCAAAAAAGTTTTACAAGTACATCAACTCTAAAGAAAGAAAGGTTGACTATAGGACTCCTAAAGGATGAGGGTGGGAACTCAATGGTGGATAACCAAGGTAAGGCAGAGTTATTAAATGCTTTCTTTGCTTCTGTCTTCACAAAGGAAACAGCACTGTTGCAAATTACAGAGGCAGAAGAGTCTCAATCTTCTAACTGTAATATTAAATACTTAACGCAGGAAGAAGTGAAGGCAAGACTAAATAAATTAAAAATAGACAAGGCACCTGGCCCGGATGGCATGCATCCTCGGGTCCTAAGGGAATTAAGTTCAGTTATAGCTAAACCCCTTTATCTTCTCTTTTGTGACTCTCTTGCAACTGTCCCAGTGGATTGGCGTATAGCCCACGTTTTCCCATTATTTAAGAAGGGCAAAAAATCAGATCCAGGAAATTATAGACCTGTAAGCTTAACATCAGTTGTCTGCAAACTATTTGAGGGGTTACTAAGAGATACTATACATGACTTCATAGTAGAAAATAATCTTATTTCTCAGCATCAACATGGGTTTACTAAAGACAGGTCCTGTTTGACTAACATGCTCAGCTTTTATGAGGTAGTGAATGCTAATATGGATATTGGGAATGCTGTAGATGTGATATACTTGGACTTTGCAAAGGCCTTCGACACTGTTCCCTACAGAAGTCTGGTGCAAAAGTTGAGGATGCAAGGACTGGGGAAGAGTTTGTGTGCATGGATAGGGAACTGGCTAATGGAGAGAAAACAAAGAGTTGTGGTCAATGGATCGTACTCAAAATGGGAGACTGTTAGCAGTGGGGTCCCACAGGGGTCTGTACTGGGTCCAGTGCTCTTCAATTTATTTATTAATGACCTAGTAGATGCAGTAGTGAGCAATGTTGCTATTTTTGCAGATGATACAAAATTGTGCAGAATCATCAACTCTCATGAAGATAGTGTCATATTGCAACAGGATCTGGATAGGATGGCTATATGGGCACATACATGGCAGATGAAATTCAATGTTGACAAATGTAAAGTCATGCATTTTGGTCGTACCAATGGTCTAGCACCATACAAAATAAATGGGATACAGTTGGGGACATCAAACTTGAAGGACTTAGGAGTACTCATCGACAACAAGTTAAATAATCGTACTCAATGCCAAGCCGCTGCAGCTAAAGCGAACAAAATTTTGGGATGCATTAAAAGGGAAATAAAAACTCGAGATGCTAGCATAATATTGCCCCTGTTTAACTCTCTAGTAAGGCCACATCTGGAATGTGGAATTCAGTTCTGGGCACCACATTACAAAAAAGATATTGCAGTTTTAGAGCAGGTGCAGAGACGAGCTACAAAATTGATACGTGGGATGGAAGGTCTCGCTTACCAAGAAAGGTTAGATAAACTGGGTTTATTTAGTCTAGAGAAAAGACGCCTTAGAGGAGATCTAATTAACATGTATAAATACATTAGAGGGCAATATAATACCTTGGCGGATGAGCTTTTTGTCCCTAGGCCTTCTCAAAGGACTAGAGGACATGATTTGCGCATGGAGGAAAAACGTTTTAGCCATTTATTTAGGAAAGGGTTCTTTACAGTAAGAGTGATTAAGATGTGGAATGCATTGCCACAGGAAGTCGTTATGGCAAACTCTATACCTGCATTTAAAGGGGGCTTAGATGCTTTCCTTGCGTTGAAAGACATCCATGGCTACAATTACTAGGTTATGCCTAATGATGTTGATCCAGGGATTTTATCTGATTGCCATCTGGAGTCGGGAAGGAATTTTTCCCTTTAGGGGCTAATTGGACAATCCCTTGTGGGGTTTTTTTCGCCTTCCTCTGGATCAACAGGGATATGTGAGGAAGCAGGCTGGAGTTGTACTTTGTACTGGTTGAACTCGATGGACGTATGTCTTTTTTCAACCAAAATAACTATGTATGTAACTATGTAACACTTAGCATGCTTTAGTGAATCAAGCCCATAATATGAAATACGAGAAAATCTTCTCAAAATAGTTTGAAATCCCTTGAATAACAGTCCACCCTGAGAACAAGAGTCTCAGTCCAGGTATCTCTATCCAAATCTCTTTTTCAGTGACAAGTGTTATGCTTTAAAAAAAAAACTCACAGGAAAAGGGGTGTGGAAAAGATGGGAACAGACAGTAATGAAATACCAATATGACTGAGGTAACGGTTATTGTTCTTTCTTTATTGATTATATAGCAATGACATCTGCAGCACTTTACAGAGTACATAGTCATGTCACTGACTGTCCTCTGAGGAGCTAACAATCTAATGCAACCATAGTCATAGTCTAGTGTCCTACCATACTATTACTATTATTATGTATTTATATAGCACTGACATCTTCTGCAGCACTTTACAGAGAACATAGTCTTGTCACTGACTTTCCTCAGAGGAGCTCACACTCTAATCCTACCACTGTCATAGTCTAATGTCCTACCATATTATTATTATGTATTTATATAGCACTGACAGCTTCTGCAGCACATTACAGAGTACATAGTCATGTCACTGACTGTCCTCAGAGGAGCTCACACTTTAATCCTACCATAGTCATAGTCTAATGCCCTACCATATAATTATTACTAGGTATTTATATAGCACTGACCTCTTCTGTAGCACTTTACAAAATACATACATAGTCATGTCATTGGCTGTCCTCAGAGGAGCTCACACTCTAATCCTACCATAGTCATAGTCTAATGTTCTACCATATTATTATGCATTTATATAGCACTGGCATCTTCTGCAGCACATTACAGAATACATAGCCATATCACTGATTGTCCTCAGAGGAGATCACAATGTAATCCTACTATAGACATAGTCTAATGTCCTACCATATTATTATTAGGTATTTATATAGCACTGACATCATTTGCAGCACATTACAGAGTACATAGCCACATCACCGACGGTCCTCAGAAGAGCTCACAATCTAATCCTACCATAGTCATAGTCTAATCTCCTACCATATAATTATTATTATTATTATTATTATTATTAGTTATTTATATAGCACTGACATCTTCCGCAGCACTTTACAGAGAACATAGTCATGTCACTGACTGTCCTCAGAGGAACTCACAACCTAATCTCTTCTATAGTAATTTATTAATATGTAACTATGTAGCACTGATATCCCTTGCAGCCCATTAAAGTATGGATGACCCTGGTAGATAGATTTTTACTGCAAGTATCAGAAATATTTGGCTGACTCAGTCCTAACTCAGACAGGAAGTGACTACAGTGTGACTCTCACTGATAAGAATGTCCCCTTTTTACCTCCTTCTTGCATTCAAAAGCCATTTTCTGCTAGGAAAGCGTTTTATAGTTGGAATTTCTTATCAGTGAGGGTCACACTGTAGTCACTTCCTGTCTGAGTCAGGACTGAGTCAGCCACTTACATACCTAATATTTAACTCTTTCAGGCAGAGAAAGAAAAAAAGGAACACAGCATAGTTATTTGTGTGCTAGGCACTGTACATACACGTCTATCTCATCATGTCACATGTCACTACGGGTATCCTTGAGGCTGCTTACACACTAAGACGTTACAGGCGCACGTTAGTGCGCCTGTAACGCTCCCCCAACGCACAGCAATGTAACACAAGTGGGCTGTTCACACAGCCCACGTTGCGTTACATGTAACGCTGCACGTTCTCCCGAAAGTGCAGCATGCTACGGCGTTAGAGCGGCTATAGCCGCGTTAGACTGTTTGCACATGCTCAGTGGGGGGCGGAGAGGAGGCGGGGAGATGCAGCTACAGTAGCCGCGCACATGGCTACTTAATATTCACTGCACTGGCGGCCGCTGATTGGCCGGCGGGACCACGTGATTCGGAGTGTCTCGCTCCGCATCACGTGGTCCCACCGGCCAATCAGCGCCACTCTGGGAGACCTTATACGGATAGAGCCGCCTAACGCGGCTCACTCTACCGTCCTCTCCCGCACCACCATACGTTGCGTTAGGTGCACGTTATGCGACCTTAACGTAGCACCTAACGCAACGTCTTGGTGTGCAAGTAGCCTTAGGGCCCGTTCAGATCAGAAATGCGGATGGCCATGCGTGCGGAACGCGTGCGGACCGCAACGCGTACGAACGCATGGCCATCCGCGTTTGTGTGCGTTGCGTGGCTGATCCCATCACTGAAAAGTGAATGGGACAGCCACGCGTTTTTGCAAAATCTGCGTGCAGCATGCGTTCCCGGACCGCACAGGTCCGGAACGCATGCTGTGTGAACATCAGACATTGCACTCTATGCAATGTCTGATGTCGTGCGTTTTGGCCACCTGCACGCGTTTCCAAAACGCGGCTGGAAACGCGTGCAGTGTGAACGGGCCCTTAAAGATGCTTTTGATCTAGCTATACTTAGTATAGCTAGAGCTATGGCAGAGATTGGCGTGTGTGTGGCGGCGGGTGTGCGGAGTTCTTCAATCAAGCTCATAGAGGATATTGGTGTGGGAACTTTTTTTTAAAGGTAAGCATTCATGGTTAATTTTCGTGGTTGGGTTTTTATCTCTTTTAATCCTTTGTGGAAATGTGTATAGGTACCTCTATACTCATTTCTCCTGCGGAGAAGGCTAGAATCTGGGGATCCTTTTTTCAAAGGACTCCCAGATGCCACCATGAACTCTCCCCCGTCGCGTGGTCGTCCCCCACTTCCTCCTGGGGCACCGGAGGTCAACAAGAGCCCCTTGTCCATGGATTGGACAAGGGCTCTGACAGAGAGAGGGAGACTTGGCTGCCCCTCCCCCCCAGAGCCCCCCCATACCATGGACCATGCGAGCTGGTATAGCTCAGGGTGCTAAGGGGCTTAGCCCCTTGTCCCCCATGCAGGCTTGGATACCCAGATTGCAGAGCCCCGGCCACGTGGGGCACGTGGCCGGGGCTCTGCAATCTGGCTATCCCAGCCTGCATGGGGGACAAGGGGTTAAAGAGGCTCGGGAGGGGGGACCCCACGTCATTAATTTTTTTTATTTTTCCCATACAATATTTTCGGTCCAAAAAATAGTTTCCAGGGATGCTTATACAGCCATATTGTGGCTGTATAGCGATCCCTGGCCAAAGCACTGCCACTTCCACGGGGTTACCAGGGGTTCAGTACGTACTGCCTACTGACCCCTGGAAACCCCGGTATAAAATTCACTGCTCTTTCTTTTGATACATGGAAATTTACACTACCGTTAGGTGACACATTATCTGTGATTTACAGCATTTATATATACTTTTTTACTATTGTATCTTTAAAATTGATTTACTTCAAAACTACAAGGGTTTTTTTTGTTTATTTTTCCCCTCTCTTTCCCACCGCCCTGACAATGGGCTTGATTCACAAAGCGGTGCTAACTGTTGGCACGCTTGTGAGAAGCCCCTTAGTATGCCTAAACATACTATGCGCGTGCTAATTAGCGCTCGCACGCTAAGTTTCACATACTAGGTTTAGCGCTGCGAAAACGAAAACGGCACACCCAAAAACAGCGCACCCGATGCGCCCAAAACGGCGCATTGGATGCGCCCTAACTGTTGCATGGGTATGACGTTTAGGGCGCATCCAATGCACCATTTTGGGCACATCGGGAGCACCGTTTCGCACTGTTTCGGGCAGCACTAAACTTAGCGCTTGAATGCAAAACATAGCGCGCAAACTGATTTAGCTTGGTGCGTGCTAACTACTTAGCACCCTAGTTAGCATGCCCAAAGTCTTTAGGCGTGCTAACTAGGTTAGCACCGCTTTGTGAATCGGGTCCAATGTGGTGTTTTTTAGCACATATGGGGGCTTTGCTATTAACCACTAAAGTCAGCGGCCTTTGACTTTAATGGTAAATGCGAACACAATTTTTGACAAAAAATTTTGCATTAAAGCAAATCGGCAAATGGCTATTTTTCGCCGGGAACTGTCCACTACCGAACTGTCCGTCAGCGAACTATTCGGGCCATCACAGATAAACAACAAACACAGAACATTTATATTGTGCTTTTCTCCTGGCGGACTCAAAGCGCCAGAGCTGCAGCCACTAGGACACGCTCTATAGTCAGAAGCAGTGTTTAGGGTGACTTGCCCAAGGTCTCCTACTGAATAGGTGCTGGCTTACTGAACAGGCAGAGCCGAGATTCGACCCCAGGTCTCCCGTGTCATAGGCAGAGCCCTTAACCAGTACACTATCCAGCCACTACATATAATACCTATGCCTACTAAGTGCTGTTATCTATGCACATGAGGCAGTGCAACAGACAGTGCATGCAGCCCCAATTCTCCTGAAAATTAAACAGTAGCAAAAACACTTCTATATGGCTAAGGAAACAATGCTGATAACTAAAGACTGCTCAGTGGCTAAAAGCTTTTTATTTGTTTGTGCTGTGAGATGGATGAAGCCGGTTTTAGTCACACGGATATGGCAGCTGAGCACATTTCACTTAACACCTTACAATGAGAATAATAATATGAGACATCGGGATAGTTTTGAATACCATTGTTACCACATGCATATTACATTAGGCAGTGACTCCTCTGTATTCATTATTGGACTGTTCATAAAATCTTTGGAAGGCAGACAAGCAGTGCTGAAAAATAATTTAAAAACATGACAGAAAGGAGGAAAATCTACAAAAGCAACATATTAGAAACTTTTAAAAATAAATCAGCACACGCTGCAGCTAGTTTACTATCAGTACAGGCACAGAGAAAAAGCGCATACTGTGCATACTGGGGAAGGAGAGACCAGCACACGCTGCAGCTTGTTTACTATCAGTAAAGGCACGGAGTAACTGCTTATACTGTACGTGCTGGAGGCAGCAGAGATCAGCACACGCTGCAGCTAATTTACTTACAGTACAGGCACAGCGCAACAACATATACTGTACATCCTGGAGTCAGCAGAGATCAGCACACGCTGCAGCTAGTTTACTTACAGTACAGGCACAGCGTAACAACATATACTGTACATCCTGGAGTCACCAGAGATCAGCACAAGCTGCAGCTAGTTTACTTACAGTACAGGCACAGCGTAACAACATATACTGTACATACTGGAGGCAGCAGAGATCAGCACACACTGCAGCTAGATTACTATGAGAACAAACACAGAGTAACAGCTTACACAGTACATGCTGGAGGCAGCAGAGATCAGCACACGCTGCAGCTACTGTAGTTTAGTATCAGCACAGGCACAGAGCAACAGCTTATTCTGTACATACTAGTGGTAGCAGAGATCAGCATATGCTGCAGCTAGTTTTCTATCAGTACAATAACAGAGCAAAAGCTTATATTGTACATAATAGATGTAGCAGATAGCAGCAGACGGTATTGCAAGTGTACTATCAGTACAGGCACAGAGTTACAGCTTATACTGTACATACTGCAGGAAGCAGAAACCAGCACACACTGCAGCTAGTTTGCTATCAGCACAGGCATAGAGTTACAGCTTATACTGTACATACTGGAGGCAGCAGAGATCCGCACGCATAGCAGCTAGTTTACTATCAGTACAAGCACAGAGTAAAATAATACAGTATACTGCACATACTGAAGGTAGCAGAGATCAGCACACACTGCAGCTAGTTTGCTATTAGTACAGGCACAGAATAACAGTTTATACTGAACATACTTGGGTAGCAGAGATCAGCACACACTGCAGCTAGATTACTAGCAGTACAGGCACAGAGTAACAGCTTATACTGTATATACTGGAGGTAGCAGAAATCAGCACACACTGTAGCTAGTTTACTATCAGTGCAGGCTCAGAGTAATGGCTTATACAGTACATACTGGAGTTGGTAAAGAGCAGCACACACTGCAGCTGGTTTTCTATCAGTGCAGGCTCAGAGTAATGGGTTACACAGTACATACTGGAGGAAGTAGAATTCAGCACGCACTGCAGTTAGTTTACCATCAGTACAGGTGCAGAGTAACAGCTTATAGTGTACATACTGGAGGCAGCAAAGTTCAGCACATGATGCAACTAGTTTACTATCAGTACAGGCACAGAGTAACAGCTTATACTATACACACTAGAGGCAGTAGAGATCAGCACACGCTGCATCTAGTTTGCTATCAGTACAGGCACAGGGTAACAGCTTGTACTGCACATACTGAAGGTAACAGAGATCAGCACATGCTGCAGCTGGTTTACTATCAGTACAGGCACAGAGTAAGGCCTGGAACCCACTACAAAACGCTATCGCTAATCGCAATCGCTAGTGTTATGTATGAGCGGTTTGTAAGCGATTTCATGAGCATTTTCGGGAGCGATTTTAAAAAGTGTAATTAATTTGCCAGCGGTTGTGTAGCGATTAGCGGTTTTAATTCTGATTGGTCCTTTCAATTAATTTTCATTTTGTTACAGCGTGCAGTAATGTAAAGAAGCTTGCAAAATCGCTTTGTGTAGGTTTTGATGAGCGATTATGCCAGCATTTATATACGGTACTTTACAATGCAGAAACGCTGAAGCTAATCGCTAACGCTCAAAAATGCTGCATGTCCTGAGTTTTGTGATTTCGCAATCGCTCCCGTGGAATTTGGACCATCCATTAACATCAGCTGGGTGTTTAGGGAAATCGCTAGCGGTTTGAATCGCTCCCTAAACGCTCAGAAAATCGCTCTGGTGGGTTCCAGCCCTGACAGCTTATACTGTGCGTACTGGGGGTAGAAGAGATCAGCACACACTGCAGCTAGTTTACTATCAGTGCAGGCACAGAGTAAAAGCTTATACTGTACATAATGAAGGTAGCAGAGAGAGTCACATTCTGCAGCAAATTTACTATCAGTACAGGTACAGAGTAACGGCTTATACTGAACATACTGGAGGCAGCAGAGATGAGCACATGCTGCAGCTTATTTACTATCAGTACAGGAACAGAATAAAAGCATATAATGTACATACTGTAGGTAGCAGAGATCAGCACACACTGCAGCTAATTTACTATCAGTAAAGGCACAGAATAACAGCTTATACTGTACACACTAGAGGCAGTAGAGATCAGCACACGCTGCATTAGTTTACTATCAGTACAGGTGCAAGGTAACAGCTTGTACTGCACATACTGAAGGTAACAGAGATCACCACATGCTGCAGCTAGTTTACTATCAGTACAGGCACAGAGTAACAGCTTATACTGTACATTCTGGAGGAAGCAGAAATCAGCACATACTGCAGCTAATTTACTTACAGTACAGGCACAGAGTAACAACATATACTGTACATACTGGGGCAGCAGAGATCAGCACAAGCTTCAGCTAGTTTACTGTCAGTACAGGCACAGAGTAACAGTTTATACTGCACATTCTAGGGGAGAAGAAATCAGCACACACTGCAGCTAGTTTACTATCAGTACAGGTGCAGAGTAATGGCTTACACAGTAAATACTGGAGGTAGCAGAGATCAGCACAAGCTGCAGCTAGTTTACTAGCAGTACAGGCACAGAGTAACCGCTTATACTGTACATACTGGGGGTAGCAGAGATCTGCACACACTGCAGCTAGTTTACTATCCGTACAGGCACAAAGTAAGGGCCTTTCTCCACTCGACAGTTTTTCTGCATGAGTTGTCTGACATTTTTGCATTGCTGTCAATTATTTTTATGCATGTGAAACACGCATTCAAGTGTGAACTATCCCACAAACATTGGTTGCAATTTTCCTGCACAGAAAATGCGCAGAAAAACACACTGCAGCTAGCTTACTATCAGTGCAGGCACAGAGTAACAGCTTATACTGTACATACAGGAGGCAGCAGAGATCAGCACACGCTGCAGCTAGGTTACTATCAGTACAGGCACAGAGTAACAGCTTATACTGTACATACAGGAGGCAGCAGAGATCAGCACACGCTGCAGCTAGGTTACTATCAGTACAGGCACAGAGTAACAGCTTATACTGTACATACTGGAATAGCAGAGATCAGCAAATGCTGCAGCTAGTGTACCAGAGGCGGGGCCGGAGCATCGGTGAGTGGCTACGCGGGCACAGGATGTCTGTGGGGGACCATTAAAAGCCCCGGGTAAGTTCAACTCTTTTTCCACCTACCCCCCTACTGTAGTCCTTTAAATGTTAATTAGTACAAAGCACTTTAAAAGCATATTGAAAACATCCAAATAACTATTTATACTAATATGTCCAAATTCAGAATTGTTTGAAAGTAAATCATTTATCCACTGCCATATACAGTATATAGACTTCTAGTAATAATTAAGTGTATATAACAAATCCACAGTCAGGAGGTTGTAAGATCTCAGGCCCAGTGCACACCAAAACCGCTAGCAGATCCACAAAACGCTAGCGGTTTTTGGAGCTGATTTCAGAGCGATTCTAAGTATGTTTAGAGAGGTTTTCTAAACATACCTAGCGGTTTTGGGTGCGTTTTTGTGTAGCAGATTACACATATTGTTACAGTAAAAGCTGTTACTGAACAGCTTCTGTAACAAAAACGCCTGGCAAACCGCTCTGAAGTAGCGTTTTTCAGAGCGGTTTGCGTTTTTCCTATACTTTACATTGAGGACGAAACGCTTCCGAAAACCGCAAACGCGCAGCAGGAGGCGCGTTTGCGGCTTGGCAAAGACCTCAAACCGCCGGTGTGCACCATCCCATTGCAATACATTAGCCAAGCGTTTTTCCAGGCGGATGCGGCCGGCGGTTAGCTCCAAAAACCGCTCGGTGTGCACTAGGCCTCAGAGAATAACATTTAGTAATGGATTATAACTAAATTAGTGATCAATGCCCAAATTACTGAGTTAGAGCACACCTGAAGTGGGAAGTATATGGAGGCTGCCATATTTATTTCCTTTTAAACAGTACCCGTTGCCTGGCTGTCCTGCTGATCCCCTACCTGTAATACTTTTAGCCATAGACCCTAAACAAGCAGAACAGGTGCTCTGACTGAAGTCTGACTGGATTCGCTGCATTCTTGTTTCAGGTGTGTGATTCAAACACTACTGCAGCCGAAGAGGCTTGCATTGCTATTTTTCACAATTGCGTTTTGTGATTCTTATTCCAGTGAATGAAAATCACAATGCAATCGCCAGAAAATTGCTGCATGCAGTGTGATTGTGATCAGCGGAAATCGCAATTGCGCCACAATCGCCGCAGTGTGGGTAATCCTATAGGACGGCTTGTGCTGCAGCGCTTTGCTGATCACTGGCATTCAGCATAACCGTAAAAACGCGGGCTGAAAGCGTTCCAGTGAGGATGGGGTCTCCTCCAGCTTATTACGTTGTTCGCCCTCCTTTTCACTTGAATGAAAATTGCGGTAAAATTGCAACAAAATCCTTCAGGTCAATTTTGCTGCAATTTTCAAAAATCGCAGTGATTTCACCTCGATTTTACTGCGATTCTCATTCAAGTGAATATGAGAGTATTTACAAAACTTTAGCAAAAAATGCTAGCAAACAAATGCTGCAAGTGGATTTGAGCCCTAAAATAAAGATGTAAGTAGCAATGTGGTGTCAGTGGTGACTGTAATACTAAACAGCAAATGATGATGGCATGAGATACTGATAGATGTACAGAGATGTTACATCCCCCTGTAAGCAGCAATGTGGTGATCAGTGGTGATTGTAATGCTAAACAGTAAATGATGATGGCATGAGATACTGATAGATGTACAGAGATGTTACATCCCCCTGTATGTAGCAATGTGGTGATCAGTGGTGATTGTAATGCTAAACAGTAAATGATGATGGCATGAGATACTGATAGCTGTACAGAGATGTTACATCCCCTGTAAGTAGCAATGTGGTGTCAGTGGTGACTGTAATGCTAAACACAGAATGATGATGGCAGGAAATACTGATAGATGTATAGAGATGTTACATCCCCCTGTATGTAGCAATGTGGTGATAAGTGGGGATTGTAATGCTAAACAGCAAATGATGATGGCATGAGATACTGATAGCTGTACAGAGATGTTACATCCCCTGTAAGTAGCAATGTGGTGATCAGTGGTGATTGTAATGCTTAAACAGCAAATGATGATGGCATGAGATACTGATAGATGTACAGAGATGTTACATCCCCTGTTAGTAGCAATGTGGTGTCAGAGGTGATTGTAATGCTAAACAGCAAATAATGATCACATGAGATACTGATAGATGTACAGAGATGTTACATTTTAAAAATATATACTAAAAAGGGTATTAAAAAGATCAAGAGTTGATTATTGAGTGAAATATTTTTCAATCCAACCAACTTTTCCTCCATATGCAATCATTTTTTAAAGAAATTGCAGCAATCTTGAACACATGTGTGGAGTACCTCAAACAACTTCCTTAAAGCTTTCAATCAACTTAAATACTAGACTGGGTTCAGCTAATTGAAAAAAAAAAAGTGTGTAGCCATCTTTAACCCTGGTACACACTTTCAATTATGATTGGCCAATCACTGCCCAACCCCTCCCCCCCCCCCCCCCCCCCCCCAGGAGTGATTTACGATCATGGGTGGAGACGCTCTTATTTCTGGAGGAAATTGTGGTGTTCTGTCCTGGAACTCGGAGGAAAGAGACACAAATGGCCTCAATTCTGTTAGCTGTTTGAGGTAAATATTTTTTTGTAGGTAAAATACCTCATGCAGTGTTTTCCTCTTTTTTTTTTTAGCAATTCTGAAAGGTTTTTCTCCATTTCCGAACATGAGGTGAAACACGAGGTTCAGCGGTAAGTATGCAGTAAATGAATAATAGTAATCTTTAGTTGTCTTCCATAAGTTAGGACAGTCTTTGGAAGATGTTTTTTTTTAGGGGGGGGGAAGGTGTATTTGATTATGTAGCAACCTATGAAAAGAATATTTATAGGCATCCCTCATTAAAAAAAAAAAAAAAAAAAAAAAAAAAATCCAGTAAATATTTGTTGTTTTATTTCTGCTGTTCTTTTCTATTACACAGGAATGACACTTAGGCCTGGAACCCACTGAAAAACGCAAACGCAAAACGCAACCGCTAGCGTTTTGTCTGAGCGGTTTGCAAGCGGATTCATGCGCGTTTTGGGTTGTGTTTTGCAACATTGTATTTTTTTCCTCAGCGGTTGTGTAGCGTTTTGCGTTTTGCGTTTTTATCCTGATTGGTCCTGTGAATTATTTTTCATTTTGTTACAGTGTGCTGAACCGCAAAACGCTAGCAAAACCGCTCAGTTTAGGTTTTGCTGAGCGTTTCCGCTAGCGGTTCAATACTTTACATTGAAGCGCTAACGCTCCCAAAATGCTGCAGGTCCTGCGTTTGCGTTTCTGAGAAACGCAAACGCTCCTGTGGAAGTTGCCCCATCCATTAACATTAGCCCAGCGTTTTGGCAAACTGCTAGCGTATCGCAGTGCTGCCAAAACGCTGCCAAAAGCGCTCCTGTGGGTTCCAGCCCTAATACAGCAATAGGAACGCCACTAAAAACTGCAAAATGCATACAAATTGACTTTACCTCCAGGTACAGGCAGGTCTCAGAACCCACTGCAAAACGCTATCGTTAATCGCAATCGGTAGCGTTTTGTATGAACGGTTTGTAAGCGAGTTCATGAGCGTTTTCGGGAGCAATTTTCAAAAGTGTTATTAATTTGCCAGCGGTTGTGTAGTGATTAGCGATTAGCGTTTTTAATTCTGATTGGTCCTTTCAATTAGTTTTCAGTTTGTTACAGTGTGCAGTGATGTAAAATGCAAAATCGCTTTGTGAAGGTTTTGACGAGCGATTATGCCAGCGTTTATATACTTTACATTGCAGAAACGCTAACGCTCAAAAATGCTGCATGTCCTGAGTTTTGCAATTTAGTAATCGCAATCGATCCAGTGGAATTTGGCCCATCCATTAACATTAGCTGAGCGTTTAGGGAAATCGCTATTGGTTTGAATCGCTCCCTAAACGCTCAGAAAATCGCTCTAGTGGGTTCCAGCCCTGAAATTGAACGGTAAATTATGTGCTAACATGCCCCCTAATTTCCATGAGAATAGCTGTTTTCAGTAAATTACCTCATGAATTACCTTTTAATTAACCACCCTGGCGATTTAATCAGAACGCCAGGGTGGTTAATGCGGGAGGGTTTTTTTTAAATAAAAAAAAAACTATTTCATGCAGCCAACTGAAAGTTGGCTGCATGAAAGCCCACTAGAAGGCGCTCCGGAGGCGTTCTTCCGATCGCCTCCGGCGCCCAGAATAAACAAGGAAGGCCGCAATGAGCGGCCTTCCTTGTTTTGCTTACATCGTCGCCATAGCGACGAGCGGAGTGACGTCATGGACGTCAGCCGACGTCCTGACGTCTGCCGCCTCCGATCCACCCCTTAGCACTGGCCGGAACTTTTTGTTCCGGCTACGCTGGGCTCAGGCGGCTGGGGGGACCCTCTTTCGCCGCTGCTCGCGGCGGATCGCCGCAGAGCGGCGGCGATCGGGCAGCACACGCGGCTGGCAAAGTGCCGGCTGCGTGTGCTGCTCTTTATTTCATGAAAATCGGCCCAGCAGGGCCTGAGCGGCAGCCTCCGGCGGTGATGGACGAGCTGAGCTCGTCCATACCGCCCAGCTGGTTAAAACATGACTTAGGGCGCGTTTCCACTTGAGCGGAAACCGCCGCGAATCTGCAGCGTTTCCCCGCAGGCGAATAGTGCGGGGAAACTCTGCCATAGGGTGCAATGGTAACGGCAGCCGAATCGCTACCGCTAGCGATTTGGCCGGCTTTTCCATCCGAATCGGCGCGGGAGGCTGCGGATCCCATAGCCGTGCATGGCACGGCTGATGGGATTCGTCTGCTTTCCCCGCAGACCCAGAAGAGCCGGCTCGCGTCTCGGAGACACGCGCCGCTCAAGTGGAATCGTGCCCTAAAACCTGCCAGAATTGCTAAATGTCATTACCTCATGAGGTAAATTACCTCACATGAGGTCATTTGTTTGATAACCCTACCAGAATTGAGGCCATTGTAACGACAGAGATGGCAGTGATGTCTGGCTGGCCGGGTAGATCCTGCTGCAGGGATTGGCATGAGTCGGAGCAGGGTGAATAGCCTCAGCAATCATCAAAGGCACAGAGGATTTGTTTTAGTGATGCACAGAACAATTGTATCCCCGACCTAAGAATGCATGGGAATCCTAGGCAGCCATGTCTGTAATTACCCCGCCTAAGCACAGCCACACTTCAACTATCAATGAGATTCAAACCCGCAGGAGTCTCTTCTTCATCTGCCCAAAAAGATGCGGTTTCTGAACCCAACACAAAGTAAGCAAAGCAACCGACATTCTCCTCCAACTGGATCTCCAGCCTCAGACTCTAGCTTAACCGTTTCTGCCTCTGCAAACAGCTGTTCCAGCAAAGAGAACTGGTCACCGGCCTGAAACCCCCTGTCTGTACTAAGAATATGATCATACAGGGAAGTTCCACACTGCCGTCCTCCGCTGCCTCTATCGCCGCTACCGGGTCCTGTCACTTCCGGCGGACGCGGCCAATTGTACGCAAGAGCAGGGACTCCATCCATATCCTTACGCATGTGCCTGCGTAGTATGGCAACACATGCGTAAGGATATGGAGGGAGACCCTGCTCTTGCGTACAATTGGTCGCGTCGGCCGGCAGTGATGCACTGCGCTTGCGACAACTGGTTCTACTGGCCGAAAGTACAGGACCCGGTACCAGCAGATAGAGGCAGCGGAGGATGGCGGCGTGGGAGCGATTCAGGCTTATGGGGCTGGAGGAAGCCCCAGGTATGTATAAAAGCTTTTTTTCAAACGTCTCTGGTTCTGTTTAACAGCAATCTGAAGTCTCAAAAAAACTCAGTTTTTATTTCAGAGTCTCTTTAATGCATCGAAATAAAGTTGAGAGTCAATCAAGCACATTTTTCAGTAGAAAAATACATATATTTAATATTTAAAGAGGGACAGGGGGACTGGGTTCCCTCCAAAAGAAGGACAGTTGGGAGCTATGCCTCTGGTTCAAGGGATGGGTGCGGTTGCAAACTCTGCATCCGCTATTGCTAATTGTGTCAATTTTAACAAGATTAGCTGCAGACACTACTGCAGCCAAAAAGACCAGCAGGGTTGCCAGGCAACTAGTATTATTTAAAAGGAAATAAATATGGCCATAATCTTCTCATTTCCTTTAAAGAGGAACTGTCGCGAAAATCTTAAAATTTAATACACAAACAAATAGGAAGTACATTTCTTCCAGAGTAAAATGAGCCATAAATTACTCTTCTCCTATGTTGCTGTCACTTACAGTAGGAGTAGGTGGTAGAAATCTGACATTTATAAAGACATTCCCTGAAAAAGATGTATACAATGATGCTGGACAGCTGCCCTGCTCACCGTACACTTTTTTGGCAGTTGGGCGGAGCAACTGACATTCACTAAGGGCTCTTTCACATCTGCGCAAACTTTGAGCGTTTTGACGCAACGCTAAAGTTTGTGTTAACCAAGGTAAAATAAAGGTCCATAAACTTTCATTTTACCTTTCACACTCGACGCTGCGTTTCGGTACGTTGGGGTTCCGACGCACCCGGGCGCAGTTTTTTGTCCAACGCACCCGGGAGCCGGGTTCAATTAATAGCTATCGCCGCTGATTGCGTCGCACCGCAGATACCCGACGTCACGCCGCAGACTATCAACGCGTGCAGGAGAACGGCTCCTGCACGCGTCGTCTAATGTGAAAGAGCCCTAAGTGCTTTTAAAAATAGAGAAAACCCTAGCAACCCCCTATGAGAAGATGGGCTAGTCCAAAAGCTGTCGGTAATGTCAGATTTCTACTACTTACTGTAAGTGACAGCAACATAGGAGAAAAGTAATTTATGGCTCATTTAACTCCAGAAGAAACGTTCTTCTTATTTGTATATGTTAACATGTGTTTTAAATTTTAAGATTTTCGCGACAGAGGTCCTTTAAGTGCAAAAAGACATTTTGAAGTACTTTGAAGTAAATTTTAAAGTAATTTCTCAGAGTTAGTAGGAGGCACCTTTGTAGGCTGCTGCAGAACACCTTCTGGAGGGTAACTGGGGGCCTATTGTACGCCTGCTCCCCCCACATGAATAGATGGACGCCCTTCCTCAAGCCCTTCCCCTTATTATACCCTTAACTTCGTCTGGCGCAAAAGACATTTACTCTGCCAATCAGCTTTGCTGTGGGGCGAGGGGCTTCTCAGAGAGCCTTTGGCAAGCAAACTGAAGCCATTTTTTTTTGTTTTTACAGTGAGAATCCAGCATGCATATTAATACAGAGAAAGGCTCATGCTGAGAGATCTCGCACAATGGCTGCCCGCCGTATAGGAACCGCCGCGGCCTGTGGAAATCAGGCATTACAGTGAGGCCAGGAACTCAACAATTTCATGTCGAGGAATGATCACTGCTGTGGATTTCAGCTGTGGGAGATCTGTTCTTCTCTTTGTATTGTCAGGATCACTCACAACCGATTACATCATAAAAAAACAAAAAGCAATTAAGCACAAACTCTAAGGCCTCTTTCACAGTGCGATGTTAAAGTCGCACGTTAGAAAATGTTATAACACAGACTAACGCACAGCAATACTAAGTCTGTGCGACATTCACAGTGCACATGTTGCGTTTGTGTGTAACGTGAGGCGTTATTAGAAAGTGCTGCATGCTGTGCGTTTAGCAATGAATCTGCTACGTTAGTTGTGTTGCACATGCTCAGTAATGTGTGTTTTTTTTATATGTAACGTATGCGCCATTTTCATTCCATCACTGTGCGACGAAAACGGCGCACCAAATGCAGGGCTAAAGAATGCACTATAACGTCCAAGTTATAGTGCACAATGCGTTGCATTAGGGGCACGTTGTGCGATCTTAACGTCGCATCAAACGCAACGTCCTGATAGTAAAGTAGCCTAAAAAGTCTGAGAACTTGAAGCATCTCCAGACAATGAGTGAAAAGTAGGGATGAGCAGAAATTACGCCTATGCGTAATTACACATCGTTATTTGCATTTACGCATCGTAATCGTAATGTGAAATATCAGGGAAGTGCAATTGTAAGTTTTCATAATTATGCATGAAGTTACGTGTAATTTCATACCGACTTTGGCAGTGAATAGCCAAGACCCCATACATGCTATTGCTACCAAGATTTCTACATATGTTAAGGAGATTAGTGGGTACAAGTCAAAAAAAATAATTTTTCAAAAATAAATTTATTTGAAAAATACGAAGAAAAATGTTTTTTTTAAACTCATTTTTCTGAGTTTAAAAAACATTTTTCTTTGCATTTTTTAAATTAATTTTCTCAAAAACTACTAGGGGCTTGATTCACAGCGCCGGAGTGAAAAGCCACTTAGTGCCCGAAAAGTAGCTTTGCGTGCACTTATAGTCACGCAAAGCTACATCGCGCCGAAAACGTTGCACCGCGCGCAAACCGCAATGTGCCGAAAACATTGCGTGAAGCTGCACCATATGCCCCATTTTCGATGCACAGCGCATGCAACGGTGTCGTTGTACCATGCGCCATTATCGCGAAGTGCACGGTGCTCTGCGCGATGTGTGGGCGCAAACAGCCTAACGCCCTGGTTTGCACCCACAAAGTGTTAAGGCTCACTAACCGACTTAGCGCCGGTTAGTGAATCAAGGCCTAGGTCTTTTTGAAAAAAAGCGGGGGGCTCGTTGGCGGGGTCGGCGTCCTGCGCAGCAGCGTGCACCGGCCTGTGAGCGGGGGTCTCGTTGGCAGTGGCGTTTTGCGCAGCATCGTGCACTGGCCTGTGAGCAGGGGGCTTGTTGGCGGCGGCGGTGTTCTGCGCAGCAGCGTGCACTGGCTTGTGAGCGGGGGGCTCGTTGACGGCAGCGGTGTCCTGCGCAGCAGCGTGCACTGGCCTGTGAGCGGGGGGCTCGTTGGCAGTGGCGTTTTGCGCAGCATCGTGTACTGGCCTGTGAGCAGGGGGCTTGTTGGCGGCGGTGGTGTTCTGCGCAGCAGCGTGCACTAGCTTGTGAGCGGGGAGGCTCGTTGGCGGCAGCGGTGTCCTGCGCAGCAGCGTGCACTGGCCTGTGAGCGGGGGACTCGTTGGCAGCGGCGTCCTGCGCAGCAGCGTGCACTGGCCTGTGAGCGGGGGGCTCGTTGGCGGCGGTAGTGTCCTGCGCAGCAGCGTGCACTGGCCTGTGAGCGGGGGGCTCGTTGGTGATGGTGGTGTTCTGCGCAGCAGCGTGCACTGGCCTGTGAGCGGGGTACTCATCGGCAGCGGCGTCCTGCGCAGCAGCGTGCACTGGCCTGTGAGCGGGGGGCTCGTTGGCGGCGATGGTGTTCTGCCCAGCAGTGTGCACTGGCCTGTGAGCGGGGTACTCGTCGGCAGCGGCGTCCTGCGCAGCAGCGTGCACTAGCCTGTGAACAGGGGGTTCGTTGGCGGCGGCGGCGGCGTTCTGCGCAGCAGCGTGCACTGGCCTGTGAGCGGGGGGCTTGTTGGCGGCACCGTTGTCCTGCGCAGCCGTTGGCAGCGGCGGCCTGTGCAGCAGCATGCACTGGCCGTTGGCGGCGGTATTCTGCGCAGCAGCGTGCACTGGCCTGTGAGCGGGGGGCTCGTTGGCAGCGGCGGCCTGCGCAGCAGCATGCACTGGCAACTGGCAGCGCGGTGTTCTGCACAGCAGCGTGCACTGGCCTTGCCGTAGAAAGACCTTGAGTAATAAGAGAACATTATCCGCTCACTTGTAATGCCTTCTGCAGCAGGCTTCTGGTATCCCGTCTTCCCTTCCTTCTAAACGTATAATTATATCACACGGCCGGGGGAACCGCGAGCTGCGCAGCATCTGGCCTGCGGTCTCAAACTTTTGTTTCGAATCTGAACTATTTATAGGAAGCAAAATTTTTCAGGATAGCAATTTCCTATACGGTTTTGTGAAAATACGGCTGCATTTGTAGAAAAAAAGAAAAATATATTCTAAATATTCAAAAGGGCTGTTTGAAGAGGAAGCCAGCCCTGAAGATAGTGACCCCAGAATCCTTCCCGAACAGCTGAAGTGTGCTCACTTCCAGAAGAGCAAGAAATCCAAATCCAGAGAGAACCCCTGGGGGTGGTCAGCAAAACTATCCCCCGACGCTATCACTTATTACAGTTTATAAAGTAATACTGCAGTCATTGGCTTCATCAGGGCCGTTTCTAGACTTTTTGCTGGATGAGGCAAACTATGAGGTTTGCTGGATGAGGTAACTATTTACCTACCGCCATCCAGCTTTCAGATCAGGCTCAGGTGGAAATAGCTAAACTCGATCGAGTCCGCTTTACGGCGCAGTAAACCGACCAAATTGGGCTGGGCTATTTCGACCTGAGCCGAACGGAAAGCTCACACTATGGGCTTGATTCACTATGCGGTGCTAACCTACTTAGCACGTCTAAAGTCTTTAGGCGCGCTAACCAGGGTGCTAAGTAGGTTAGCACCGGTTTTCTCAATCAGTACCGCACGCAAAACTTTGCAAAATGCTATGCGCGCGCTAAGTCCCATAGGCTTTAATGGCCACTTCGCACAGAGTGCCCTGTGCACGCATAACTTTGTGCGCAATGCCTTTCGTGCGCAAATTAGCATGCGAAAACCTCTTTCAGACGTGCTAAGGGGCTTTTCACAGTTAGCACCGCTTTGTGAATCAAGCCCCATGTCTGCACTGGAGCGCGGAACGTAAGTATTGCAGCGCACTACTGCGTCTGCGCACAGCTTGTCAGGGGATTTTATGGGGGTGCCAGCACTGGATCCCCAAGGCTCAAGAGGATGGGGGAAGCCTTATTAAGCCCCTGAGGCTTTCCCCGCCCAAGGTAAGGACCCCATAGGGGCACTTTGTCTTCTTACAGATCTTTTTTTTTTTTCTTACAAATCCACTTTAAATTGCCCAGTAAAATAGTTTTCAAGCAAACAAGAAAAGACATTCCCAAAAAACAAAGCGCCAATTCACCACACTTCATATAACTGCACACGCCAAATCAGCCAATGGTGAAACACGTTGCCATTTGCTCCGCCCACATCCCACCCCCGAGTTAAAGACCAACTGAACAACTCATCTATGGCAAAAGTCAAGAAAAGAGATTGGTGGTCAACACATGAGGCCATAACAGGTCTATCCTCTCATCTGATAGGAAGATCTATGCATAAAGGTAGCCCCTTAACCATACAATTTTTAGTGAACGATTGTATTTTCAATCAACTTATTCAGATTGCATTGTAGGAAAACAGAGAGGCTGGGGGCCAAATCAATCTTAACCAATCATAATATCGATCATTTCCTTGGACAGATGGACAATCACTTAGCGGATGTTTCGCAGATACGATCATAACTGGTTTAGAAATGACCATAAGTTGGATACTTTAATGTTGTGAATGTATTAAATGCAATCTTTTATTTTGATTGCAAAGATCCTATGAACGAGATTGTTACAAATTGCGCTGTTACTGGTGCCCATTGATTGTACAGTCTTACTACTTTTATGTAATATGAGGGACTATCTAAATTATCTGTTCAAACTATATTCACTCAGTTTACCCTTACACGATATTGATACGATAAGATACATGATGTACAATCAGGATTGTATCATTAATGGGACCCTGGGCCCTAACAGATACCTTTCTTATGAGGGAGAATCATGCAGAAGTTATATCCGATTGGCTGTTCATTATCACATGATCATCCGTCACTACTGCTTCCTCTGAAACCTGGAATTTCACCACCGGAATTCCATGAGGTCATATCCTCCCTTATCTGCTTCCAATAAAACCATGTGGTGCGGACCTCTGACACACAGCAGTCAGAGGGGGACATTTATCAATAGTGTCTGAGACAAAATATTGGTAGGGTTTTAGAAATCCGTGCAGAACTGTCTCGAAATCACTAAATAGTGCAGAATCCTTCTTAAAGAGACTCCGTAACAAAAATTGCATCCTGTTTTTTATCATCCTACAAGTTGCAAAAGCTATTCTAATGTGTTCTGACTTACTGCAGCACGTTCTACTATCACCATCTCTGTAATAAATCAACTTATCTCTCTCTTGTCAGACTTGTCAGCCTGTGTCTGGAAGGCTGCCAAGTTCTTCAGTGTTGTGGTTCTGTGATGCATCTACCCCCTCCAGGCCCCTCTTTGCACACTGCCTGTGTATTATTTAGATTAGGGCAGCTTCTCTCTTCTCTCTTATCTTTTACAAGCTGGATAAATCCTCCTCTGAGCTGGCTGGGCTTTCACATACTGAGGAATTACATACAGGCAGAGCTGTCTGCACTCTTTCACTGAAGTGTCAGGCTGATTCTTCCTGCAGATAGCTGCAGGGTGAACGAAACACACAAATTATCTCTTGAGATTCAAAAGGAAGGGTGTATACAGCCTGCTTGTGTATGAATGTATTTTCTATGTGTGGACATACTGTACATCAACCTACTTCCTGTTTTGGTGGCCATTTTGTTTGTTTATAAACAAACTTTTTAAAACTGTTTTTAACCACTTTTAATGCGGCGAGGAGCGGCGAAATTGTGACAGAGGGTAATAGGAGATGTCCCCTAACGCACTGGTATGTTTACTTTTGTGCGATTTTAACGATACAGATTCTCTTTAAACAGTTGTAAAATAGGAGGAGTTAGGGAGGTCTCTCAGACAGTGCAGTGTGTGAGGGGAATTGCTGTTGCTGAGATAACCAATACATCTGCTGTAATGCAGGGATGAGCAACGGATGAATTCTGAATATATTTTATTCGCAATTCATCCAGGTAACTAGCACACCTGAGCGGGGTGGGGGGGGGGGGGTGGGGGGCTTGGGGGGGGGATTTGGGGATGGTTAAACTTACCCAGGAGCCTTCTGCTGTAATCCGTCCTAGGCGTGTCCCAAGCCGCGTTCCAATTCACGGTCACGTGACTGCTGCACTTGACCACGTAACCATGAATTGGGATGCGCCATGGGATGGATTAAAGCAGAAGGCTCCTGGGTAAGTTTAACCTTCCCGTTACAACCCCCCCGCTCAGGTGTGCTAATTACCTGGATGAATTCCAAATAAAACCTATTCAGAATTCATCCGTTGCTCATCCCTGCTGTAGTGCCCAGCACTGGAAGGATTAAGCACAGAACAGCGTCACAGGACACCTGGCAGCGGGGGGGGGGGGGGGGGGGGGGCACATCACAAATCACGTCTAGCCTGCACTGCTGCACTATCTGTAGAACTGCTATTAATCATTTCTTAATCTGCGACAGTTTAGGGATGGATTTGCACTTTTCTCAACTGTAGTGCAGCTCTAGAAATTCACGCTAAACTGCCGCTATTACGTAGGATGTAAGACGTTTCTTATTATCATGCAGAACAGTCCCCCTGCTGGTTAGAACTGTTTAAGAAGAAAAAAACTGCTGGTAATGCTTTGATAAATCTAGCCCTGTGATTTTAGCCGTCAAATCATTCTCCGACACGCCCATTACCATATTACAGGGATCCTTATTACTTTATGAAGAGCTGAAACCACTGAAGGAAATTAAAAAATTCTACAGAAGAAGCTCTGCAAAGGGCTGTTTTATGACAGAAGGTATTGGCAGATTTCCCTCCCACACCAGTGAAAAGTAATACCCAAATACCCAAAACATGTCGTTTGTAAATACCTTCTGTTTTAGGAAGACAAAACTGTACTTTGCAATGAGCTGAATACCCTGAGGGGCCTTTCACACTGGCGCGGTGTGGCATTTTACCGCAGCCTAACGCTAGGGCAATGAAAACCTATGGGGTAATTCATACAGCATGCGCTTCTGCACCAGCAGTACCCTATCTAACACGAGAGTACATACCTACGTTCACTGGCCTAACAATAGGGGATGCAGACCCTCTGGGGCCTGCTCAGGGCCGTTTTGGGGCTGGAGGGGTCACAGTAGGAAGGGAAAGCGTGGCCACACATCGGCAGGGAGGTGGGACAGTTCCCCCCCCCCTTCCTCACCTCGGCCTTTCCCCTCAGCGCGATTCCCTCCAGCATCAATCATCAGTGGCAGCAGGAGGTGGTTAGGAACACATACCTCCATCCACGTGCTGGAGGTTCCGATCTCTAAGTGCCTCAAGCTACTTCCTGTTTAAACAGGAAGTAGCGTGAGGCACTTAGAGATGGACCTCCGCGGTGATTTATGCTGGAGAGGAGCGCTGAGGGGAGAGCCCGAGGTGAGGGGGGGGGAATGTCCCCCCTCCCCGCCGATGTGCGCCCATGCTTTCCTCTCATGCTGCAACCCTTCCTGCCCCCCAAAACAGCCCTGAGCAGGCCCGCGGGCATCCAAATTTTTTCAAACAGGGCTTCTTACTTTATATGAGGCAAAGGTGCCCAAACACACACTAATATGGTGCAGGTAAACGATCTCTGTCCAATCGGAATCTGACCAGACAGGGATTCCTTCCACAGATTAGATTTCAGCAAGAAAGCGAGAATCAATTGACTTGCAATTTGCAGCATTGCACTGTTCAGTGCGGAACACAACAGCCCATTAATTGACTATTAATTGACAATAAAAGGACCATTCCTCCCAGAAGCTGAGCTAGCCAATCACAGCTTTAGCTGCTTATCACTTCCCCTGGCACTGATCATTTCACCCACATAATAAGACTAATATACAGTTTTACTACTCCACATTCAGACATCCTTGCCCCTCAGGGCACAGCATTACACATCCCCCGAAGGGCCCATTCACACTTGCGTTTGCAAAACGCCGGCAATTTTTTGCCAGCGTTTTGCAGGAGTGATTTTTCCGCGATTTCACATGGAAAAATCACTGAACACTGCTGCGGTTTTTAGCGCTTCTATACCACTGAAACGCGATCGCTGGGAAATCGTCTGAAAATGGTGCAGGTGATGCGTTTGCGTTTCGCGTTTTTGAGCGATTTGCTGCGATTAGCGCAAATCAACCAAGTAAGAACGGGCCCATAGACTTTTATTACACTAGCACTTTAAAAAGCGATAGCGTTTGAGTGTTTTGCCGAAATGGGCCCTAAGGGTATAGATGCATGCCTGTAAAATTCTCTAACCAAAAAAACCACAGAACATACAGAGTAGTGACTTACGAAGCAAGCACTATTTAGTGAAAGTCATGTAAGTTCACATGATAGGCAGCCATACAAACACTGCCCAGGACAAGTAGAGTGCAAACATATGCAAATACAACCAATGAAAGAGAGCGCACAGATTTCACAAAATTCTGAATTCTGACTTTCATATTGGAATTTCACAAATTGAAGTTGAAAACATTTCCAGCATCTACATTCCTGAAAGTTAGCTAAATTATGTTAGTTTAATGCACAATTTTTTTTTGTTGCGCACAAATAATAAAAATGTCTACATACCATGCGCAAAGGACATGAATCTGAAAATGCTATGTGAAAATGTGAAAAAAAAAACAAAGCAAAATTATAACCACTGATTTATAAAGCGCCAACATATTCCGTAGTACTGAACAAACAAAAAAACAAACATGGGGTACAAAATATTGTTCATATATTTAACCTTTTTGGTCAGTCTGGGAAAAAAAATTACAATTTCCCAATCTAAACTCGAACGCCACGAAATTCAAAATTCCTTTTAAAACTTTCGATTTTAAGCAGATTTCAGAACATTTTTCAATGCGACGCTAACATCGCACTGTGAACGTCCCAAAGGATTATCATTGCAGTGCTGTAAGCTGCGTTATATGACTTTACTAGCTGATTGCCCGGCGTTGCCCGGGTATGTATTTGGCTGGTGTTGGCTCCACCCACTTTTTCTAACCCTAACACAATTACTCAATGACCAAGTTTGTGAGTTTTGCGGTCTTTGGTATCAATAATTTGCGTTGAAATGAAAAAAATCTGATTGGCTGTTTGTGGCTCCACCCCCTTTTCTGAATTTGAACCCCAGTCACCCAATGACCAACTGTACCAGGTTTGAGGCCTGTGCCATTAACAGTTCATGAATAGTAGCAATTAAATATTCTCCTTGAAAAGCAATAGGTGAAGTTTGATTCAGTTTTGTAGGCTCCACCCACTTTTCTGAATATTAATCCCAGTCACCCAGTGACCAACTATGCAAAGTTTAAAAATCCTGCCATTAACAGTGTAAGAATGGCTGCAGTTTACATTTTCCCAGTGAAATTTGTATTTGTCGCCACCCACTGATGACCCGGCGTTGCCCGTGTATGTATTTGACTGGTATTTAACCACCCTGGCGTTCTGATTAAATCGCCAGGGTGGCTGCGGGAGGGTTTTTTTTAAATAAAAAAAAAACTATTTCATGCAGCCAACTGAAAGTTGGCTGCATGAAAGCCCACTAGAGGGCGCTCCGGAGGCGATCTTCCGATCGCCTCCGGCGCCCAGAATAAACAAGGAAGGCCGCAATGAGCGGCCTTCCTTGCTTCGCTTATATCGTCGCCATAGCGACGAGCGGAGTGACGTCATCGACGTCAGCCGACGTCCTGACGTCAGCCGCCTCCGATCCAGCCCTTAGCGCTGGCCGGAACTTTTTGTTCCGGCTACGCTGGGCTCAGGCGGCTAGGGGGGCCCTCTTTCGCCGCTGCTCACGGCGAATCGCCGCAGAGCAACGGCGATCAGGCAGCACACGCGGCTGGCAAAGTGCCGGCTGCGTGTGCTGCTTTTTATTTCGTTAAAATCGGCCCAGCAGGGCCTGAGCGGCAGCCGCTGGCGGTGTTGGACGAGCTGAGCTCGTCCAGACCGCTCAGCTGGTTAACACATAAACACTCAATGACCAAGTTTGTGAGCTTTGGGGTCCTTGGCATCAATAATTTGTATATTCCCATAAAAATCAAAACAAATCAGATAGGTTGTTTGTGGCTCTGCCCTTCTCCAGCATTTGAACCCCAGTCACCCAATGACCAACTGTAGCAGGTTTGAGGCATCTGCTATTAACAGTGTAAAAATGGCAGCAATTTAGATATTCCACTTGAAAATCAACAGGTGAATTTTGATTGGCTATTATAGGCTCCACCCACTTCCCTGAATATTAATCTCAGTCACTCAGTGACCACCTGGGCAAAGTTTGGGAACCCTGCCATAAACAGTGTAAGAAGGGCTGCAGTTTACACTTTCCCAGTGAAATTTGTTTTTGGCTCCGCCCACTTTTTGTAACCTGGACACAAAGTCACTACTTAATGCCCACGTTTGTGAGCTTTGGGGTCCTTGGCATCAATAATTTGTATTTTCCCATGAAATGAAACAAATCTGATTCACTGTTTGTGGCTCTGTCCCCTTTTCTGAATTTGAACCCCGGTGACCCAATGACCAACTGTACCAGGTTTGAGGCTTGTGCCATTAACAGTGCAAGAATGGCAGCAATTTTAATATTCTCCTTGAAAAGTGATATGTGATTTTTGATTGGCATTTTTAGGCTCCACCCACTTCTCTGAATATTAATCCCAGTCACCCAGTAACCAGCTATGCTAAGTTTGAGAACCCTGCCATTAACAGTGAAGAAGGGCTGCAGTTTACAATTTCCCAGAAAAATCTGTTTTTAACTCCACCCACTTTTTGTAACCTGGACACACAGTCACTACTCAATGACCAAGTTTGTGAGCTTTTGGGTTCCTGGCATCAAAATTGTGCTAATGGAAGCAGTTTATCCAGCAAAGAAATCTGGCTGTTTTTGCCTCTGCCCCTTTACTGAATTTGAACCCCAGACACTTAACGACCGACTGTAGCAGGTTTGAGGCCTCTGCTATTAAGAGTGTGAAAATGGCTGCAGTTTCAATATTCCCCTTGAAAATCAATAGGTGAATTTTGATTGGCTCTTGTAGGCTCCACCTACTTTTCCGAATATTAATCCTAGTCATCCAGTGACCAACTGTGTGAAGTTTGAGAACCCTGCCATTAACAGTGTAATAAAAGCTGCAGTTTACATTTTCCCACGTAAGAAGTTAGTTGTTTTTGGCTCCGCCCACTATTTCTAATCTTGACATACAGTCACTTAATGACCAAGTTTATGAACTTTGAGGTCCTTGGCATCAATAAGTTGCTTTTTACCATTAAAATTAAACAAATCTGATTGGCTGTTTTTGGCCCGCTCCCTTCAAAATTTAAACCCCAGTCTCCCAGTGACTGACTGTAGCAGATTTTAGGCCTCTGCCATTAAGAGTGCATGAATGGCAGCAATATAAATATTCCCCTTCAAAATTAAAAGGTGAATTTTGATTGGCTGCTGTAGGCTCCATCCACTTTTTTGAATATTAGTCCCAGTCACCCAGTGGCCAACTGTGTCACGTTTGAGAACCCTGCCAATAACAGAATGGCTGAAATCAATCTAACAAATCTGATTGGCTGTTTGTGGCTCCACCCCTTTAGTGAATTTGGACCCCAGTCCCCCAATTACTGACTGTATCAGGTTTAAGACCTCTGCCAGTAACAGTGTGAGAATGGTAGCAATGTGAATATTCCCCTTGAAAATCAATAGGTACATTTTGATTTCTCCACCCACATTTCTGAATATTCATCCCAGTCACCCAGTGGCCAATTGTGTAAAGTTTGGGAACCCTGCCATGTTAAAAATTTAGTTGTTGGCACCGCCCACTTTTTCTAACCTTGACATACAGTCACTCAATTATCAAGTTTATCAGCTTTGGGGTCCTTGGTATCAATACTTTGTATATTCCCATTAAAAAATAAACAAATCTGGCTGTTTGTGGCTCCACCCCCTTTCTGAATGTGGACCCCAGTCACCCAGTGACCAACTGTACCAGGTTTAAGACATCTGCTTTTAACAGTATAAGAGAATGGTAGCAGATGAAATATTCCCTTTGAAAATCAAAAGGTGAATTTTTATTGGCTGTTGTAGGCTCCACCCACCTTCCAAAATCTTAATCTCAGTCACCCATTGACCAACTGTGCAAAGTTTGAGAACCCTGCCATTAACGGTGTAAGAATGGCTGCAGTTTACATTTTCCCAGTAAAAGTTGTTTTGTCTCCGCCCACTTTTTGTAACCTTGACACACAGTCACTCAATGACCAAGTTTGTGAGCTTTCAGGTTCCTGGCATCAAAAATGTGTGAATGGAAGCAGTTTATCCACCAAGGAAATCTGATTGGCTGTTTGTGGCCCCGGCCCTTTAGTGAACTTGGACCCCAGTCACCCAATGTCCGACTGTAGCAAGTTTGAAGCCTCTGCCATTAAAAGTGTAAGAAATAGCAGCAGTTTAAATATTCCCCTTGAAAATCAATAGGTGAATTTTGATTGGCTGTTGTAGGCTCCACCCATTTTCTTGAATCTTAATCGCATTCACCCAGTGACCAAGTGTGCCAAGTTTGAGAACCCTGTGATTAACAGTCTAAGAATGGCTGCAGTTTACATTTTCCCATTTAAAATGAACGGCTGAAATTTGATTGGCTGTTTTATGCTCCGCCCACTTTTCCTGGATTTGTAACCTTGGTCACTAAGTGACCAACTGTGCCAAGTGTGGGGACTCTGGCTTGATTACTGGCAGAATGGCAGCCTTTTCCATTTTTTCCATTGACTTGAATGGGTGAAATCTGATTTGCTGTTTGTAGCTCCGCCCAGGTGTGCAGGGGGGACCCGAGACCCCCAGAACATATCATCCCTGGTAGTAAGGGATCTGTGTACCAAGTTTCGTTCAAATCGGTCAAGCCGTTTTCGCGTGATCGCGGCACATACACACACACACATACTTACATCCAATGTTATATATATAGATAATACAGCTCCGCAACGTCCCACTGTGAATAAGGAATGAGGCTGCATATCAATGACAGGCAGATAATTCTCAGGCAAAGTCTGATGACATGTATGCTACCAACTAGCAAATTCCAATGATATACCAATAATACCAAATAAAGGCAGTTCTGATTGACATACAATTCCAATGATAGGAAAATAATAGGAATGAAAAGGAGGTATCACTGACCTGCAGATATAACCAAAGATACAACCAAATTGCAATGACATGCAGGTAATACAAAACACACAGGCAGAGAGCAATGATAGCAAAAATCTAAGGGAAAGCTGGGCAAACAGGATCTCATATTGCCAGTCTATATAAAATTGGGTTCCATAACATTCAGTTGATAGAGGCAAATAGATATGTAGATAGCGACCAAATCACAGTCACTATAGCTGTTACAAATCTCGGCCACTTAAAGAGGAACGCCAGTGAAAATAATGTAATAAAAAAAAGTGCTGCATTTTTACAATAATTATGTATGAATGATTTAGTCAGTGTTTTTCCCATTGTAAAATCATTCCTATCCCCGATTTACATTCTGACATTAACCACATGGTGACATTTTTACTGCTGGCAGGTGATGTCACTGGAAGGATATGCTGCTTGCTCTTTTAGCAGTTGGAAACAGCTGTTATTTCCCACAATGTAATGAGGTTCACAGACAGGAAACTGTCAGGACCATGGTCCTGACATCACACTGTGGGAGGGGGTTCACCACAATATCAGCCATACAGAGGCCCCCTGACGATACGTTTGTGAAAAGGAATAGCTTTCTCATGGGAAAGGGCGTATCAGCTTCTGATTGGGATGAAGTTCAATTCTTGGTCACGGTTTCTCTTTAAACACAGTATAACGAGAAGTGAGCAGATCTGCAAGACCCAATCATAGTCACCGCCGGTTGTTAACAGTCAAGATCCAGACCATCGATGGAGCCTCTGAGTTCAGCACAAAGTCCAGTAATATGTACAACACAATGACAAGGTGCAAGCATACCTAGCGTCGGTAGTCCAACAATAAGAGTGGCAGCCGAATGGCAGTCATTCACCAGGTCTGCTGATCACAGGCTGAGCAACGCCGACGGGTTTTGCCAGTGAAGAACTGGCATCATCAGGGTAGCTAAGATGTCCTCTCTGTCCCATGCCATTCCCAGCATGCTCTGGTACCCAACCATGACTTCATAGTGCACGAAGCAGCGGGGGAGCATGCGGCGGGTTGCCTAGCAACAAGGTATGCCAGCCAGCGCCCACCACTGGTGCGAAACGGAGACAAACTTAAAATTTACACTAATTAACACAAATGCTCTGATAATTCACCTTGTTCAATGCTGGGTTTTTTATCATGCTTAAAATGGCTCCTTGTTTGCCCATTCTTTTCACTACATGTGCTGCAGAGCTGATAACAATCTGCACAGTCAGTGATGATATTAAAAGAGGGAGGAAATCGGCACAAATTTCAAAGAGAGGTCACTCAGCACACACCGCAGATAGTTAACTATCAGCACAGGCACAGAGTAACAGCGTATACTGTACATACTGGAGGTAACAGAGATCATCACACACTGCGGCTAGTTTATTATAAGTACAGGCACAGAGTAAGAGCTTATACTGTACACACTGGAGGTAGCAGAGATTAGCACACACTGCAGCTAGTTACCTATCAGCACAGGAACAGAGTAACAGCTTATACTGCACATACTGGGGGTAGCAGAGATCGGCACACGCTGCACCTAGTTTACTATCAGCATAGGCACAGAGTAACAGCTTATACTGTACATACTGAAGGTAGCAGAGATCAGCACACACACTGCAGGTAGTTCACTTTCAGTACAGGAACAGAGTAACAGCTTATTCTATACATACTGCTGGTAGCAGACATTAGCACACATGCAGCTAGTTTACCATCAGTACAGGTGCAGAGTAACAGCTTAAACTGTATATACTGGAGGTAGCAGAGATCAGCACACACTGCAGCTATATTATTATCAGTATAGGCACAGAGTAACAGCTTATACTATACATACTGGAGGTAACAGAGGTCAGCACACACTGCAGCTAGTTTACTATCAGTACAGGCACAGAGTAACAGCTTATACTGTACATACTGGAGGCAGCAGAGATCAGCACACACTGCAGCTAGTTTACTATCAGTGCATGCACAGAGCAACAGCTTATACTGTACATACTGGAGGCAGCAGAGATCAGCACACACTGCAGCTAGTTTACCATCAGTACAGGTGCAGAGTAACAGCTTATACTGCACATACTGGTGGTAGCAGACATTAGCACACATGCAGCTAGTTTACTATCAGTACAGGCACAGAGTAACAGCTTATACTATACATACTGCAGGTAGCAGAGATCAGCACACACTGCACCTAGTTTACTACCAGTACAGGCACAGAGTAACTGCTTATACTTTACATACTGGAGTAGCAAAGATCAGCACACTCTGCAGCTAGTTTACTATCAGTACAGGTGCAGAGTAACAGCTTATACTGTACAATACTCGAGGTAGCAGAGATCAGCACACACTGCAACTTTACTGCATTTTTTGTAATCCCAGGCCACCAGCTTGCTTGTGATGTCAGCACTGCACAGTGAACAGGAAAAGTTCTGATGATTTTCCAGGATGATGCACTCCTCCCAACATTTTAACATAAAAAAGCAACAAATTTAAGACACACCCCTGCAACACCTCGAATATGCCCCTGCCATACCCCTAGTCAAACATGTGGCAAGGAATTCAGAAGCAAAAGCATTGAACTGTAATGTAACTGATTAGGGACTAAATGCTCTAGTCCCTTTAAAGAGCTGAGTGCGGTGAGAAGGTGACAGATGTTGGTGCAGCTATTCAGAAACGGAAGAAATATAAAATGACCAGCAATTGCCCTCTGTCTGGATCTCCATGCGAGGACTTGCCTCATGGGGTGAGGAGGATCATGAGAAAGGTGAGGGATCCGCCCACAATGACATGGGAGGAGCTTGTTAATGATCTGAAGGCAGTTGAGACCACAGTCACCAAGAACATCATTGGTAACAGTAAAAATAAATAAAATAAATTGATAGATAAATAATGAGATAAATAGTTAAAGGAAAGGTCTGAGGTGATTAAAAAACAAAAATCTACTTACTTGGGGCTTCCTCCAGCCCCTTGCAGCCGTCCCGTGCCCTCGCCGCAGGTCCGCTCCCTGCCGGTGGCCCAGGTTTCCCTTCGGTGCAAGATGCCGCCTGCGCGAGCGACTCTTGGAGTCGAGCTGACATCATCCGGACTGTACAGTTCCCGATGATGTCAGTGCGACTCTGTGAGTCGCACGCTGAAGCGCAGTAGGCATCTTGCACCGAAGGGGACCCCGGGGAACGGAGCTGCGGCGAGGGCACAGGATGGCTACAAGGTGCTGGAGGAAGCCCCAGGTAAGTATATTTTTGATTTTTAATCACCTCGGACCTTCCCCTTTAAGAAGAGATAAATTATGAATTACATCTGATAAGGAGAGATATTAGGGTCCAAAATCAATTCAATTTTCCTCCTACATTATTCGATTTTCCTGCTTGATCGGCCATTCGATTTGATCAAATTATCAGATTGCGGGAGAATCCAGTATGTTCCATCCTGTTCGCTCAAAGAAAATTAGCCAATATCTGGTCACCAGGGGCGTAGCAATAGGGGTTGCAGCGGTAGCGACCGCATCGGGGCCCTTGGGCCAGAGGGGCCCCGAAGGGCCCACCCTCAACTACAGTATTAGCTCTCTATTGGTCCTGTGCTCATAATAATCATTTCTATAGATACTTTGAATAGTGGTAATCATTAATAAACTGCTCCCCATCCCCTTCTTGCACCTCTGACACTGTGGTTGCCATTGGCAGGTTTTGGTGCGCCGTATCAATTGTTATGTATAGAGTGCTTGGGGGGCCCCATTGTAAAACTTGCATCGGGGCCCACAGCTCCTTAGCTACGCCACTGCTGGTCACTCAACCAACATAAAGGAATCAGCTGCTGTTCACATGATTTTGATCGACACAGAATCGATGTTTGGTTTCAGAGCATGGAGGCACAACATCGTTTAGATCGGTTAGTGAAGGAGACTAGCATAGGATCTCGATTGCAGTGTGTGGGCCACTAATCGATAGACTTTCAATGAGCCACACTGTAATTGATCACCCAATAAAGTTAATCGCTTAATTGATCAGTGGAAAATCGAGTAATGCATGGATACCTTAAAGGTCAACTGTACTGAGAAGTATATGGTGGCTGCCATGTTTAATTCCTTTTAATCAATACCAGTTGCCTGGCAGCCCTGCTGAACCTCTGCCTCTAATTCTTTTAGCCATAGCCCCTGAACAAGCATGCAGCAGATCAGGTGTTTCCGACATTGTCAGATCTGATAAAATTATGCTTGTCTCTGGTGTTATTCAGACACTACTGCAGCCACTTAGATCAACAGGAGTGCCAGGCAACTAATATTGTTGAAACGAAAATAATGATGGCAGCCTCCATATTCTTCTCACTGCAGTTGTCCTTTAAAGGGAAGGTTCGGGGTGGCTCTTAAAAAAATAAAAATGCCCATCCACTTACCTGGGGCTTCCTCCAGCCGTGGGCAGCCAGGACGTGCCCTCGGCGCCGCTCTGCAGGCTCCCGGTCCCCTCCGGTGGCCGACCCGACCTGGCCAGGCCGGCTGCCAGGTCGGGCTCTTCTGCGTTTCAAAATGCGCCTCACGGGGGCGCGCTGACGTCATCGGACGTCCTCCGGGCTGTACTGCGCAGGCGCAGTAGTTCTGAGCCTGCGCAGTACAGCCCAGAGGACGTCCGATGACGTCAGCGTGCCCCCGTGAGGCGCATTTTGAAACGCAGAAGAGCCCGACCTGGCAGCCGGCCTGGCCAGGTCGGGTCGGCCACCGGAGGGGACCGGGAGCCTGCGGAGCGGCGCCGAGGGCACGTCCTGGCTGCCCACGGCTGGAGGAAGCCCCAGGTAAGTGGATGGGCATTTTTATTTTTTTAAGAGCCACCCTGAACCGTCTCTTTAAGTTTTAGAGATATCTCGAGCTCACTCCAATCTGAATTATCGCAAATTCTTTCTGTTTTAGGAAGGCAAATTTTTGTTTTTCTTAAGTTTTATCCTAGGAGATAATTTCCCATCTTATGTTTAAAATAACTTTTCAGCACTTTGCTGTTGAAAAAAGTATCAAAAAGTTGGTGAAAAAGTACTGCCAAAATTATTCAGAGTACTTTCTTGCCTGCTGCTGGCTTAAAGGGCATTTTATTGATAAGGTGTGAAAATGTCACTTAGGAGAAAAAAGAGAAATGAATAAGAGCCTAGGAAAGATCATCCTAATTACTGAGATACGTTTTATGAATCAATCCCAAGCATAGATAAAACACGAGACAAACAGATAAGGAGAGAAAAATGCATACACTGCGTCACCATAGTAACAGTGAGGATCGATACATTGTATCTGGGATCAGCTCTGTGCCTGTCTGTAGCACACGCCCCCCTCTGATCTTCCCTCTTTGCTCTACACCTGCGGAGGGGGGAAAGGAGTAACAGTGAGTGAAAGAGACTTACAGGTAACTGCCGCTGGTCAGGATGAGGAAAATCTGAGGATAATACACTGAAAGCAATACGCTCCGAGATGACAGAAGAATCATGACTGGCGTCCTCTCGCTGGGAAGGTCCTTTAAGTCCTGTTAAGGGCCCCCCCAAAAAGAAATCCTTCTCCCCCTCCCCAGCCGTGCAACCAGTCAGGTCTCCAGGCTCGCGGGCGACTCTTCACAGAAGTTGTATGAAGTTTTGGAAAGTTTTCCCTTTATAGCAGCGAGCGATGTCGCGGAGCGCCTGTCATGTCTCGGTGGTCTCCAGTCCAGGCGCAGCGAGCGGTGGTGATGGTTTAGGGGATTTGGATGGCAGTGAGCAGCACATCTCGTGTGTCTCTGTCTCTCTCTCTGGCTCTTTCTGTCTTTTTGGCTTTCAGAGCCTGCAGACTGCCATTGGCAGATTGATACTGCTGCAGTCCGCCTACTTGTTTTTTAGAGGATAAAAAGGGGGGGGGGGGGGGGGGGGGGGTGAGAGAATGTGACAATAGAGGGGGCAGAGATGCAGCTCCTGTATTCAGTGCTGGTGGCTGGGATGTTGCCATGCCCTGTGAATGTTACAGCAGCTGTCCCCCAGCTCAGTGTTTGGACTGGGCACAACTAACAAGTACACTACACTAAAGTAAGGACACCTTCCCAAAGCTTCCATCCCTCTGCCCCCTAACCCTCTCTGCCCCCCACTACCCCCAGGGCAGCTGTTGGGGGTCCGCAAGCCGCCAACTGGGCTTCAGGGTCCAGAGGTGATCTCAGGTTCCGGAGTCTAGTCCATGGAAGCTCCTTTGTCTCTGGTTTTGCCCAATGCCAGGATTTTGGCATGCTGCATTCAATTATTATAATCTATTTCTGTGGTCTTAGCTCTGGTCGGACGCACAGTGCGCGACGCCTCGCTGTACAACAGATGGAAACAATGCACAAACCCATGTTCCTTTATTTAAATTCGCATTTTCGGGATTGAAAAAACAACTTTTCTACATTTTAAAGAGAACATCTCACATAAGCAAACGTGGCGAGAATCCCGCCATAGCCAGACAATGACTGTAAGCTCCTGTGGTAAAACTAATGGTATTTAGTCACTTTTATGTTCCTTAAACAGTAAGGCCACAACCCTCCTGAGTGAAGCTTTCTGCACATGTCAGCTTTTCTGTGCATGCCAGCTTTTGAAGCATGAAGTGATCATTTCAGGTGATAATCTAGCATCAGTACAGGATTCCCCCTCACAATCCATTGAGGTACCCAACCAGTGATTTAGTTCCTGATGTTCATCACTCCACAAGGCAGAGGCAGCTTCTCAGCTTATCCGCAAAGTGATCATGGTAAACTGTCACCTGAAATTATCACATAAAAATCAGTTCTGGTAACTTGTATGCCCCATGTGTATACTTGGCCTCAACATAAAGCAATGCTCTATGCACAAGTTTATTTACACAAGTCTAGAGATAAACAGATCATTTGCAGAACAAAAGTGATATCTTTAAACACAATGGGATGCTTGCGAAAAGCTGCACATCAATGGGAGTACATTACAGTATGGGGGAAAAAGTGAATGTTAAACTCAACCCTTTGTACCTTTGGCTGATTCGTGAAATAGTACATGATATGCAAATAATATCCGTTTGCACGTAAATCAGGGCTGCTGTATCTCTATGCTCAGAAATATTGTTTAATTAAATTGTTAAAGCATATTACAAGCAAAGGAAAAAATGTATTCAAAGATTAATGATAATATTTGATGACATTCTGGAAATTCTTTGGTTAAAAAAAATGACACCTTATAGAAGAAAGCAACACGTCAGCAAGCAGATTTGATTTCCGATGACATTAGTGATCATTTCATTTAGTAAGGACAACTGTACAGACTCATTGCCAGCAGGATGTCCTTCTATGGAAAGGGAGGGTGGAGCCCTGTGTGGTAACTTCCTTAAAACAAAAATAGCAATTAGGCAACAGTGACCCCTGCAGGCGGTTCACACCTCGACACATTCTAGATTCTTGGTTCGAAATCATTACTAAAGAGTTGTTTTGGGCTGAGGAAAATATTTCTACAAAGTTGAAGAGTGGCAGTAAGTAGATCATATCCTAATGGAAATTTTTTAGCAGTGGGGTCCCACAAGGGTAATTTTGGGGTATTATCTACTCAAAGATGATATAAGATGATGCAGTACAAAAAGGGGACACCGAGAGCCCTCTAAGTGTAGTAAGTACTGGTATAGGGATGAAATGTGTACAGTAAGTAATCAATACTCACAAACCAGGGTTACCAATAGGCAACCACTGTAGGTGCAGGTGGGGAGATTCAACCTGTACCCACTCAGGATTAAGAAGAAGTCGCTCTCTGTAGATCAGAAGAAAAACAACCCTCCACCAAGAATGGACTCTGGCAGCGTATGGAGAAAAAACAGAGGCGACAAAAGAGTAAAAGGATCTAAAATAGTTAAACATGCTGAGGAGGCAGTGGTGGACTTGCCTCCTTTAAGTATACACATACACTGTGTAATTCAATATCATAGAAATGTATTGATCTACTCTAAGAAAAGTGCAACACGTTTCACAGGCATGACCCTGCTTCATCAGGCAATAAAAACACAGCAATCTGTCAAGATAACGCTAGGAGCCTCTGTGCATAAGATGATGCAGACTTACCAACACTAAAAAACTGTTTTTCCCCCAATTGTGAACAAAAAAAATTATTGAAAACTCACGCCTATCAATCAAGAAATTGACAATCTACCCTACACCATTCAATTTTCTGAATTTTTTTTACAGGAAATTCAATCAGATTTCTCCCTCTAAAACAAAATGTAAGCTTGCCATTTTTCTGTACAATTATTGTTTTTATTGAATTCAAAATCAGATTATTGTATTGTGTGCGGCTAACCTCAAGCAGGAGAGTGTCATATTACAAGATCTAGACCGCATGGCCATATGGGCAGACAGATTAAATATTATGTAGATAAATGGAAGGTCATGCACCTTGGACATGCCAATGGTAGAGCAACATATACAATACATGGCTTACAGATGGGAACAACAGATTTGGAGGAGGACTTGGGAATACTGGTTGATAACTAGTTAAACAGCCATATTCAATGTCAAGCAGTAGCAGCTAAAGCAAATACAATTCTGAGACGCATAAAACGGGAAATACAATCTTGAGATGCTAGTATAATACACTTCTTTATAAATCACTTGCTAGAATATGGGATACAGTTTTGGGGACCACACTATAGGAAGGACATTAACATACTAGAACAGGTACAAAGATGGCAAGTAAATTAGTCAGAGAGATCAAAGGTTTTGCCTATCAAGAAAGGTTGGACAAACTGGGTTTGTTTAGCTTAAAGTGTACACATGTAAGCTGACATGTGACATGAGTAGATAAACATGTGTATGTAGTGTTCAAAACATATTAATAACTAGGCTGTTTTTCTTGTTTTATTTTGCTGCTTGAAAGAGTTAATTTTCAGGCATGGAAGTGACAGCTTCTGTCTTGTCAGTAGCTTGTCAGGAATATGGTAAACATCACTATTAAGCAAATTAAAGCCATACAAGTTTTCCTGGCAAAATTCAACTTGTGAGGGCAGGGGAGAGATAGAAAAAAGTCAACAGTTCATGTATTTTAACTCTGGGACACTTAAAAGGCTGCCATTGAACAGAGACAATTAAACATTCAACCTACTTTGTAGATGTTTAAATATAAAATAAAACCATGGGGTAACTAAAAAAGTAATTTTTAGGAGTAGGAGGATAAATACTATTGCTTATCTCAGTCATCAGCTTATTTTCACCTCAGGTTCACTTTAGAAAAGATGGCTAAGGGTTGACCTGATGAACACGTATAAATACATCAGAGGGCAATACAAAAGCTTGGCAGATGAGCTTTTTGTCCCTAGGCTTGTACAAAGGACAAGGGGCTCTATTCACAAAGCGTCACCACACTCGGTAAAGCAAAAAACAACTGGTTTTACCAAACATTTTGTGAAATGTCAATTCACAAAGGCTGTTACTGCATGGGAAACTAAAATTACTGACCAGTGAGGTAAATTACCGAATTATGAGGTAAATTATCAAGTTATGAGGTAAATTACCGAATTATGAGATAAATGCCTTACAAATATGAATTCACAAGGGATAACGCATGTAGAAAAGCAAGTGAGATGTTCGCTATCTCCAGCCTGGAGTTGTCAGTAACAAACAGCCATTTGTAAGGTTACAGAAGGGTGTTAAGAAGCAGAGAGAAGGGAAAAGCATTCAGTAAAGTAAGACAGTTATTGAAAACTTTTTTTTCTAATTTCATGTATGTCATAGATCACAAATCCACAATAGTATTGTGTAGTACAGTAAAACCGTGGATTGAGAGTAACTTGGTTTAAAGGGGACCAGAGACGAAGCACCCTTGTGTATTTTACCATATTTATCAGTAAGAACATTAGAGAAAACACCATGTTCTCTGTTTCATCCTCACTGCTAAAAGTGTCTGTTATCAGCTGTGATAAGAATCTCGGACTGAGCATTCAGTCTGGCTTTGCAGGGAATAATTATAGCTGAGTCATTATAGCAGAGCCACAAGGGGGCAGGCTTGGGCTTGAAAAGACACCAGACAAGACAGACTCAGCTATAATCTTTCCATAGGAAAGCTAGACTGAGTGCTCAGTCGGGGATTCTTATCAGAGGTGATAACAGTTAGATTAAACAGAGAACAATGAAACAAAGAGCAGATTAGGTGTTTACTGTCATGTTCCCACTGATTTATAAGGTAAAATACAAGAGGGTGCTTTATCTCTGGTTCTCTTTAAGAGCGATTTGCAAGACAAGCAAGAAACTTTATAAAATGTTGACTTGATAACAGAGTACCCAGCAAGCTCATGATGAACCAGAATTCCTAGGAGGATGTAAGGGGCTACAATGGACCAAAAAGCCCCCTTACTAAAATGTTATGGATTGGAAAATAAAAGTTTGCTTTCTTAAAACAGAAAGTATTTGCAATAATTCAGGTTGGAGTGAGCTCCGAGATGTCTCCAATTGTATCACTGCTGAAATATGCAAATTACTCCTTGTTGTCCTTGTAAGCTAAACACTTTGAACAGTATAGTACTTTGTATTAACTATTTTTCTATAAATGTTTTTGGATTTTGGAATAAATCATCTGAATTTCCAAAACTACTTAAAGGAATACTTAAGGCAAAAAAAAAAAAAGATATTTACTCACCCGGGGCATCCCTCAGCCCCCTGAAGCTGGATGGTGCCCTCGCAGCCCCGCTCCGATCGTCCTGTCCCCGCCGGCGGCAACTTCCAGGTTCGGCGACAGCCGCCGACAGGCTGGGAACGCGGCTGATTTTCCGCGTTCCCAGCCGCTATATCACCCTCTATGCTGCTATAGCGTATATATATATATACGCTATAGCATCCAGCTTCAGGGGGCTGAGGGATGCCCGGGTGAGTAAATATCTTTTTTTTTTTTTGCCTTAAGTATTCCTTTAACCCAAACTGGACTTACATACGCATCCAATGTGAGCCTTCCTCACTCAATAAGGATGTACAGGCTCGCCCTGTCAGTCTTTGGCAGGTGCACTTTGCCCGCCACTCGTTCATATCGGTATGAAATTCACCATGAGGTGAAAATCTTTGTGAAATGTCATGAAGGTTTGTGATCATTTAGCAAACTATTACTGCATGGGTAAATGTCTTAGTGAATACTAAAAAAAAATCTTACTGCATGAGGTAATTTACCTTACAATAATTTTTGTCCCGAACAGGTCTTAGTCAATTGAGCCCAAGGGGGGGGGGGCATGATGTGTGTATGGAGGAAAGGAGATTTACTTCCTGTGTAGGAAGGTGTATTTCACAGTAAGAGTGGTTAAGATATGGTATATCTCACCACAGTAAGTAGTTTAGGGAATACTATTTCTGTGTTTCCTGAAAACTCTTGTTATATATTTTTCACTCAGCACTTTACTGGCATACATGCAAAAAAGGCACCAGGGATAGCTGCTGGTAAAATATTGATAAGATTACCAGTATTCTACCATTGCAAGTGGAATACAGAAAGAGACACGAGAGCCCAATATAGTGTAGTATGTACTGGTGATATGGGCGGGACAAAGTAAGTATATGATACTAATACTCACAAACCAGGGTTACCCTCCAGACAACCACTGTATAGGCAGGTGGGGAGATTAGACCTTTCCCCACTCAGGATTAAGAAGTCGCTCTCTGTAGATCGGACAAAAGGGGGGCAACACCCCTCCGCCAAGAGTGGACTCAGGAGTCAGGACATGTAAAGGCAAAGAGAGGCGCCAAAAGGATTAAAGTCGATAAAAAATGTTAAAATTGTGGGAGGCCGAGGTGGATCTCCCTCCTCCAAGTAGACACAACAAACTGTTGATAGAGTTCAACCAAATATTTATTCACGTACTCCAGAAAGTGCAACGAGTTTCGCAGGTATATCCCGCTTCCTCAGGCTATGAACGGAGCATAAAACTCATGTCGGTCTAGTACTAAGCAAAGTGACTCTGTCTACCATTCTACCATTGGTAGGTGGGTAATACAATAGTAGAATATCTGTAATTCTTACTGACATGTTACTAATGCTAAACCTAACCTTATTCTCACATAAATCTTCCTTCTATTGGTGCCTAATCCTAACCTAACACTCCCCGCCCATAGTGACGCTATTCTCTCTCGTCTGACCCTTAGCCCCTCCTCCTCCCCACATTCATGGCAATACATTATGGTGCACCATAGAATCATTGCTTACATTTGCTGACAGGACAGAGAATTGGGTTTTATGTTAATTGTTGCTTTTGCATTTACCAAAAAGATGTTCTCACTGCCGGGAACCCCAACTGCACATAACCGTTAACAAGCTTCTTAGCAGCCCCACTATGTTCTGATATGACCCAGGTAAGATGGTTTCAGATGTTTGCCACCAGATAGTAGAGACTTCTTAAAGAATCATGTCCAATCTGGTTTTGGGATCAAAATCTTTCCTCTTCCTGATTTACATTCTGAAGTTTATCACATGGTGGAAACATCTTCAGTTCTGCCAGGTGATCTGCATGGAATGTTTTTTACTGAGAGTTCTATACACAGAGAGTTACTATTTGCTTGGCAGTTGGAAAAAGCTGTTACTTCCCGCAAACTGTCAGGACCATGGTCATGACATCACACTGTGGGAGGGGTTTCACCGCAATATCAGCCATATAGAACACCCTCCACGGCCCCGATGATCTATTCGAGAAAAGATAAAGATTTGTAATGGGAAAGGGGGCATCAGCTACTGATTGGGATGAAGTTCAATTCTTGGTTTAAAGAGAAACCATAATCAAGAATTAGCTGATATCCCCTTTCCCAGGAGAAATCTTTTCCTTTTCTCAAACCGATCATCAGGGGGGTCTGTATGGTTAATATTGTAGTGAGACCTCTCCCACAGTGTGATGTCAGGACCATGGTTCTGACAGTTTCCTTTCCGTGAACCTCATTGCATTGTGGGAAATAGCAGCTGTTTACAGCTGTTTCCAACTGCCAAAAAAAGCATGCAGCCTCTCCTTCCAGTGACATCACCTGCCAGCAGTAAAACTGTCACCATGTGATAAATGTCAGAATGTAAATCAGGGAGAGGAAAGATTTTACAATGGGTAAACACTGACTAAATCATTGATACATCATTATTGTAAAAATGCAGCACTTTTTTTAATTACATTATTTTCACTGGAGTTCCTCTTTAAAGTTCCTCTTTAAGATATCCTATCCAGAATTGCCGGATCGCTTCCTGCCTCCACCCTTCTCCAGTCTTAGTAATGGCGGAGATTCCCTTTAAGAGCGCCAAGAATGATTGGAGAGGTTGAGCCACTTGTGCAAGACGGCAAACAATGCAAGGAATGACAAATATTAAAGCACTTGAAGCACCTTGCAAGGGATGGGTGACACGGCTTCATGCGTTCTCATCTTTCTGACATTAAGTAATACCGCTGCAGATGGGACATTAACCCTGCGCGGCTCCAATGGAAGCCTTTAGCAGAAGATTTTGTGCTGATTTTGGGTCACCAATGAGGTTATCCCCGAATCTGATGCATACCTCCCAACTTTTTGAGATGAGAAAAGGGGACACTTAAGCCACGCCCCTGCCACACCCCTGGCCACACCCTCACCACGCATCTAGTCACGCATACCATAAAGATTTCATAAGAAAAAATGTTGTTTTATAATTCAAACCACATTGGTCTTTTTTATCCTGGTTCATTTTACTTCATAGTAACATTTTAAAATTAGTATTATATCAATTTAAAGGTTGGGAATAAAGTTTAGAGTCAATCAAACACATTTTTAGTATAGAAATATATATATTTACATAGAAAGAGGGACAAAGTCCTGAAAGAGGGACAAATTAGGGTGAAAGAGGGACAGAGGGACAGGGCTCCCAAAGAGTGACTGTCCCTCCGAAAAAGGGACAGTTGGGAGCTATGGCTGATGCCTTGAAGCGATCTATTGATCATCAGCTGTATTTGACTGCTGCTCTGCTTTCCACAGCTTTCTGATCGGCAATCTTTCAGCAAGGACAGAATATTAAATGAAATGGAGGAGTGGCATACTATCCACTTCCTGTTCTCTGAGTCATGTGATGTGGAGTAGCCAATGCGTGAAGGTGGAAACGCCTACACCGCATGGAAAATTGTTACAGAGGCGGACCATCTACGCGGGGAAGCGAATTTCGCCTGTAATGGAAACGGGCCCATTGAAATACATTACTATGCGAATTTGCATGCAGATAATGCATGCAAATTCGCCATAGTGGAAACGGGCCCTTTTTGAACGGAGATTCTGCCTTTTGGCTACAGTTTACATGCATGGAGGTAGATTCACATAGATTTTCTCTTTAGTTTGGTATAGTTTTCTGCCTCTCAGGTCTGAACCCACTAGAGCAGGGGCGTAACAATAGACCCTGCAAAGGATGCAGCCGCAGGGGGGCCCAGAAGACATAGGGGCCCTGTCCTAATAGACAGACAACTAAGGCCACAGAGAAAAAACGTTCTGCTTTCTCCTAGGCTCGGATTTACCTTGCAGGAGCCTTTAGGCACAGATATCCTGGCACATAGACTCCGCCCTCCATGAAACTACAAGTCTCCACCGAACTGCACCGCCGGTGTACTGGCTGTCCCAGTTGTCACTTCTCCCTCAAAGGTACCTACAGCTTCCCCCTATTATTGAGCATACTTCTAGCTACCTAATACTGAGGCCTCAATTCACGGAGCATTATCAGATGTTTATCAAACACTTTATCAAACGTTTGATAATTTACCTCATGGGTAAAATCTTATTTTAAATTCACTAAGGTGTTATAGATTTATCGAATGTTTTACCGATAAAACGTTCAACAAATATATAACACCTTAGTGAATTCAAAATGAGATTTTACCCATGAGGTAAATTATCAAACGTTTGATAAAGTGTTTGATAAACGTTTGATAATGCTCTGTGAATTGAGGCCCAAGTAGCTAGAGGTGCCCCCAAGTATTAGGTAGTTAGAGGAACCTCAGTATTAAGTAGCTAGTGGTGGTCCCTGACTAGAGGGAGATTTCATCAGTGGAAGGCCGAGAGCAGGGTGAGTACTGAGGCACATTTTCTGCATGTGATTGGTGGAGCTGCGGGAGGGCTGGGACATTTAATCATACTCTCCTACAGGCTACAGGAAGGTGGGGATTTAGGGGTTGTGGCCAGCAGGACATGAAGCTCCTCCTCTGCTTGTAATTGGTGGATTTGAGGAGGGGGGTGGAGGTGGTGGACTGGGACATTTGATCATTTCCTGTAGGGGGTGGGTATTTAGGGGTTGGGGTCATCAGGACATGAAACCCCTCCTCTCCCTGTGATTGGTGGAGTTGGGGGGGGGGGGGGAAGCGGGCTGGAACATTTGACCATTAGTGGGTATTTAGGGGCTGGGGTTGGCAGGACATGGAACCCCTCCTCTGTCTGTGATTGGTGGAATTGAGGAAGGGGGTTTGGCAGGCTGGGACATTTGATCATTTCCTGTAGGAGTGTTGGGTATTTAGGGATTGGGGTCGGCAGGACATGAAGTCCCTCCCCTGCCCCGTGGCTGGTGGAGTTAGAGGGGGGGGAGGGGCTGAATAGAGCATTTGATCATTTTCTGTAGGGAGTTGGGTATTTAGGGGTTGGGGTCGGCAGGACATGAAGCCCCTCCCCTGCCCTGTGATTGGTGGAGTTAAAAGGGGGGGGGGGGCTGGATGGAGCATTTGATCATTTCCTGTAGGGAGTTGGGTATTTAGGGGTTGGGGTCAGCAGGACATGAAGCCCCTCCTCTGCCTGTGATTGGTGGATTTGGGGGTTTGGGACGACCACTGAAGTTGTTAGAACTGAACTTAGATCACCCCTCCCCAGGCAGCTATGTGAGAACTTCCTGCAGCTTCTATCAGAGGTGGCCTCAGTGCAGCTCCTCCATATTCTCCACATTCCTCTCATCTCTCCACACGTGGCCAAATACCTGAAGGTTTATGTAGAGAAAAAGGAAGAGAAGTCGTCCAATTCCTCATTACTGGTTATACAAGAAGTCATTCCTCATAGTTCACAGTCCAGCCAGGTGAAGCCAGGTCACACTTCTTCTCTCACGCTTCTCTCATTCCTCTCATGCTTTTCTTATTCCTCTCACTCTTCTCTCATTCTTCTCACGCTTCTCTGATTTCTCTCCTGCTTCTCTCTCACTTCCCCCGCTTCTCTCATTCCTCTCCCGCTTCTCTCCCACTTCTCTCATTCCTCTCCCGCTTCTCTCATTCTTCTCACGCTTCTCTCATTCCTCTCCCGTTTCTCTCATTCCTCTCCCGCTTCTTTCCCACTTCTCTCATTCCTCTCCCGCTTCTCTCATTCCTCTCCCGCTTCTCTCATTCCTCTCCTGCTTCTCTCACACTTCTCCCGCTTCTCTCATTCCTCTCAAACTTCTCTCCCGCTTCTCCCGCTTCTCTCATTCCTCTCCCACTTCTCTCATTCCTCTCCCATTTCTCTCGTTCCTCTCCCACTTCTCTCATTCCTCTCCCATTTCTCTCATTCCTCTCACACTTCTCTCCCACTTCTCCTGCTTCTCTCATTCCTCTCACGCTTCTCTCACACTTCTCCCGCTTCTCTCATTCCTCTCACACTTCTCTCATACTTCTCTCATTCCTCTCACGCTTCTCTCCCACTTCTCCCGCTTTTCTCAATCCTCTCACGCTTCTCTCCCGCTTCTCTCATTCCTCTCAAGCTTTTCTCCCGCTTCTCTCATTCCTCTCCCACTTCTCTCATACTTCTCTCATTCTTCTCACGCTTCTCTCCCACTTCTCCCGCTTCTCTCATTCCTCTCACGCTTCTCTCCCACTTCTCCCGCTTCTCTCCGACTTCTCCTGCTTCTCTCATTCCTCTCAAGCTTCTCAAAGGCCAGACACTCACTAAAAAAGATTTCTAAGCGCTAGTGATTTGAAAAAGCTCTTGCTAATGCAATGCTATGGGGGATTGTTATAACATCACATTGCTCCAGTGGGATCACTCCCATAGCATTACATTAGCAAGATTTTAAATCACAAAGCGCTCAGAAAATCGCTCCTAGTGGGTTTCTGGCCTAAAGGTGGCCATTAACGGTCCAATTTCCAGCAAAAAGTCGTTGAAGCGATAAGATACTTCTGATCGGATGTGATCCTATTGATTGTAACCTCCGTTGATTGGCATAATCGATTACTCAGGGGAGGACTGGCCAGGGGGGAAGGGGGGAAATTTCCCCCCAGGCTGCCTCTCATTTAATGATTTAGGGCTGGTACAGTGCCTGGTACATGTTTTTGTGTAAGGCAATGTGAACCACTAGGCTGGCCGAGGGAAATCAATGCCTAATTACAGAGTAATGGGTTAGCAAGTTGGTAAATATAAACAGCATGATGCAGAGCAGAGGCTTGCCTGCAGGGTCCGTGGGAAAATATCTGTCTGATTTCGGGTGGAAATTGGTTGAAAGTATCGATCTGAGATGCTGGGGAATCTCGGGCTGATGTGGTCGATCCAGTGTGATCATCACAAACAATGAACACGATGGAAACCCTGGCCGTTGTAACTCAAAATGTTTTATGTGCCCCTCCCCCCCCCCCCCCCCATTGCCAGTGCATTATACTTTACCTGTCACGCTGTCCCTCATGTGTCCTTACTGTATTTACCATGTGACTTTTGGCATATGGCACATGGGGAACGTGTGTGATGTAATTTGGGCCCGGGCTGCCGTGAAAATGGGCCTCTAGTTTGTGTTTTCCTTCCAGGCCATAAGCTCCCAGTCCTCCCCTGCGATTACTAATGATTATAAAAACAGTCGTCCAATTGGATTCTGGTAGAACCAAAATTAGCATTTTCTTGTTGGCTGTGATTGATAGGAATCAAAGATTGGTTGGTTGATGGTGTAATGAACGATTTATTCGGATATTTCAATTCCAATCAGAAGTATCTGATCAATCAAAGGATTTTTCACAAGAAAGAAAACTCGTTCGAGCAATCAGATCATTCTGATTGGAAGAAAACTCGTTCACTACTCCATCAATGAACCAATCTTTGCTTCCTATCTATCACAACCAACGAGAAAATCCAAATTTTGGTTTGGCCAAAATCCAATCGGATTTTTATAATCGTTCATAATCGATTGTGCCCATCAATTAAGATTATTTACAACCAATCTGTTCAGATTTTCTGATCGCTCGAACAATTTTTTGCTAGAAATTGGACTGTTAGTGGCCACCTTTAGGCCCGTTCACACTAGGGGTGTTTTCCGACTTTTTTCAAGCGCAGGCGATTATTAAAATCGCCCACAAAACGCGTGTGCAGTGATTCCCTATGAGAGAGTTCACAGCTGAGTGGTTCGTTTCCGATCTGCACAGCAAAGCGCTGCCTGTACCATTTTGGAGGCGTTTTTGCTATAATGGAACGTATAGGAAAAACGCAAAATGCTCACAAAATCGCTTTATGCATCGATTGCGTTTTTAAGAATAAATACATCGTATTTATTCATTTCCGGGTCAAAGAGTTCCCTTCCTGACTTGCGTCAAGGAGTGAATTACAAAACCGCTCTGAAAACCCGCTTAGCGCTCTTCACACCAGAGCCTGTTTTCTGCAGTTTAACGCAAAGTCGAAACTTTCCATAGACTTTAATTTTACCTTTCACACCCGACACTGCGTTTCGGTGCGTTGCGGTTCGACGTACCCGGGAACTTTTAATCGTCGGGAGCCGGCGTTTTCCCGCCGGGTTGAATTACTACCGCCGCTGATTGCGTTGCACCGCTACATCCCGACGACCCGCTTCAGGCCATAACGCGTGCAGGAGAACGGCTCCCGCACGCGTCCACAGATGTGAAAGAGCCCTTAGAAAAGCGCTTTTTTTACAAAAGAAACCGCAGTGGAGCGCCGAGAGGGGGAAAAGTAACAACGCACAAAAACGCAAAACGCATGCGTTTGCGTTTTAAGGTGTGAATGGAACCTTAAACTTCTCTCACACCTCTCATGCTTCTCTCACACCTTTCATGCATCTCTCAAACCTCTCATTCCTCTCTCACACCTCTCATGCTTCTCTCACACCTCTCATGCTTCTCTCACACCTCTCATTTTTCTCTTACACCTCTCATGCTTCTCTCACACCTCTCATGCTTCTCTCACACCTCTCATGCTTCTCTCACACCTCTCATGCTTCTCTCACACCTCTCATGCTTCTCTCACACCTTTCATGCGTCTCTCAAACCTCTCATTCCTCTCTCACACGTCTCATGCTTCTCTCACACCTCTCATTCTTCTCTCACACCTCTCATGCTTCTCTCACACCTCTCATTCTTCTTTCTCACCTCTCATGCTTCTCTCACACCTCTCATGCTTCTCTCACACCTCTTATGCTTCTCTCACACCTCTCATTCTTCTCTCACACCTCTCATGCTTCTCTCACACGTCTCATTCTTCTCTCACATGTCTCATTCTTCTCTCACACCTCTCATGCTTCTCTCACACCTCTCATGCTTCTCTCACACCTCTCATTCTTCTCTCACACCTCTCATGCTTCTCTCACACCTCTCATGCTTCTGTCACACCTTTCATACAAATCTCACATACCTCTCAGTCCTCTCATGCCTCTCTCTCCCTCCTCTCACACTCTGTTCTTCTCTCTCTCCTCCTTCACTTCTAGAGACGTCCACCCCTCTCATATCACCCCCCCCCCCCCCCCAAATCATGCTCTTATTATTCCTGAATGAGGCGAAAACTAAAATGATTACATAAAGTTCAAAAACAAAACAGATTCTCTCATCAAACAGAGGAAGCCCCGAATCTTCCAATATTCAGCCCCGAACAATGCAGATTACACTCCCCAATCCCCAAATAAGTATGTTTCTCTTAATATTAATAACAGGACATATTACCACCAGACACTGCAGACATGCAGACAGTTCACAGACAGCAATAACAACCCAAACAGGAAACCAAAGCAACAAACATCAATAAAATGACATCAATATTTCTCGTTCTCTTATTAAGAGGACTGATAATAAAATATGCAGACAGTGCACAGACAGCAATAACAACACAAACGGGAAACCAGAACAACAAACATCAATAAAATTACAATAATACGCATCTTTCTCTTATTAAAGGACCACTATTGCGAAAGAAGTAGGCAGTTAAAATCTGACAGAACCGACAGGTTTTGAGCCAGTCAATCTCCTCATGGGGGAGTCTCAGAGTTTTCTTTGTTTTCAACAGCATTTCCTGAGCAGCAGTTGCAAAGTCTTAAAGAGAAACTCCGTCCAAAAATTGAACTTTATCTTAATCAGTAGCTAATACCCCCTTTTCCATGAGAAATCTATTCCTTTTCACAAACAGACCATCAGGGGGTGCTGTGGTGAAACCCCTCCCACAAGAAACCCCTCCCACAAGAAAAGTTTGAACTTTTGGCAGTTTCCTGTCTGTGAACCTTGTTGCATTGTGGGAAATAGCTGTTTACTGCTGTTTCCAACTGCCAAAAAAGCATGCAGCAGCTACATCACCTGCCAGCAGTAAAATGTTCACTGGAGCTCCTCTTCAACTGACAAAATATTGTGCAAGTCAGTAGGGAGGCCGGCTGGTATCTTACTATTTCCGCAGTTAAACTGCTGTTCAGGAAATGCTGTTGAAAGCAAAAGAAAACCCTGAGAATCCCCCATGAGGAGATGGCCTGGCCCAAAACCTATCGGTTCTGCCTACTTTTTTGCAACAGTGGTCCTTTAAAGAGGACTTTTAATAACCACCAGACACTGCTGACATGCAGACAGTTCACAGACAGCAATAACAGGAAACCAAAGAAACAAACAATACAATAATAAAATGAAATCAAAACTTCTTTTTAATTGCATTATCATTATATAACCCTGAGGAAACTCAACACATACATCTCTGAACTGATAAATCTGTGAACTGATCCAAAATTCAGCCAGAAAATGGAAATATCTGATTGGCACTTTTACATACAACACTGATCTAAAAATCACCGAACACTTCCAGAAAATGAACAGAAAATAAACACAAACAAACATAAACGATCAGATGATCGGCAACGAACAACTAACCAGCAATTGACTAACAAAACGAACTCATCAGCAATTCACTAACAACTAGCTAAGCAGCAATTTACTGACGGGAGTTTGGTTATTGGGTTTTGTGAAGATTTTTTTCTGCTGATGTGGAAAATCCGGAGATAATTTGGCAGCAAGAGACATAAATGATGATTGCCGGGAACTGCTGCGACCCCTGGAGGAATATTCCGCATGGGAGAAATAAAGAGATCAGCATATCGCAAAGCGTTACCCGCTATGCGATTCCTGAACTAGTATCTGCTACACGCCAATCGCAAAGGCGAATGTTCTGCTATTATTAACCCAGGGACGTGCAATTCATCAAGGTTATCTATCTATCTATCTATCTATCTATCTATCTATCTATCTATCTATCTATCTATTGATCTAGCCATCAATTATCTATCTGTCCTTTATCTATTCTTATCTATGTATCCATCCATTAGCTATCTATACATTTATTATCTATTCATCCATCCATCCATCCATCCATCCATCCAGTATCTATTTATCTACCCATCCATTATCTACTCATCCATCCATCCATCCATCCATTATCTATCTACCCATCATCCATTATCTATCTATCCATCCATTATCTATTCATCAATTATCTATCTAACAAATCCATTATCTTTCCATTATATATCTATGAATATATTATCGATCTGTAATCTCTATCTATGATCCTAATCTATCTATCTATCTATCTATCTATCTATCTATCTATCTATCTATCTATCTATCTATCTATCTAGGACAGATATCATATAATCACTAATATCAGACAGAGATATGACGTCACTCCTATAACTCAGGGTAAATTGGTAATAAATTATTGGGGTTACTCTCATGTTGGGGCGAGTGTCACACACACAGTGTGGAAGGACTTGGTTTTCTCAGACCCCCAGCGGCTCGTCCTATAGGAGAGTCAGGCGGCGTCGCGCGGGCCGGCAGGTGGCAGCAGAGAGCGCAGGTGTTCGGGGGCATCGCCTGCCTCTGCCAGCGCTATCTGCCCCTGTAATGACCACCCGGCACAGCCGCGGCCCTAAGCTCGCGTCTAGTGATAAGAATATCCCCGGGGCAGATTTCTGTCGTTCCTGCGAGTTTTTTTTCCTTGTGGTGTTTGTAAGAAACAGGTGAGGACTGAGCTCTGCTCAGGAATGTGGAAAATCCACTCCGCAGAAACTCAGATTAATAAGGGCAGCCGGGCAGGAGGGGAATGCAAACTTGGCATAGGAAGAGGAGGACAAACATAACTATTGCAATCATTGTGATCAGGTGACACCGGGGGACCCACAGCTCACCCGACACAGGGGGGTACTCGGGCAGGCTGAGACTTGTGGTTCTGCAACAGCTGTGCCCACCATACCCCTCATACCCTATACAGGTGGGGGACTCTGGGGAGGGCAGGCTGGGACTTGTGGTTCTACAGCAGCTGTGCCCACCATACCCCTCATACCCTATACAGGGGGGGGGCTCTGGGGAGGGCAGGCTGAGACTTGTGGTTCTACAGTACCTGTGCCCACCATACCCCCTCATAGCACCCCTGCCTTTCCTATACAGGTGGGGGCTGTGAGGAGGGCAGGCTGGGACTTGTGGTTCTGCAGCAGCTGTGCCCACCATACTCCACATACACTATACAGGGGGGGGGCTCTGGAGGGGGGGGGGGGCAGGCTGAGACTTGTGGTTCTACAGTACCTGTGCCCACAATACCCCCTCATAGCACCCCTTCCTTTCCTATACAGGTGGGGGCTCTGGGGAGGGCAGGCTGAGACTTGTGGTGCCCCACTAGCGACAATCACAGCCTGGTCCCTTCATACAAGCAGGGGGTCGCACAGGTCGGGGGGGGGGGGGGGTATCAGTACAGGCTGGGATTTGTAGTTCTAGTTGTTCGCGTCGTACACACTACAGTACGGAGCCAACACACGGAGAGATGTGAGGGGCGCAATCTGACTTATAATAACTATAAAATACCAATATTCCACCATAACACAGCCTTTCAGGGCCGCCTGGAACTTGTAGTTCCACAAGACATGGGCTGGCACAGGATTCAAGCCTGTCACATGTACAGCCAGAGCACTGACAGGGCAGACTAGGACTTGTAGTTCAGCAACAATTTGCTTCAATATAAACTGGTAGCCACCACTCCCATACACAAATACACAGCATATACTATACACACACACTATAGAGATACAGCATACACTATACACACACACTATAGAGATACAGCATACACTATACACACACACTATAGATATACAGCATACACTATACACACACACTATAGAGATACAGCATACACTATACATACACACTATAGAGATACAGCATACCCTATACACACACACTATAGAGATACAGCATACACTATACACACACACTATAGAGATACAGCATACCCTATACATACACACTATAGAGATACAGCATACACTATACACACACACTATAGAGATACAGCATACCCTATACATACACACTATAGAGATACAGCATACACTATACACACACACTATAGAGATACAGCATACCCTATACACACACACTATAGAGATACAGCATACACTATACATACACACTATAGATATACAGCATACACTATACACACACACTATAGATATACAGCATACACTATACATACACACTATAGAGATACAGCATACACTGTACATACACACTATAGAGATACAGCATACCCTATACATACACACTACAGAGATACAGTATACACTATACATACACACTATAGAGATACAGCATACCCTATACATACACACTACAGAGATACAGTATACACTATACATACACACTATAGAGATACAGCATACCCTATACATACACACTACAGAGATACAGGATACACTATACATACACACTATAGAGATACAGCATACACTATACACACACACTATAGATACACAGCATACACTATACATACACACTATACAGATACAGCATACACTATACACACACACTATAGATATACAGCATACACTATACACACACACTATAGAGATACAGCATACACTATACACACACACTATAGATATACAGCATACACTATACACACACACTATAGAGATACAGCATACACTATACATACACACTATAGAGATACAGCATACCCTATACACACACACTATAGAGATACAGCATACACTATACACACACACTATAGAGATACAGCATACCCTATACATACACACTATAGAGATACAGCATACACTATACACACACACTATAGAGATACAGCATACCCTATACATACACACTATAGAGATACAGCATACACTATACACACACACTATAGAGATACAGCATACCCTATACACACACACTATAGAGATACAGCATACACTATACATACACACTATAGATATACAGCATACACTATACACACACACTATAGATATACAGCATACACTATACATACACACTATAGATATACAGCATACACTGTACATACACACTATAGAGATACAGCATACCCTATACATACACACTACAGAGATACAGTATACACTATACATACACACTATAGAGATACAGCATACCCTATACATACACACTACAGAGATACAGTATACACTATACATACACACTATAGAGATACAGCATACCCTATACATACACACTACAGAGATACAGTATACACTATACATACACACTATAGAGATACAGCATACACTATACACACACACTATAGATATACAGCATACACTATACATACACACTATAGAGATACAGCATACACTATACATACACACTATAGAGATACAGCATACACTATACACACACACTATAGATATACAGCATACACTATACACACACACTATAGATATACAGCATACACTATACACACACACTATAGATATACAGCATACACTATACACACACACACTATAGAGATACAGCATACCCTATACACACACACTACAGAGATACAGTATACACTATACATACACACTATAGAGATACAGCATACCCTATACATACACACTACAGAGATACAGTATACACTATACATACACACTATAGAGATACAGCATACACTATACACACACACTATAGAGATACAGCATACACTATACACACACACTATAGAGATACAGCATACACTATACATACACACTATAGAGATACAGCATACACTATACACACACACTATAGATATACAGCATACACTATACACACACACTATAGAGATACAGCATACACTATACATACACACTATAGAGATACAGCATACCCTATACACACACACTATAGAGATACAGCATACACTATACACACACACTATAGAGATACAGCATACCCTATACATACACACTATAGAGATACAGCATACACTATACACACACACTATAGAGATACAGCATACCCTATACACACACACTATAGAGATACAGCATACACTATACATACACACTATAGATATACAGCATACACTATACACACACACTATAGATATACAGCATACACTATACACACACACTATAGATATACAGCATACACTATACATACACACTATAGATATACAGCATACACTGTACATACACACTATAGAGATACAGCATACCCTATACATACACACTACAGAGATACAGCATACACTATACATACACACTATAGAGATACAGCATACCCTATACATACACACTACAGAGATACAGTATACACTATACATACACACTACAGAGATACAGCATACCCTATACATACACACTACAGAGATACAGTATACACTATACATACACACTATAGAGATACAGCATACACTATACACACACACTATAGATATACAGCATACACTATACATACACACTATAGAGATACAGCATACACTATACATACACACTATAGAGATACAGCATACACTATACATACACACTATAGATATACAGCATACACTATACATACACACTATAGAGATACAGCATACACTATACATACACACTATAGAGATAAAGCATACACTATACATACACACTATAGATATACAGCATACACTATACATACACACTATAGAGATACAGCATACACTATACATACACACTATAGAGATACAACATACACTATACATACACACTATAGAGATACAGCATACACTATACATACACACTATAGAGATACAGCATACACTATACATACACTCTATAGAGATACAGCATACACTATACACACACACTATAGATATACAGCATACACTATACACTCACACTATAGAGATACAGCATACACTATACACACACACTATAGATATACAGCATACACTATACACACACACTATAGATATACAGCATACACTATACATACACACTATAGAGATACAGCATACACTATACACACACACTATAGATATACAGCATACACTATACACACACACTATAGATATACAGCATACACTATACACACACACTATAGATATACAGCATACACTATACACACACACACTATAGAGATACAGCATACCCTATACACACACACTACAGAGATACAGTATACACTATACATACACACTATAGAGATACAGCATACCCTATACATACACACTACAGAGATACAGTATACACTATACATACACACTATAGAGATACAGCATACACTATACACACACACTATAGATATACAGCATACACTATACATACACACTATAGAGATACAACATACACTATACATACACACTATAGAGATACAGCATACACTATACACACACACTATAGATATACAGCATACACTATACATACACACTATAGAGATACAGCATACACTATACATACACACTATAGAGTAGAGATACAACATACACTATACATACACACTATAGAGATACAGCATACACTATACATACACACTATAGAGATACAGCATACACTATACATACACTCTATAGAGATACAGCATACACTATACACACACACTATAGATATACAGCATACACTATACACTCACACTATAGAGATACAGCATACACTATACACACACACTATAGATATACAGCATACACTATACACACACACTATAGATATACAGCATACACTATACATACACACTATAGAGATACAGCATACACTATACACACACACTATAGATATACAGCATACACTATACACACACACTATAGATATACAGCATACACTATACACACACACACTATAGAGATACAGCATACCCTATACACACACACTATAGATATACAGCATACACTATACACACACACTATAGATATACAGCATACACTATACACACACACTATAGATATACAGCATACACTATACACACACACTATAGATATACAGCATACACTATACACACACCCTATAGATATACAGCATACACTATACATACACACTATAGAGATACAGCATACACTATACACACACACTATAGATATACAGCATACACTATACACACACACTATAGATATACAGCATACACTATACACACACACACTATAGAGATACAGCATACCCTATACACACACACTATAGATATACAGCATACACTATACACACACACTATAGATATACAGCATACACTATACACACACTCTATAGATATACAGCATACACTATACACACACACTATAGATATACAGCATACACTATACACACACACTATAGAGATGCAGCATACACTATACATACACACTATAGAGATACAGCATACACTATACACACACTCTATAGAGATACAGCATACACTATACACTCACACTATAGAGATACAGCATATACTATACACACACACTATAGAGATGCAGCATACACTATACATACACACTATAGAGATACAGCATACACTATACACACACACTATAGAGATACAGCATACACTATACACACACACTATAGAGATACAGCATATACTATACATACACTCTATAGAGATACAGCATACACTATACATACACTCTATAGAGATACAGCATACACTATACATACACTCTATAGAGATACAGCATACACTATACATACACACTATAGAGATACAGCATACACTATACACACACACTCTAGATATACAGCATACACTATACACACACACTATAGATATACAGCATACACTATACACACACACTATAGAGATACAGCATACACTATACACACACACTATAGAGATACAGCATACACTATACACTCACACTATAGAGATACAGCATACACTATACACACACACTATAGAGATACAGCATACACTATACACACCCACTATAGATATACAGCATACACTATACACACACACTATAGATATACAGCATACACTATACACACACACACTATAGAGATACAGCATACCCTATACACACACACTATAGATATACAGCATACACTATACACACACACTATAGATATACAGCATACACTATACATACACACTATAGAGATACAGCATACACTATACATACACACTATAGAGATACAGCATACACTATACACACACACTATAGAGATACAGCATACACTATACACTCACACTATAGCGATACAGCATACACTATACACACACACTATAGAGATACAGCATACACTATACACACCCACTATAGATATACAGCATACACTATACACACACACTATAGATATACAGCATACACTATACACACACACACTATAGAGATACCGCATACCCTATACACACACACTATAGATATACAGCATACACTATACACACACACTATAGATATACAGCATACACTATACATACACACTATAGAGATACAGCATACACTATACATACACACTATAGAGATACAGCATACACTATACATACACACTATAGAGATACAGCATACACTATACATACACACTATAGAGATACAGCACAAACTATACATACACACTATAGAGATACAGCATACCATATACATACACTCTATAGAGATACAGCATACACTATACACACACACTATAGAGATACAGCATACACTATACATACACTCTATAGAGATACAGCATACACTATACATACACTCTATAGAGATACAGCATACACTATACACACACACTATAGATATACAGCATACACTATACACACACACTATAGATATACAGCATACACTATACACTCACACTATAGAGATACAGCATACACTATACACTCACACTATAGAGATACAGCACACACTATACACACACACTATAGAGATACAGCATATACTATACATACACTCTATAGAGATACAGCATACACTATACATACACTCTATAGAGATACAGCATACACTATACATACACTCTATAGAGATACAGCATACACTATACATACACACTATAGAGATACAGCATACACTATGCACACACTCTATAGAGATACAGCATACACTATACACACACACTATAGAGATACAGCATACACTATACATACACTCTATAGAGATACAGCATACACTATACACTCACACTATAGAGATACAGCATACACTATACACTCACACTATAGAGATACAGCACACACTATACACACACACTAAAGAGATACAGCATATACTATACATACACTCTATAGAGATACAGCATACACTATACATACACTCTATAGAGATACAGCATACACTATACATACACTCTATAGAGATACAGCATACACTATACATACACACTATAGAGATACAGCATACACTATACACACACACTCTAGATATACAGCATACACTATACACACACACTATAGATATACAGCATACACTATACACACACACTATAGAGATACAGCATACACTATACACACACACTATAGAGATACAGCATACACTATACACTCACACTATAGAGATACAGCATACACTATACACTCACACTATAGAGATACAGCATACACTATACACACCCACTATAGATATACAGCATACACTATACACACACACTATAGATATACAGCATACACTATACACACACACACTATAGAGATACAGCATACCCTATACACACACACTATAGATATACAGCATACACTATACACACACACTATAGATATACAGCATACACTATACATACACACTATAGAGATACAGCATACACTATACATACACACTATAGAGATACAGCATACACTATACACACACACTATAGATATACAGCATACACTATACACACACACTATAGATATACAGCATACACTATACACACACACACTATAGAGATACAGCATACCCTATACACACACACTATAGATATACAGCATACACTATACACACACACTATAGATATACAGCATACACTATACATACACACTATAGAGATACAGCATACACTATACATACACACTATAGAGATACAGCATACACTATACACACACACTATAGATATACAGCATACACTATACACACTCACACTATAGAGATACAGCATACACTATACACACACACTATAGATATACAGCATACACTATACACACACACTATAGATATACAGCATACACTATACACACACACACTATAGAGATACAGCATACCCTATACACACACACTATAGATATACAGCATACACTATACACACACACTATAGATATACAGCATACACTATACACACACACTATAGATATACAGCATACACTATACACACACCCTATAGATATACAGCATACACTATACACACACACTATAGAGATGCAGCATACACTATACACACACACTATAGAGATACAGCATACACTATACATACACACTATAGAGATACAGCATACACTATACATACACACTATAGATATACAGCATACACTATACACACACTCTATAGAGATACAGCATACACTATACATACACACTATAGAGATACAGCATACACTATACACACACACTCTAGATATACAGCATACACTATACACACACACTATAGATATACAGCATACACTATACACACACACTATAGAGATACAGCATACACTATACACACACACTATAGAGATACAGCATACACTATACACTCACACTATAGAGATACAGCATACACTATACACTCACACTATAGAGATACAGCATACACTATACACACCCACTATAGATATACAGCATACACTATACACACACACTATAGATATACAGCATACACTATACACACACACACTATAGAGATACAGCATACCCTATACACACACACTATAGATATACAGCATACACTATACACACACACTATAGATATACAGCATACACTATACATACACACTATAGAGATACAGCATACACTATACATACACACTATAGAGATACAGCATACACTATACACACACACTATAGATATACAGCATACACTATACACACACACTATAGATATACAGCATACACTATACACACACACACTATAGAGATACAGCATACCCTATACACACACACTATAGATATACAGCATACACTATACACACACACTATAGATATACAGCATACACTATACATACACACTATAGAGATACAGCATACACTATACATACACACTATAGAGATACAGCATACACTATACACACACACTATAGATATACAGCATACACTATACACACTCACACTATAGAGATACAGCATACACTATACACACACACTATAGATATACAGCATACACTATACACACACACTATAGATATACAGCATACACTATACACACACACACTATAGAGATACAGCATACCCTATACACACACACTATAGATATACAGCATACACTATACACACACACTATAGATATACAGCATACACTATACACACACACTATAGATATACAGCATACACTATACACACACCCTATAGATATACAGCATACACTATACACACACACTATAGAGATGCAGCATACACTATACACACACACTATAGAGATACAGCATACACTATACATACACACTATAGAGATACAGCATACACTATACATACACACTATAGATATACAGCATACACTATACACACACACTATAGAGATACAGCATGCACTATACACACCCACTATAGAGATACAGTATACACTATACATACACACTATAGAGATACAGCATACCATATACATACACTCTATAGAGATACAGCATACACTATACATACACACTATAGAGATACAGCACAAACTATACATACTCACTATAGAGATACAGCATACACTATACACACACACTATAGAGATACAGCATACACTATACATACACACTGAACATTCACTATAAATATACAGTATACACTATACATACTATGTGTAAACACCACATACATATACAGACACTGCACAGACAATATACATACATACATACATGCATTACACACACAAAACACACACAATATACAGTATACACTATACATACACACTGTAAACACTATATACATAGTATACACATACAGGCACTGCACAGACAATATACACACACAATATAAATATGTATACTCACTGTGAACACTGTATACATTACTAAGACAATATACACATACAGACACTGCACGGAAAATATACATTTTGTGTGTATATATATATATATATATATATATATATATATATATATATATATATATATATATATATATATATATATATATATACACACATATATACGCACACAGACATACACATACATACACACAACATAGAAGTGTTCAAACACATTTAACAGTACAGTACACACACTATATGCAACTCTACACACAATGTTCATAGGCATACTATAAAGTCGTGCTGAACACAATATCTGTCTGCACACACACAGACTATACACGCAAAGTATATGTATATTTATGCAAGCATACAAACTGTACACACACACTACACAACACACACTACATTACACACACTACACCCAGTACACAACACACACTACACATACAATTACACAACAAACATTAGTCTGCCGCTGTGTGGATTGTCAATCCAATCTTTATGTCAGACCTGCTGTTAGCACTTGCAGCTGATAGGTAGATCCCAGGGAAGGAATGGGGGTGATATTTGACACAACGACTCCCCACAATTCCACCATAGATATGACTGTAAGTCCGTCCAGCCGAGGAGAGCTCGTATTGTCACACCTGAGCACAGGTAACACCAACACCACGTGGTGCCAAACTTCTACAGAACTTTCCCAGCAGCAGCAGCAGCAGAATGCGAGCTCTACTCACCCCAGCTTCATATAGATGATCCCAAAGCAGAGAAACACATAGAAGATCCACCGCCTGGAGTGCCTGTGCATTGTCTACCGTAGCTTCATCCATCAATAGCCAGAAACACAGAGATCACAACAGATCCAGACAAGAAGGGGCGCTGGGGGGGCTGCCCAGGGGGTGAGGGGGCATGGTGCCCGGGGATAGCGGGGGCTCTGCTGGAGAAGGGTCCTCTATAGCCAGATATCCATGGAGAGATCAGCTCTGCATAGCCTGAGAGCTCTCATCCTGCCTGCAGAGTGCGAGGAGCGCTATGTGCCCCTACATGTTGTGTGACTGCAGGTAGGAGGAGGCGAGACACTGCCTGTCACTCTCACATTGCACCTTCCCTCTCCTCCCCTGCTGCCTGTCACTCTCACATTGCACGGTGCACCTTCCCTCTCCTCCCCTGCCTGTCACTCTCACATTGCACCTTCCCTCTCCTCCCCTGCTGCCTGTCACTCTCACATTGCACCTTCCCTCTCTACCACTGCTGCCTGTCACTCTCACATTGCACTTTCCCTCTCCCCCCTGCTGCCTGTCACTCTCACATTGCACCTTCCCTCTCCTCCCCTGCCTGTCACTCTCACATTGCACCTTCCCTCTCCTCCCCTGCCTGTCACTCTCACATTGCACCTTCCCTCTCCTCCCCTGCCTGTCACTCTCACATTGCACCTTCCCTCTGCCACCCTGCCTGTCACTCTCACATTGCACCTTCCCTCTCCACCACTGCTGCCTGTCACTCTCACATTGCACCTTCCCTCTCCACCACTGCTGCCTGTCACTCTCACATTGCACCTTCCCTCTCCTCCCCTGCTGCCTGTCACTCTCACATTGCACCTTCCCTCTCCTCCCCTGCCTGTCATTCTCACATTGCACCTTCCCACTCCTCCCCTGCCTGTCACTCTCACATTGCACCTTCCCTCTCCACCCCTGTCTGTCACTCTCACATTGCACCTTCCCTCTCCTCCCCTGCCTGTCATTCTCACATTGCACCTTCCCTCTCCTCCCCTGCTGCCTGTCACTCTCACATTGCACCTTCCCTCTCCACCCCTGCTGCCTGTCACTCTCACATTGCACCTTCCCTCTCCTCCCCTGCTGCCTGTCACTCTCACATTGCACCTTCCCTCTCCTCCCCTGCTGCCTGTCACTCTCACATTGCACCTCCCCTCTCCTCCCCTGCTGCCTGTCACTCTCACATTGCACCTTCCCTCTCCTCCCCTGCTACCTGTCACTCTCACATTGCACCTTCCCTCTCCTCCCCTGCTGCCTGTCACTCTCACTTTGCACCTTCCCTCTCCCCCCCCCCTGCTGCCTGTCACTCTCACATTGCACCTTCCCTCTCCTCCCCTGCTGCCTGTCACTCTCACATTGCACCTTCCCTCTCCTCCCCTGCTGCCTGTCACTCTCACATTGCACCTTCCCTCTCCTCCCCTGCTGCCTGTCACTCTCACATTGCACCTTCCCTCTCCTCCCCTGCCTGTCACTCTCACATTGCACCTTCCCTCTCCTCCCCTGCCTGTCACTTTCACATTGCACCTTCCCTCTCCTCCCCTGCTGCCTGTCACTCTCACATTGCACCTTCCCTCTCCTCCCCTGCCTGTCACTCTCACATTGCACCTTTCCTCTCCTCCCCTGCCTGTCACTCTCACATTGCACCTTCCCTCTCCTCCCCTGCTGCCTGTCACTCTCACATTGCACCTTCCCTCTCCTCCCCTGCTGCCTGTCACTCTCACATTGCACCTTCCCTCTCCTCCCCTGCCTGTCACTCTCACATTGCACCTTCCCTCTCCCCCCCTGCTGCCTGTCACTCTCACATTGCACCTTCCCTCTCCACCACTGCTGCCTGTCACTCTCACATTGCACCTTCCCTCTCCTCCCCTGCTGCCTGTCACTCTCACATTGCACCTTCCCTCTCCTCCCCTGCTGCCTGTCACTCTCACATTGCACCTTCTCTCTCCACCCCTGCTGCCTGTCACTCTCACATTGCACCTTCCCTCTCCTCCCTGCTGCCGGTCACTCTCACATTGCACCTTCCCTCTTCCCCTGATGCCTGTTACTCTCACATTGCACCTTTCCTCACCTCCCCTGCCGGTCACTCTCACATTGCACCTTCCCTCTCCTCCCCTGCTGCCTGGCACTCTCACATTGCACCTTCCCTCTCCACCCCTGCTGCCTGTCACTCTCACATTGCACCTTCCCTCTCCTCCCCTGTCTGTCACTCTCACATTGCACCTTCCCTCTCCTCCCCTGCCTGTCACTCTCACATTGCACCTTTCCTCTCCTCCCCTGCCTGTCTCTCTCACATTGCACCTTCCCTCTCCACCCCTGCTGCCTGCCACTCTCACATTGCACCTTCCCTCTCCTCCCCTGCTGCCTGTCACTCTCACATTGCACCTTTCCTCTCCTCCCCTGCTGCCTGTCACTCTCACATTGCACGTTCCCTCTCCTCCCCTGCCTGCCACTCTCACATTGCACCATCCCTTTCCTCTACTGCCTGTCACTCTCACATTGCACCTTCCCTCTCCTCCCCTGCTACCTGTCACTCTCACATTGCACCTTCCCTCTCCTCCCCTGCTGCCTGTCACTCTCACTTTGCACCTTCCCTCTCCCCCCCCCTGCTGCCTGTCACTCTCACATTGCACCTTCCCTCTCCTCCCCTGCTGCCTGTCACTCTCACATTGCACCTTCCCTCTCCCCCCTGCTGCCTGTCACTCTCACATTGCACCTTCCCTCTCCTCCCCTGCTGCCAGTCACTCTCACATTGCACCTTCCCTTTCCTCCCCTGCTGCCTTTCACTCTCATATTGCACCTTCCCTCTCCTACCCTGCTGCATGTCACTCTCACATTGCACCTTCCCTCTCCTCCCCTGCTGCCGGTCACTCTCACATTGCACCTTCCCTCTCCTCCCCTGCCTGTCACTCTCACATTGCACCTTCCCTCTCCTCCCCTGCTGCCTGTCACTCTCACATTGCACCTTCCCTCTCCTCCCCTGCTGCCTGTCACTCTCACATTGCACCTTCTCTCTCCTCCCCTGCTGCCTGTCACTCTCACATTGCACCTTCCCTCTCCCCCCTTGCCTGACTTTCCCTCTCCTCCCCTGCAGGCTGTTGCCTGTCACTCTCACATTGCACCTTCCCTCTCCTCCCCTGCTTCCTGTCACGCTCAAATTGCACATTCCCTCTCCTCCCCTGCCTGTCAGTCTCACATTGCACCTTCCCTCTCCTCCTCTGCTGCCTGTCACTCTCACATTGCACCTACCCTCTCCTCCCCACTGCCTGTCACTCTCACCTTGCACCTTCCCTCTCCACCCCTGCTGCCTGTCACTCTCACAATGCACCTTCCCTCTCCCCCCCTGCTGCCTGTCACTCTCACATTGCACCTTCCCTCTCCTCCCCAGCATGTCACTCTTACATTGCACCTTCCCTCTACTCCCCTGCTGCCTGTCACTCTCACATTGCACCTTCCCTCTCCTCTCCTGCCTGTCACTCTCACATTGCACCTTCTCTTTCCTCCCCTGCTGCTTGTCACTCTCACATTGCACCTTCCCTCTCCTGCTGCCTGTTACTCTCACATTGCACCTTCCCTCTCCTCCCCTGCAGGCTGCTGCCTGTCACTCTCACATTGCACCTTCCCTCTCCTCCCCTGCTGCCTGTCACTCTCACATTGCACCTTCCCTCTCCTCCCCTGCTGCCTGTCACTCTCACATTGCACCTTCCCTCTCCTCCCCGCTGCCTGTCACTCTCAAATTGCACCTTCCCTCTCCTCCCCAGCTTCATGTCACTCTCACATTGCACCTTCCCTCTCCTCCCCACTGCCTGTCACTCTCACATTGCACCTTCCCTCTCCTCCCCGCTGCCTGTCACTCTCAAATTGCACCTTCCCTCTCCTCCCCAGCTTCATGTCACTCTCACATTGCAGCTTCCCTCTCCTCCCCAGCATGTCACTCTCACATTGCACCTTCCCTCTACTCCCCTGCTGCCTGTCACTCTCACATTGCACCTTCCCTCTACTCTCCTGCTGCCTGTCACTCTCACATTGCACCTTTCCTCTCCTCCCCTGCTGCCTGTCACTCTCACATTGCACCTTCCCTCTCCTCTCCTGCCTGTCACTCTCACATTGCACCTTCTCTCTTCTCCCCTGCTGCTTGTCACTCTCACATTGCACCTTCCCTCTCCTGCTGCCTGTTACTCTCACATTGCACCTTCCCACTCCTCCCCTGCAGGCTGCTGCCTGTCACTCTCACATTGCACCTTCCCTCTCCTCCCCTGCTTCCTGTCACTCTCACATTGCACCTTCCCTCTCCTCCCCAGCATGTCACTTTCACATTGCACCTTCCCTCTCCTCCCCTGCTGCCTGTCACATTCTCATTGAACCTTCCCTCTCTTCCCCTGCTGCCTGTCACTCTCACATTGCACCTTCCCTCTCCTCCCTTGCTGCCTGTCATTCTCACATTGCACCTTCCCTCTCTTCCTCTGCTGCCTGTCACATTCTCATTGCACCGCTTTCTTTCACCCTCACATTGCACCTTACCTCCCCTGCCTTTCACTCTCACATTTCACCTTTCTTCTCGTCCCCTGCTGCCTGTCACTCTCACATTGCACCTTCCCTCTCCTCCCCTGCTGCCTGTCACTCTCACATTGCACCTTCCCTCTCCTCCCCTGCTGCCTGTCACTTTCACATTGCACCTTCCCTCTCCCCTTTAGCTTTCACTGCCTCTCTCCCCTGCACATTGCGCCTTTCCTCTCCTGTCCCGCTGTTTCTCAGATGTAGACCTTGCATTGTCGCCTCTTCAGTCATCCTAGAAATGTCTCCTCCTGTGTTTGCTCACCTTTTATTGCCTGTTCTTCACATCATTAGACACTTAGGTATGTGAGATTTGTTTTTAATGAACTGCAATTTCTCTATTGCTTTCTCCTGTTTCCACAACTCTCATTATCTCTCCACTGTCTGGACTATCTGTTGTGTTCAAACATAAATAAGAAGTACGTTTTTTTCCCAGAGTAAAATGAGCCATAAATTACTTTTCTCCTATGTTGCTGTCACTTACAATAGGCAGTAGAAATCTTACAGAAGTGACAGGTTTTGGACTAGTCCATCTCTTCATGGGGATTCTCTGGATCAGGTAATGTATGCGGGGGGGGGGTTGGGGAGCGTCAGCGTCAGGGATCTATCTGTTGGTCTATCTGATGGCAAATCGACTAGTGTATGGCCACCTTTACTCAATGATCAAGATTGTGAGCTTTGGGGTCCTTAGCATCAATAATGTGAGTGTTAATCAGTCAATGAAATCTGATTGGCTGTTTATGGCTCTGCCTCCTGTTCTGAATTTGAGCCGCAGTCACCCAATTAAAGGCTGTAGCAGGTTTGAGGCCTGTGCCATTAACAGTGTAAGGATGGCACCACATCCAAGTATAAATCAGCTTTATTGAAGATCCATAAAATGCTGTGTAGCAGCTACAGCCCTCTGTTTCGGGTTACATGCCCTTTTACAAGCCGCTCAGCACAAGTGTAAGGATGGCAGAAATTTAAATTTTCTCCTTGAAAATCAATAGGTACTTTATTATTGGCTATTGTAAGCTCCACCCACTTTCTTGAATGTTATTCTCAGTTATCCAGTGATTAACTGTGCCAAGTTTGAGAATCCTGCCATTAACGGTGTAAGAATGGCTGCAGTTATATATATGCATTAAAAATGAATTGCTGAGATTTGGCTGTTTTATGCTCCGCCCACTTTTCCATAATTTTTCACCTCAGTCACTGAGTGACCAGCTGTGCCAAGTTTGGGGACTCTGGCTTTATTACTGCGAGAATGGCAGCCTTTTGCATTTTATTTATTACACACACTAGCCGAATGGTTACCAGGGTAAAAATATCAGACACTATGTCTAAAAAGACAAACCCTATAGGTATAAATAGGAGGTTAAATAGACTCCAAAATAAAAACACCAAGTGGTGCTAAAAAATGGGTCACCCTGCGGTGCGGGGCCCGAACGGTGTGTACCCTATTAGCGTAGCAGGGGCGCACCAATGCCAATATAGAGGGTCTTTGCTGATCCCCCCCGTTAAAAGAAAGCGGGGTGTAGCTATCTCATAGATGGCTGGTGCTTACACACTGGATATCGCAGTGCAGGATATGGGATATCACCCCTGGCCAACTGTGCATCAATAGTGGCCAGCGGGGTACCCAGAGTACTGCCGGCACTGCCAATCCCAGAGTGGGGCAGTAATGGAGGGTAGAAAGTGCACAGTGCTATACAAATGTGAATCACCCTAATATGAACATATTTCACCCTAACAGGCTTCCTCAGAAGGTGCTATACAATATATACAATGCTATACACAATATATACAAAGAACCCCCAATCACAGCCCCAGTAGCTTAAGTCAAAGCTACCTGTGTACTGACAAGCCACTGCTTAAATACCTGGTCCAGCAGGAAATGGGTCACACCCGGTGGGTGGGAAGGGGGTAGCCACACCCGGTGGGTGGAAAGGGGGTAGCCACTCCCTCCTAAACAACTCCCCCAAAGGTGTAATGGAGGCCAGCCCTCATCTGCGTAATAGGCCAAATGGCACATCCTGCAGCAGCCCACTGTAGTTATCTGGCCAATTTGTATCCTGGCCGATCCATGCAATAGATGTACAGTGGCTGTAAATGTGTATAGCGGCGGCTGCTCGGTATATCACTTTCGCCCCCCGTGTAGCCAAATGCGTGCAGGTGTTACCATGGCAATAGGAGACACCCCCATGTGACGCAGCGCGGCTGGACCAATAGTCTAGAGGCCACAGCCGCACTGAAGCTGAATGTGTGTCGAATGCCGCTGTGACGTCACAGCGCATCCGCCCACTTGCTCGCACGCCCAACGTACGTGCGGGTAGCCATAGCAACGGGCGCTCGCTGTCACATACAGCGCGTCCCTGCATCATCGTACGTGCGGGTAGCCATAGCAACGGACGCTCGCTGTCACGTACAGCGCGTCCCTGCATCATCAGCCGTCAGAGATGGTCATGGCAACAACGCCCCCTACCAGTGGGCGTGTGGGGTGTCGTGCACTGAGCAGCGGCACTCCCACTCGCATCTGACAGGGTGATGAGGAGTGTGTGCTGGGTTACCATGCCAACCACCTCTTGCCATTATACATATCCCAGAAACCAGAGGAGGTTGCCTGTGGCACAATTGACAGCATATATAGACATAAAACGATGCATGGGCTGATTATATACACATGGAGCTGGCCACAAGGGGGGTTTAGAGGGGGGGGGGCAGACGTGGATTCGGAAGGAATCCCTCCCGCTACACCAGGCGCAGTGGACATCAGATGGGAGGCCAAATGGAGGCAACAATAAAATAAAATAAATATAAATGCTGTAATGCAACCGTGTTAACCAATGTTAAGCAATGCAGAATAATGACACTAGGTGGAACACCCAAACCCATAAATGTTGATCGCTCAACCCCATAATATGTTATAAAATGAATGCAATACCAACTGGATGTTACACACATAGATATGGAGAATGGTAAGAGGTTCACAGAAAACATGCCAGATTGAAATCCTCATTGAGGCCACGGGGAGCGATGGTATCCAGACGGAAAATCCACTCAGATTCAATCTGTGTGAGTTTACGGTCAAAATTCCCACCCCTTCTGTCCTTTTTCCAGCATTGTATCCCCCAAAAAACAATACTAAAATGGCAGTCGCTATGAAATTCATTCATATGTCGTGCAATCGGGGTGCTGCTTTTGTGCTTGATGTGACCCACATGTTCCAGCACCCTTTCCTTAAATTGTCGGGTGGTTTTTCCAATATACCACAGATTGCAGGGGCACCTCGCTCCATATACCACCCCTCTTGTTTCACAGTTGATGAAAGATTTTATTTCAAAGGTTCTACCGCTATGGGGGGCTGTAAAGGACTTTGTAGTGGGAATGTATCTACAGGCCTTACATCTAGCACACCTAAAAGACCCCGTGGGTTTCGGGGGTAGCCAAGTCCTTGTAGGTTCAATAGTGTTAGAGAAGGTGCTATGTACAAGCATATCACGAAGGTTAGCTGACCTTCTATATGTGATTGCTGGATGTGAAGGCAGGTGTCTAACGAGATCCTTATCTTTTTGCAGAATCGGCCAATAGTGTTTCATGATGTTAAACACAAACTGAGAATGTTCCGTATAGGTCCCAATCAATCTCGGTGTACTGATAGTAGGTGTAGGGTTGCACATAATAGCTCTGCTCTGGGCTGTAAATAGGTTGGTGTTTTTTCCTTCTTTCTTATTTGTAACTGAAAGGGTCTCAATCCGCGGGGTCGCTAGCGCCCTTTTATGGGCACTATCAATAACCTTCTCAGGAAAACCGCGTTGCTTGAACCGTCTGCGCAGAAGTTCGCATTCTTTATTAAAAGCGAACTCTGATGAACAGTTCCGCCTGGCGCGCAGAAACTGACCATGTTCATCAGAGTTCGCTTTTAATAAAGAATGCGAACTTCTGCGCAGACGGTATATTGGAAAAACCACCCGACAATTTAAGGAAAGGGTGCTGGAACATGTGGGTCACATCAAGCACAAAAGCAGCACCCCGATTGCACGACATATGAATGAATTTCATAGCGACTGCCGTTTTAGTATTGTTTTTTGGGGGATACAATGCTGGAAAAAGGACAGAAGGGGTGGGAATTTTGACCGTAAACTCACACAGATTGAATCTGAGTGGATTTTCCGTCTGGATACCATCGCTCCCCGTGGCCTCAATGAGGATTTCAATCTGGCATGTTTTCTGTGAACCTCTTACCATTCTCCATATCTATGTGTGTAACATCCAGTTGGTATTGCATTCATTTTATAACATATTATGGGGTTGAGCGATCAACATTTATGGGTTTGGGTGTTCCACCTAGTGTCATTATTCTGCATTGCTTAACATTGGTTAACACGGTTGCATTACAGCATTTATATTTATTTTATTTTATTGTTGCCTCCATTTGGCCTCCCATCTGATGTCCACTGCGCCTGGTGTAGCGGGAGGGATTCCTTCCGAATCCACGTCTGCCCCCCCCCCCCCCCCTCTAAACCCCCCTTGTGGCCAGCTCCATGTGTATATAATCAGCCCATGCATCGTTTTATGTCTATATATGCTGTCAATTGTGCCACAGGCAACCTCCTCTGGTTTCTGGGATATGTATAATGGCAAGAGGTGGTTGGCATGGTAACCCAGCACACACTCCTCATCACCCTGTCAGATGCGAGTGGGAGTGCCGCTGCTCAGTGCACGACACCCCACACGCCCACTGGTAGGGGGCGTTGTTGCCATGACCATCTCTGACGGCTGATGATGCAGGGACGCGCTGTACGTGACAGCGAGCGTCCGTTGCTATGGCTACCCGCACGTACGATGATGCAGGGACGCGCTGTATGTGACAGCGAGCGCCCGTTGCTATGGCTACCCGCACGTACGTTGGGCGTGCGAGCAAGTGGGCGGATGCGCTGTGACGTCACAGCGGCATTCGACACACATTCAGCTTCAGTGCGGCTGTGGCCTCTAGACTATTGGTCCAGCCGCGCTGCGTCACATGGGGGTGTCTCCTATTGCCATGGTAACACCTGCACGCATTTGGCTACACGGGGGGCGAAAGTGATATACCGAGCAGCCGCCGCTATACACATTTACAGCCACTGTACATCTATTGCATGGATCGGCCAGGATACAAATTGGCCAGATAACTACAGTGGGCTGCTGCAGGATGTGCCATTTGGCCTATTACGCAGATGAGGGCTGGCCTCCATTACACCTTTGGGGGAGTTGTTTAGGAGGGAGTGGCTACCCCCTTTCCACCCACCGGGTGTGGCTACCCCCTTCCCACCCACCGGGTGTGACCCATTTCCTGCTGGACCAGGTATTTAAGCAGTGGCTTGTCAGTACACAGGTAGCTTTGACTTAAGCTACTGGGGCTGTGATTGGGGGTTCTTTGTATATATTGTGTATAGCATTGTATATATTGTATAGCACCTTCTGAGGAAGCCTGTTAGGGTGAAATATGTTCATATTAGGGTGATTCACATTTGTATAGCACTGTGCACTTTCTACCCTCCATTACTGCCCCACTCTGGGATTGGCAGTGCCGGCAGTACTCTGGGTACCCCGCTGGCCACTATTGATGCACAGTTGGCCAGGGGTGATATCCCATATCCTGCACTGCGATATCCAGTGTGTAAGCACCAGCCATCTATGAGATAGCTACACCCCGCTTTCTTTTAACGGGGGGGATCAGCAAAGACCCTCTATATTGGCATTGGTGCGCCCCTGCTACCCTCTGGCATTTTATTTATTGACATGAGCAGATGAAATCTGATTGGCTGTTTGTGGTTCCTCCCCTGTGTGCAGGGCGACATGAGACTCCCCCTACATTACGAGTGGTGCCGATTTCAACTTTAAGTAACGTCAACAAAATGTTTCGTAATTTTGATTACACTCGTAATTTCGATTATGAATGGAATGGATTACTGATTTGATTTTGAGTCGTAATTTTGTGTATTACATTAAATTATGGTAATCATTTTTGACTTATTTTACTTGCATTGTATGTACACTACAGTTATATCTTAGCCATACTGTCATACATACATACATACATACATACATGCATTCAGACTTACATAGCAACATACATGTATTTAAAAAAAAAAAAAGTTCAGATTGTGGGAAATAATAATTACAAAAATGATGTTGCCCCCCCCCCCCTTCCTGAGCCTCTTTAACCCCTTCCCCCCATGCAGGCTGGGATAGCCAGAACCCAGAATGTGGACAAGGGCTCTGGGAGAGAGGGGAGTTTGACTGCCCCTCTTTTGCAGAGCCCCCCATACCATGGACCATGTGGGATAGTAAAGCTCATGGTTTAGAGGGGGCCAAGGGGTTAAAGAGGCTCGGGAGTAGGTCCTGTACACACTGCTGCACTTGCGCTGCGTTTTTAAAATCGCATGCGATTTTTAAATCGCAAGCTTTCATGAGAATAGAAAAGGCGCATTGCACCAGTGTGTACAGGTCTTCACGATTTTTCAAAAGACCTTGCAATTAAAAAATGCATGCGATTTGAAAAGCGCAGCAGTGTGTACAGGCCCTAAGGCATTTTTTTTCTATTTCCCACATGCTGAACAAAAATGTATGCCCCATTACAAACTCAAAATAGTGATTACTGGTTGGTTTCTACGACCACTCGTAATTTCGACCTCGGTACTGTTATTGTTATATGTTTATATAACTCGGGCATCTGCAGCACTTTACAGAGTACATAGTCATGTCACTGACTGTCCTCAGAGGAATTCATAATCTGATCCTACCATAGGCGTAGTCTAATGTCTTACCATATTATTATTATGTATTTGTATAGCATTGATATCTTCTGCAGCACTTTACAGAGCTCATAGTCATGACACTGACTGACCTCAGACTATCCTCCCCCTGTGCCAGCCTGATCTTTGTGTGACAGTATACTTCCCCTCTACCAGCCTGATCTCTGTGTCACAGTATACTACCACTTTACCTGATCTCTGTGTGACAGTACACTCCCCCTTCAAGCCTGATCTCTGTGTGACAGCACACTCCCCCTCTGGTTGTCTGATTTTTTTGTGCCAGTGCAATCCCCATTTTCCTGCCTGACCTCTCTGTGACAATACACTCCATGTCTGCTAGCATGATCTGTCTGACATTATACTCTGCCTTTGCCAGTATGATCTCTGTGTGACAAAACACTCTTATTCTGCCAGCCTGATCTCTGTGGACGTATACTCCCCCTCTGTAAACATGATCTCTATGTGACAGTATACTCCCCCTCTACCATTATGATCTCTGGGAGAGAGTATACTCCCTCCTATGCCAGCCTGATCTTTGTTTGACAGTATACGCTCCTTCTGCCAGCTTGATCTCTGTGTGACAGTTTATTTCTACACATAAAGCATGATATCTGTGTGATAGTACCACCCCCTCTCCCAGCCTGGTCAATATGTGACAGTACACTTCTCTTCTGCCCGCCTGATCTCTCTGTGACAGTACACGTCACCTCTGCCAGCATGATTAGCCCGATCTCTGTGTGAAGGTATACTCCCCCTCTGCCAGCCTGGTCAATATGTGACAGTACTCCTCCCTCTCTGCTCACCTGATCTCTCTGTGACAGTCCACTCCTCCTCTGCTAGCCAGATCTGTCTGTGAAAGTACATTTACCCTCTGCCAGCATTAGCTTTTTGTGACAGTAACCCCCCCACCACACACACCAGCCTGATCTATGTTTGACAGTATTCTCTCACCCTGCCATCCTGATCTCTCTGTGACAGTACACTGCCCCTCTGCCTGCTTTCTCTCTTTGGCAGTACACTCAAGTAATGATATAAACGACATTGAGACACGTTTCTTGCAAAAGGTATTAGTGTATTAAAACAATACTATAACTTGCTATATAAACGTACCCCATATATTGCACACACCCATTTTTGGGACCAGTTCTGAAGATCGTGGCGTGTCCTCATCGCTATAAAGCTCATCATCACATGCAGCTGTTATCTCTAATTCCGTATGCGTCTGACCTTCCATTTCTTCATGGATTTGTTTTGTTGCATACATCTTTTTTAACAAAACTCGTCGCAAAAACAAAATTTAAATCTTTATAAACCTCGAATTCGTCTCCGTACGTGGTTGGGCAAAATGTAAGGCCCCTACTTAAAACATCAATATGAGCCTTGAACAGCTGCCGTGACGTGAGGTTCACCACGCTAAGGCCCCCATCCACCTCACCTATGTTTGGTTTTCCTGTGCCGCTAGTCTCCCTCTCGTGAGCATACCTTCCGCCTGTAACTCTGCTATCTGGACGCTGCCTTGTCCACGATTACTTGTTCTAAAAAATCCTCATTCCCTACTGTAGCATCTTGATCTGAGGCAAAGTGTCGTTCGGCCGCTTCTAGGTCCTCCTCCACTACATCCGGACCCGAAGATAGCTCACTGTCACTAATGCCCTCAGATGAACTGTAAGTGTTTTCTCCCCATCTCACTTTTTTATTCTTTCTAAAATGTTTCTTTTTACTCTTACCTTTTCTATCATCTGGCTTTTTTGATGAATTAATATTGAAAATATTACCCGTTGCCCAATCATCCTGATCTCTCAGGAATTTATTGGCTTTCGTGCGTTTAATCTTTTGTTGTTCTTTATCAATTATCTTTTTGGTCCTATCATTGAATTTTTCAAACTTTCTATCCTCTTTGAACTTATTAACAATCTCTAAATTTTTATTCATTTCGGATTCTATTTCCTGCAATTGAATTTTTTCCTCTCTGACCATAATAATTACTCTTAACCTGCCTGGCGTTCTATTAAGATCGCCAGGCAGGCTGCGGGAGGGTTTTTTTTTAATAAAAAAAAAACTATTTCATGCAGCCAACTGAAAGTTGGCTGCATGAAAGCCCACTAGAGGGCGCTCCGGAGGCGTTCTTCCGATCGCCTCCGGCGCCCAGAATAAACAAGGAAGGCCGCAATGAACGGCCTTCCTTGTTTTGCTTACATCGTCGCCATAGCGACGAGCGGAGTGACGTCATCGACGTCAGCCGACGTCCTGACGTCAGCCGCCTCCGATCCAGCCCTTAGCGCTGGCCGGAACTTTTTGTTCCGGCTACGCTGGGCTCAGGCGGCTGGGGGGACCCTCTTTCGCCGCTGCTCGCGGCGGATCGCCGCAGAGCGACGGCGATCAGGCAGCACACGCGGCTGGCAAAGTGCCGGCTGCGTGTGCTGCTTTTTATTTCAGCCAAATCGGCCCAGCAGGGCCTGAGCGGCAGGCTCCGGCGGTACTGGACGAGCTGAGCTCGTCCAGACCGCCCAGCAGGTTAAACCATGATCTATGCACTCCTGTTTCCAATCAGGCTGGACTTTTCAGTTTAGCAGCAGTTAGCAAGGACTGTTATGCAGCACAGCAAGTATAGAATAGGCTGGAAGAAATAGTAGGGCCTGTCCATTGTATATGGGTGTGTGCAATATATGGGGTACGTTTATATAGCAGGTTATAGTATTGTTTTAATACACCAATACCTTTTGCAAGAAACGTGTCTCAATGTCGTTTATATCATATGTTTATTGTGCTATGCACGAAAGGTTTAGAGTGGTTTAAGTACACTCAAGTACACTGCTAGCCTGATCTCTCTGTGACAGTATACTTTCCCTATGCAGATATGATCTTTTTAAAGATACCCATACACTACGTCGATTTCCCGCTGATATACACACACAGTGATCACAGTGATCGAATCTGCTGTGAAATCTTTAACGCAAATGTTGACCGATCGATCAATTTCCATCCGAAATCAATCGATTAAAGTGAACCGAAACACACTCATGTATTTACCATATATAACAGTGGGAACATTAGAGAAAACACCTACACTGCTCTCTGTTTCATTCTACACTGCTCAGCCTGCTTGTTATCAGCCCTGATAAAATCCCAGACTGAGCATTCAGTCTGGCTTTGCTCAGGAATCATTATAGCTGAGTCTGTCTTCTCTGATGTCTTTTCACACCCAAGCCTGCCCCCTTCTGGCTCTGCTTTCCTGTTTTGTATACTCACAGCCTCACAGCGAGCTGTGATGAGATGGGAGGAGCCGCTAATGTAAGGGTATGTTGAAAAACTTTTTTTTTTAAATCTATATTTGTTAGTAATAAGAGGTTTTTAGAAATGGTGATTTCATTTTGCATACAGCCCACTAAATAATATGCTTTTCTGATGAACTGTGTTTTGCATGGAGTTTTAGTGAAAAAAAACACAAAAAACGGCACACCAGAGCAGCGAAAATACCAGGTATAGCATTTTTTTTAGTAAAATCTATCAGGGGATATGTTTATTTTGTGCGAAAGCATTCATCTCTGGTTTCCTTTAAGTCGATTTGTCCAGGCGGAAAATTTTGCTCGATCGCCGGAGGGTCTGGAACACGCTGTTAGTGGCGTTCGATTCTTCAACAACCATTGCAGCACTACTATCACCTGTCCGCTGGCACGAGGCCCCAGGTCTGTGCTGTCCCTTTCTCCGGCTAGCCTTCTTCTCCATCTCCTCCTCACTTCCTGTCCCACCCTCCCTCTGCCAGCCTGAACTCTGTGTGACAGTATGTTGCCACTCTGCCTGTCTAATCTCTCTGTGACAGAATCCTCCCCATTTACCAGCCTGATCACTGTCTGACAGTACACTTTCCCTCTGCCAGCCTGATCTCACTGCCAGCCTAATCTTTGTATGACCGTATACTCTCTGTCTGCCAGCCTGATCTCTCTGTGACAGTGTACTCTTCCTCTCTGCCAGCCTGATCTCTGTGACAGAACACTCCCCCTCTGCCAGCCTGATCTCTCTGTGACAAAACACTCCTCAGCCTGATCTCTCTTTGACAGTATTCTCTCCCTCTGCCTGCCTGATCTGTGTGTGACAATATACTCCCCTATTTGCCATCGTTATCTCTGCTTGACAGTATATTCCCCCTCTGCCAGTATGATTTTTGTGTTACAGTACACCCCCCTCCCCCGCCCCACTGCCAGCATTATCTCTGCTTGACAGTATACTCCCCCACTGCCAGTCTGATCTCTGTGTGACAGTACAATCCCCTCTGCCAACCCTATCACTGTGTGACAGTACACCCCCCATCCTGACGCCTTACCCTAAAACCACCCTTCCTAACACCTAACTCTAAAACCCCCCTTCCTGATGCCTAACCCTAAAACCCCCTTCCTGGTCCACAACCCTAAGACCCCCCTTCCTGACGCCTTACCCTAAAACCACCCTTCTTGGTGCCTAACCCTAAAACCCCCTTCCTAGTCCCTCCCTAACCCTAAGACCCCCCTTCCTGGTGCCTAACCCTAAACCCCCCTTCCTGAGCCTAACCCTAGGGGGACTTCCTGATGCCTAACCCTAAAACCTCCTTCCTCCACTGCAAATAACGTAAATGATAATTCTCAAAACGAATTTCAAAACAATAATTTTCAAACTGACAATTCTCAACAGGCAAATTTTTGGTTGGACGGGCCTGGCACCTGCTATTTATCGGGCACCCAAATTTCTGCTTTTGGTGCCCAATTAGCTAATTTTGTGCATTAGCGCCTATTGGGCGCCCAAATAGTCCATTTGCCGCAGGCGCCCAAATTTCTTACTTCCTAAAAAAGTTCCCAAGGTCACTGACTTTCTGCTTCACTTTAGAACAGGGAGTGTTAAAATACCTGATCGTTATCGTTGTCTGTTTATCTTGTCCTGTTTGGCCCATTCGTTCATCATCTCATTCTTCAGCACCAGCACTGATTCACCATCCAGCGGGCCCAAGTAACCTGCGTGGATGCAGAATAACCCCCCCATAGGTTTGTTTTGAGGATTTGGCTGTTAAACATTAACATATTGCCACAAGTCATGCAGCATACAATAGTCGCAGCAGAAATGCCAAGATTTTAAAGGCAATTAATTCTAACTTATGTCCACTGGCCGCCGTTCCGATGTAATTACGCATTGTGCAAGAGTCAAGTGCGCCCAGAATGGCCTTGAGTAATGGACTGAGCCCGTCGCTCACTGCAAGTGTGACAAAATGGGAGTTTCAGCTAAAAACAATTCACAGCAAAGATATAAAGAAAAACGCTTCATCCAGTAATATGCTGAAAAAACTCCTGATGGAGTACATTTTTATACTCGGCAAGTGAATGGATTCATTATTGCACAGCTGCTTCCATAGACTGTAAGATGGTCGGAGGGTCATCTTTCAGTGTTATCTTTTTCGCAGTGCTGTCAGATAAAAGATGAGAGATTCAGAGGAATTGATCCATGCAGGGCCGGATTTCCCATAAGGCACAGTAGGCACGTGCCCACAGGTGCTTTATGTGGGAGAGGTGCCCCTTCTCATCAGATCACTAACCTCAGGAGCTTACAGTCTAATCCATGCCTCATATCACTAACCTCAGTCACTTACAGCCTTATCCTTGTCTCATGTCACTAAGGATGATATGAGACAGTGATTAGAGTGTAAGATTATAAGGACAGTTGGTGACATAAGGAAGGGATTAGAGTTCAGAATATTTTTACTTGGGGGGGTGGCCTGTGTTCAGGGGCGGGGCTTAGGGCTCCAGAACACCTGTGCCTATGAATTGTAAATCCTGCCATGGTTGGAGGCAGACACGAAGGGCACGTGCCACAAGTCTCCCGGCAAATGCCTGCAGTCCCAGACATGATGCCATTGACTGACTACAGTGCTACAGACGACTCCAATACAACCATTGGGTTGCTTTTTTCTGGCTGATAGCCCATCTTTCATTCAGTTATTCCACTCAGTTAAATAGAATCAAAGCCTAGAATGGAAAATCGGGATCGGTTGAAAAGGGCGCCCGAGCTGCCTGTATGAAAAGGGCGCCGCCATAGACATCAATGTTATTTCTGGAAATATGGGCTACAAGGTGTAGAAAAGGGCGCCCGAGTTTTGATATAGGCTACAAGTGGGCTCCCCTTTGTAGCCCATATTTTTTTCGGCTACAGTAAGGTGCCCCTTTGTAGCCCATATTATTGACTTTTTTTTTGTAGCCGAAGTTTTTATATGGGCTACAAGCACTGTAAGCCGAATTATTTCATTCCCCCACTATCCATGGCGGCCTGGAGGGGGAATAGTAATTAGCACATCCCGGAGTTTTTTTGTAGCCGAAGTTTTTATATGGGCTACACCAAGCGTCTTTTTTTGTAGCCGAAGTTTATATGGGCTACACCAGGCGCCTTTTTTGTAGCCGAAGTTGGTATATATATGGGCTACACCAGGCGCCCTTTTTTACCGGCGCCCTTTTCATGTAGACCCTGGAAAATCAGGTCCAGAGTATCCAGCAAGGAATTTGATTACTCCCTTTCTGATCTAACAATCTCTGATGAAACATGTCCTAACATTAGACATTTCTCTTAAAGTGGGATGTAACTCCATACTAACTGGAAAAAAAAATCATTTAATAAGAAATTCATTATTTAGCTTACCTATACTGTTGTTTTTAGTGTTCACTATCAGATCTCAGAGAAACATGATATAAAAAAAAGAGAAAATATTTCTTCTAGTTTCCATCTTTACTGTTTCCCTGTGATACCAAAAGTGACATCACTTCTGCCCTTTTTTCCCCCGAACCCAGTTTGGTGTTCTTTTTCCCTCCCCGGCTTCTTTTTAGTCCTAATGTCCCTATCTTATGCAAAATAGGAAGATTTCTGTTATTTGCCTGCTGAGATAGGCATGTTAATGTAGTAGAAAAAAAAATCATGCTGCATTGCACAGTTCCTACATGTAGAAAAAGGGGGACATATAGGGGCCTGTTTTTTTTTTAAAGGATAGCCACATGAGGGCACTAATTTCTGGCAATATTTTTATTTTTGGATGTTACAACCCCCTTTAAAGGGAACCTAAACTGCGAAGGATATGGATTTTTCCTTTTAAAATAGTACCAGTTGCCTGACTCCCCTGCTGATCCTGTGTCTCTAATACTTTTAGCCACAGCCCCTCAATAAGCATGCAGATCAGAAGCACTGACTAAAGTCATACTGGACTAGCTCCATGCGTGTTTCAGGTGTGTGATTCAGCCACTACTGCAGCCAAAGAGATCAGCAGGACTGACAAGCAACTGGTATTGTTTAAAAGGAAACCTCCATATCCCTCTAAGTTTAGGTTCCCTTTAAAGCGTACCTATAAAATTTGACTACTGATCAGTGTAAAAAAAGATTTTTTTAATTTAATCCTTTATTAAAAATAAATAAATGCCAATGAAAACATGTGGGTTAATGAGAAGCGTTTGCACTACCGGTGCTGAGGTGTCCTAATCACATGAAGACGGGATCATTACCACCACAGCACAACGCAAAGCCAGCACAGCAGGGGGGCCCTTGGCTCCCAGGCCCCAGTGTCCCTGGATCCTCTGCCTCTGTCACATAGCCCCAGAGTTTACACACTCTGAATCCTGGGTGCCTATTACACCCTTCATGCTTGTTTCCCTCATTGTGAGGGCTAAGTCTGGTCACCACCACATGGCTGATACCACATGTCAGGACCTTATTGATGTTTTTCAAGAGTGAGACCATCACAACCCTCTTTGGGTACCCGGGTGGCAGGGGCGCCTCTAGGCATAGGCAGTACAGGCCATTGCCTGGAGTGCCATTGGTCCTGGGGGGCGCCATGTTGCTGGATTAAGCCCCACCCCCAAATTAAGCCCAACCCAAAATTAAGCCACACCCCTGTGGGTGTTCTATTACTTGCTTCTGCTGCATCTACTTAGCGTAAGTTGCAGGCAGCTGACACCTCTGTGCCTTGTGCATCCTTCTTTCATCTTTGTGCCATCTCTGCCTCCTTCTGTCCCCTGTGCCTCCTGTCTCCTTTGCCTTTATTTGTCCCCTTGTGCTACCTCTGCCTCCCTGTTCCTCCTTTAGTCCCACTGTGCCTCCTTCTATATCCCTTTGTGCCTCCTTCTGTCTCCATGTGCCTCTTCAGTCCCCATGGGCCACCTCTGTCCCCTGCGCCTTCCTCTGTCCCCCTGTGCCTCCTTCTGTCCTTTGCCTTTATTTGTCCCCTTGTGCTACCTCTGCCTCCCTGTTCCTCCTTTAGTCCCACTGTGCCTCCTTCTGTCCTCCTGTGCCTCCTTCTATATCCCTTTGTGCCTCCTTGTGTCTCCATGTGCCTCTTCATTCCCCATGCGCCTTCCTCTGTCCCCCTGCGTCTTCCTCTGTCCCCCTGTGACTTCTTCTGTCCCCCTTTGTGCCTCCTTCGGACCCATTTTATAGGGTGCCAGGCCGACCAGACGGTCATGAGTGCTGTTCGGGGAGGACCGTGGTCACCCCCCTGCCAGATGTTGTGTCCCCAGGTGATGAACAGGCTTGCGGCTTCTAATAATCTAATCTGCAGTCTTACATTATGTGTATTTTCTGGTGAAACACTGCCCTCATTGCGAATTTTCTGATGAAACACTGTCGCATTATGTTTATTTCCTGGTGAAACGCTGCTGCATTACGATTATTTGCATAGAAGGGCACCATGGGGGGGCGCCACAGATTTTCTCGCCTGGAGTGACAAAATGGATAGAGGCAACCCTGCCGGGTGGAGTCGGGTTTGTGCATCTCCTGTTTTCTTAGGAAGCATTGGCCACCCTTTCATATGGTTCTCCTACACAAAGCTTCTTGAAAGTAAATCTGAAGCTATTTTTTTTTCAAACAGATACTTACCTAAAGAAAAGGAAGGCTCTGGGCCCTAATGAGCCTTCCCATTCCTCTCCCAGTCTCTGCATTCCAGTGCTGGATCCCCAGTTTAAATCCCCCACAGAGGCGGATCTGGAGGCGTGCACATGGGGCTCCTGCTATAGGCGCCCCTTGTCACTCACCTCCCAGGGGGGCGCATGAAGTGAGCACATCAAACCCTCCCTCCCAGCCAGATCCAAGCACTTCCTGGCTCCTTCGCATGACAGCGAGCACAGTACAGTAGTAGGAGACCCTTTTACAGTGCTGTGCTGTGTCCCATTCACTGACCTGCTGCTTAGTTATAGCCCTGCTAAACTTCGGCTCCGCTCGCATCCCTCTTCTGATTGGATGCATGGAGCCCTGCTGCTGCCGCTGGGGCTGATGGGGGCTGGAGAGAAGAGGAGAACAGAGTCTGTGTAGATGCAGCGGCTGGAGTGACGCGCTGGCAGAGACAGAGAGTGATTACATCTGAAAGAAGCTGGTCACTGCTTTATTCCCACATTCAGAGGGAAAACCTGCAGCATTGGGCTGAATGAGAGGATCGTTGTCTCCCTACTGTGAGCAAAGCTGTGATAAGCTGACAGTGCTGTTAGCCCAAGTATGTGAAGTTCCCGACAATTTAGATAAGAAGTTTACTTTCCTTTCATGTTCAGTTCTCTCTCCCTCTCTCACACCATGTGCTCTCCTGTCTCTGCCCTGCTCATTGAAGCATGTTGGTGGTGTGTTATACATGTCCCTGCTTCCTGTTTCTCTACTACTTTATCTCCCACCCTTCTTCTCCTGTGTTTTTTTCCCCCTCTCTTTTGTGTCTACCCCTCTGCCTGTCCCACATGTCTCACTCTCCATTTCCCCATCTCACTCCCCCCTCTCTCTGTTTCTCTCTTACTCTATTGTTTCCCCCTTAAAAAGGACTTTTAAGTGAAGTATATCTGGCTAGTTTATCTTACCTGGGGCTTCTTCCAGCCCCTTGGAATCATGTGCACTCAGTGTCATTCCGCACTGCCACCGTTCAGCCACTGTCCCCCTCCAAAAGCTGGCTGAGCCCACCACTTGCGGGCCAGGACACATGCCCTGTCCCCACCTCTTCGATCACGCTCCCATAGCTGGGAGTGTTCTATGCATGCACAGTAGCAATTTTTACTTACTGCGCAAGCAATTAATGCTCCTTGCAATGGGAGTGCGATGGACGAGGCACGTGGCACAGGGTCGCACATACAGCTTTCAGAGGGGCAGAGTGGCTGAATGGAGCAGCACGGAATGAGACAAGGGACCAGAAGGACTTCAGGAGGCCAGAAAAGGCCCCAGGAAAGTAACTGACAATATTACATTTTTCTTTAAGGTGGCCACTAAATTACTAATGGTTCAATTTCCTCAACAATTAACTGTCTGAAAATCGCCCACAAGCGATTGATCAGGGAAACTGGAATCAATTTCCATGATCGGATTGGATCTAGCATATTTTAATTTACCATTGGTGTTCCCGGCCAATTTTCAGCCATTCATTCAGGAAATCGAACCATTAGTAGCCGTCTTTAGTTCCATCGCTCCCTCTGCCCACCCCCCTGGACATCTTCTGCAGCACTTTAGTACGTAGTCATGTCATTGACTGTCCTCAGAGGAGCTGACAATCGAATACTACTGTAGTTATAGTCTAATGTCCTACCATATTACTATGTATTTATAAAAGCACTGACGTGCTGCAGCACTTCACAGAGAACAGTCATATCACTGGCTGTCTTCAGAGTAGCTCACAATCTAATCCGTACCATAGTCTAATGTCTTGGGGAGGGGCGCAAACTTCAGTGTTTGCCATAGGCGCAATTTTACCTAGATACGCCACTGATCCCCCACCACGGGAGGCTTGGGAAGTCTTTGGGAGCCAGCATGCGCGCAAGACAGCCTGCTCATGCATGCGCAGTGGGGATTGGCCCGTCTTCGGGAGCACTCAGGCTCCCACTGTCGGATTTAGGCACTGTAGGCTAGTGTCTACAGACAGGCCATGTGTGAAAGGCGGCTCATTAGCCACCCCAAGTGCTTCCCTTTTCTCTCCCTCTGCAGAGTGCGCGTGGAGTGTATATATGAAGTGACTAACTAGTGCTGCAGAGGGGAGGCTAATTGTACTGGTTAGGGGGAGGGGGAAAGAGGGGGCACATCTGGTTGCAGAGGACTACTCTAGCAGTATAGAGGGCGCTATTGCAGCCAGGAACACAAAGAATCACTCGCGTTCCCAGGCCTGTCAGCACCTGTCGCCGAAAGCGGAAGTAGCTGCCGGCGGGGGCCAGGAGGATACGAACGAGACTGCGTGGGCACTGGACAGCTGCATGGGGCTGGTGGAAGCCCCAGGTGAGTAAAACTCATTTTTTATCTAGTCGTAAGTGTCCCTTTAATGGGGCACATCAAGTTGACCAGCGTGGCTTGAGGAGGTGTGGCCTGTGGTAGGGAGCGGGGTTTAGGGTGACAGAGCTTATGTTCCTATAGGCTCCTGAGCTTTAAAGCCGGCCCTGCATGCCTCCGGAGACTTCCAAAGCATCAGGAAGCGGCAGAGAGCAGTCTCCGACTTTTCGGTCAGAGACTGCTAACAGGGGACCCAGTGCTGGAAAGTCGAGACCAGGAGAGAGAATTGGGAAGGCTCTATAGGACCTTCCCTCTCCTTAAGTGAGTATATATATAATTTTTTTTCATATATTGGCTTCAGACTCCCTTTAAATTGGGTGCTGGTGCGTTTTGTACGATGGGGACGTGAAGAAGGAGAACAGACGTCAGAGGAAGAGAATGTATGGATAGGTGAAGTTCAGGCAAAGCATTGTGTCACCTCCGGTCGTGCCGCTTCTGCTGCAACTTTGGGTAAATAAAATATTTTCTGTCTTCCTTCTGGGAGATCAAAGTAACTCCAACAGAAGTAATGTGAATTTCAAAGGGAATTATCCGTGCTGGCGGCTGATTTCTGGGTGGCCCCGCACTCTGCGTGGACAGGATACGTTAACACTTCTTTTTAAGATAATCGGGGTTAAATGAAGAAGGTAATTGAGATGTTAAGTAGGCTGTGTCAGTAGCTGAGATGGGGAAACCGTTTTGGGAAGAGATCTAATTTCCAACATATTTAAAGGATCAATAGTCCAGGCAAAGAAGGGCTGGCTGCTGCTGCCACCGGCTGGAAGATGTAAGAACTGACCAGTGAGTACAGGGAGAGCTGCGCTGCTATGGCAATACTGCCATCTGCTGGATGACGAGAGAACAGGTTGGTGAGTACAGGGAACACAAGCATGGGTGATACATGAGTGTTAGAGCAATACTGCCACCCAGTGGTGATGGAGATGCAGCCTCCATGAATCTGAAGACATCTCAGTGAATCTGAAGACATACCAACAAAAGTTGTTTAGGTGATAGGGAAAGAACTCGTTCTTTGAAAGATGTCTCACCCCAGCATATTCAGAATATCCTCAATTTCGACAGACTAACCAATCATTGCGCAGACCCAGACTCCATGGTCCTGATGTACATCCATGCAGTGTCATCTGCTTTTGACGCCCTCGCTCCAGTTCGCATTAAACGGTCTACACCACTTCACCATGCACGGTGGTTTGATAGCTCACTAAAGGACCTAAAGAAAGAAGTGCGCAGACTAGAAAGGAAATGGCGAAAATCTCAGAATTCAAAAGATAAACACATCCTTGTCTTTCACCTGGGAAGCTACCAAAATGCGATCACCAAGAAAAAATCCTCCTACCTATCACAGGAGATCGCAAAGGCCGCCAACAGGCCAGCCCAACTATTTCCCCACAGTTGATAGACTATGTAACCCATCCTGTCTAAACCCTACTATAACTCCCTCAAAGGAGCTATGTGAGAAATTTGCTTGCTACAAAAGTGTCCTCTATTCGGTCTCTCATTCAGTCCACAACACCTAAGACTTATTCACCTCCTGGAAATAGTTGCAAGAACAACCTAACACCCTGGACTGACTTCAAAAGTATTAGTGAGGAAGAGATCTCAGACATCCTCCGTCGCCTCCGCCAGACAACCTGCGACCTGGACCCACTAAGCATATGCTGAAATACCCTGACCTGCTTGGTCCAGCATTTCACAAAATAGTAAATTGCTCTCTGCAAGCAGGGAGGTTTCCAACCTGTCTAATAGAAGGAATCATCAAGCCCCTTCTTAAAAAAACCTTCCATGGATTCAGATGCAATGAGCAGCTACAGACCTGTCTCCAACCTCCCCTTCTTAGGTAAAGTTATTGAAAAGGCTGTCTATCTGCAACTTGAAACCAGGCTGTCAGTAAACAATATCCTGGACCCTCTACACTCTGGCTTTAAAGAGAATCTGTATTGTTAAAATCGCACAAAAGTAAACATACCAGTGCATTAGGGGACATCTCCTATTACCCTCTGTCACAATTTCGCCGCTCCCCGCCGCATTAAAAGTGGTTAAAAACAGTTTCAAAAAGTTTGTTTATAAACAAACAAAATGGCCACCAAAACAGGAAGTAGGTTGATGTACAGTATGTCCACACATACAAAATACATCCATACACAAGCAGGCTGTATACACCCTTCCTTTTGAATCTCAAGAGATCATTTGTGTGTTTCTTTCTCCCTGCAGTTCTCATGCACTGAAGTTTCAGGCTGCTCTTTTCTTCCTGCAAACAGCTTTGCCCTTGTCTGAATTTCCTCAGTATGTGAAAGCCCAGCCAGCTCAGAGTAGAGATGGGAAGTTCGGATCTTTTCAATGATCCGGATGATTCGAATCGGATCATTGAAGAGATCCGGATCTTTGATCCGAATCTCGGATCATTTTACTACCGGAAGCATTCGGGGGTGAAATAAACAGCAGGACAGGTCTGTGGACAGGCGAAGGGGAGGGAGTGGACACACAGAGAAGGGGAGAAGATGGACAGAGGGCAGGGAGTGGACAGAGAAGGGAGGAGGGACGAGCAGCGAGCAGAAATGTTTGCACGTAATACCCACATGCTGCAATCATATGCTTTACATGTATTTCACCTATATGTTCATCTGTACACTTTGAAAGAAAAGGTCGCACAGTGAAAGAAAGCATTCCCCAAAGATAAGTGCAGCTGTTTAGTGCCGAGTGCAGGAGGATTATATTGCCTTTCAATCACACTGTCTGCAAAGTTACTGAGCTGTGCTGAGCCAAAAGCTTCCAATGTGATCACTGTGCAGCACTACGGAACAGACAGCCTATAATGAGCAGCACGTTATAGCCAGTATGTGTGCTCTACACATATCTGGCAGTGGCACCCATGTCCCCTCTACCTGTCTCCCTGCAAGGCTGCCTCCCTTCCAACAGAGCGATCCATCTCTGCTATGCTTCCAGGACCCCGCTGCCAGTGCCTGCTGAGAGGGGGCGTGTCGCTCCTGGCCCCGCCCCTTTTGCGATCCGAATCACTCATTTTGATGATTCGGATGATCGACTCATAAAATAGATTCGGATCAAAGATCCGAATCGTTCATAATCCGGACAACACTAGCTCAGAGGACGATTTATCCAGCTTGTAAAAGATACGAGAGCAGAGAGAAGCTGCACTAATCTAAATATCACACAGGCAGTGTGCAGAGAGGGGCCTGAAAGAGGGAGTTCATAGCAGAACCACAACACTGAAGAACTTGGCAGCCTTCCAGACACAGGTCGACAAGTCTGACAGGGGAAAGATACATTGATTTATTACAGAGACAGTGATAGTAGAAAGAGCTGCAGTAAGCCAGAACACATTAGAATAGCTTTTGGAACTTGTAGGATGATAAAAAACAGGATGCAATTTTTGTTACGGAGTCTCTTTAAGAAACACCACAGTTGTGAAACAGCCCCATCCAAGTCTGCAACGATCTGCTCATGGCAAGGGACAGAGGGGAATGCTCCATCCTAAGCCTGTTGGATCTCTCAGCGGCTTTTTGATACAGTTGACCACGCAATCCTGCTCAACAGACTGCAGGAGTACTGTGGCATCAATGGATCAGTCCTCCAGTGGTTCAGATCATTCCTGACTGACAGAACACAGAGAGTATCCCTAGGACCTATCATGTCCAACCCTGCACCTCTACAATTCGGAGTGCCACAAGGATCAATCCTATCCCCTCTGCTGCTTGCAATCTACATGTTACCACTCGGTACAATTATGCAACAACACGGCCTGACGTACCTGACTGCTACGCCGATGACACACAGCTATACCTACCTGTCCTTTAAAGGGATACTGTAGGTGGGTCGGGGGAAAATGAGTTGAACTTCCCCGGGCTTCTAACTGTCCCCCACAGACATCCTGTGCCCGCGCAGCCACTCACCAATGCTCTGCCCCGCCTCCGGTTCACTTCTGGAATTTCAGACTTTAAAGTCTGAAAACCACTGCACCTGCGTTGCCATGTCCTCAATCCCACAGATGTCACCAGGAGCGTACTGCGCAGACACAGACCATACTGGGCCTGCGCAGTATGCTCCTGGTGACATCAGCGGGATCGAGGATACGGCAACGCAGGCGCAGTGGTTTTCAGACTTTAAAGTCTGAAACTCCAGAAGTGAACTGGAGGCGGGGCCGGAGCATCGGTGAGTGGCTGCGCGGGCACAGGATGTCTGCGGGGGACCATTAGAAGCCCCGGGTAAGTTCAACTCATTTTCCCCCGACTCCCCTACAGTATCCCTTTAAACCTGGTGGAACAGACCCTACTCCAAAAACAAATTCTTGTTTAGCTGAGCTACAGGCGTGGATGAATGATAACTGGTTGAAACTGAATGCTGACAAAACTTAGGTTCTTGTCTAAAGCCAGCGCTCGCCATCAAAACAGCTCTATCCTAAATCAACACCAATCAGAATAGGGAATTCAGACATAAACAGCTCCAACCTTGTGCGCAGCCTTGGCATGCTAATCGATGGGGAATTGAGTTTTAGAAACCAAATTTCATCTGTAGTCAAATCTTCCTACTTTCATCTGAAGAACATTAAAAAAATTAAACATCTGATTCCCCTAGAGGATCTTCCCACCCTAGTCCACGCCTTCATCACATCAAGGCTGGACTACTGCAATGCCCTTTATGCTGGCCTCCCCAAAAAGGACCTGCGTCGCCTGCAATTAGTGCAGAATGCTGCTGCCAGATTGCTAACAAACCAGCCTCGCCACTGTCACATTACACCGATCCTTCGGTCACTGCACTGGCTACCAGTAGAATGGAGAATACTCTTCAAGATTGGATGCTGACATTCAAATCCCTGCACAATCTGGGCCCTGCATACATGAAGGACCTGCTGAAGCTGCACAAGTGTTCTCACAACCTCAGATCAGCAGGTTCTATAAACTTGGTTACTCCCAGAGTGCACCTCAAAAACTCTGGAGACAGAGCTTTCTGTCATGCCGCCCCCACTCGTTGGAACTCCCTGCCACACCCAGACAGCTCCATCCCTGGAGTTATTCAAATCCAGACTGAAAAGCCACCTGTTTAGCCTGGCATTTCCGGACTTATAATTACTTCCTCTGTACCACGATGGTCGGAGCCGTGCTTATGCGCTTTGAGTCCTACGGGAGAAAAGCACATTACAAATGTTATTTGTTGTTTATTTTTTATTAGAAAGCTTTATTGAGCAGATCAACAAATATACAAAGCTTTTGAAAGCAAAACAGATAAAACACTAGATATTAACACTCCAACTAAATAGCAAAGAATAAGAGAAAGCCTCAAGAGAGCATAGATCAGATAGTCGGACCGTTCGACCTGGGAAATGGGGCACCAGGTACCTCCAGCTGAGATCCCACGAATCAGTCTGTCGTTATTTGTTGTTTAATGACTGACTAGCAGGGACAGATTTGTTCTTTTAACCGCCCAAGGCCAACTGTCACCAGCCACCCCCCTAACAGCATCTCAACCAACACACCACACCCCCTTCAGTATAGGTAAGCAAATTACCTTCCTCTTCAGTATAGGTAGCCAGTTGCTATCTCCATAGCTCCCAACTGTCCTTTTTTCGGAGGGACAGTCCCTTTTTGAAAGCCCTGTCCCTCTGTCCTCTTTTCCCTCTCATTTGTCCCTCTTTCAGGACTTTGTCCCTCTTTCTATATAAGTATATACATTTCTATACTAAAAATGTTTGATTGACTCTAAACTTTATTCCCATCCTTTATATTGATATATTACTAATTTTAAAATGTTACTATTAAGGAAAATGCACCAGGATAGAAAGGACCAGTGTGGTTTGAATTATAAAACAACATATTTTTCTTATGAAATCTTTATGATATGCGTGACTAGGGACATGGTGGGGCGTGACAAGGGGTGTGGCTTAAGTGTCCCTTTTTCTCATCTCAAAAAGTTGGGAGGTATGCTATCCCCCCTGCAGTATAGGTAATCAGATGCTTCTACCTCTCCCTCCATCCCTTTAGTTAGCCAGAAGCTTCCCCCCCCTCCCCCCTGTAGGTAGCCAAAAGCTTCCCTTCCTCCTCCCTAATAATAGCCAAAGGCCACATTCTTCTCCCCCTCCCTGCAGGTAGCCAAATGCTTCTCCCCCTTCCTCCCTGTAGATAGCCAAATGCTTATCCCTCCCCTGTCGATAAACAAATGCTTCTCCCCCCTCCCTCCCTGTAGAAAGATGAAGGTTTCTCTCACCTCCCTTTAGGTAGCCAAAGGCTTCAACCCCCCCCACCCCGTAGATAGCCAAATGCTTCTCCCCCCCTTCCTCCCTCTCTGTAGACAACCCAAGGCTTCTCCCACCTCCCTGTAGGTAGCCAAAGGCTTCTCCTACTCCCGCACCAGCTGCTTTTCACTCACCTCCCCTCTCGCCTCCAGCGCTGAAGCCTTCCTGTAGGTAGACATATACTTCTGCTACTGCCGCACCAGCCACCTGTCACTCACCTCCCCGATCGCCTCCACCACCGAAGTTTCCTCTTCCGCTCTCTCTTTCTCCATCAGCTGTGGCTGTGTTTCTCTCTCTCCAGCCCACATATCTCAGCATGTTACCGGCGAGTCACATGATAGGAAACCCCGGCCAGAGAGAGTAATGCACAGCCACAGCTGACGGAGACAGTGAGAGCGGAAGAGGAAACTTCGGTGCTGGAGGCGATCGGGGCGGTGAGTGACTGGTGGCTGGTGCGGCAGTAGCAGCAGCAACTGGCTATTTACAGGGAGGCTTCAGCATTGGAGGAGAGAGGGGAGGTGAGTGACAGGTGGCTGGTGCGGCAGTAGCAGAAGCAACTGGCTATTTACAGGGAGGCTTCAGCACTGGAGGAGAGAAGGGAGGTGAGTGACAGGTGGCTGGTGTGGCAGTAACAGCAGCAACTGGCTATTTACAGGGAGGCTTCAGCGCTAGAGGAGAGAGGCGAGGTGAGTGACAGGTGGCTGGTGCGGCAGTAGCAGAAGCAACTGGCTATTTACAGGGAGGCTTCAGCGCTGGAGGAGAGAGGGGAGGTGAGTGACAGGTGGCTGGTGTGGCAGTAGCAAAAGCAACTGGCTATTTACAGGGAGGCTTCAGCGCCGGAGGAGAGAGGCGAGGTGAGTGACAGGTGGCTGGTGCGGCAGTAGCAGAAGCAACTGGCTATTTACAGGGAGGCTTCAGCGCTGGAGGATTGAGGGGAGGTGAGTGACAGGTGGCTGGTGCGGCAGTAGCAGAAGGACCTGGCTATCTACAGGGAGGCTTCAGCGCTAGAGGTGAGGTGAGTGACAGACAGCTGCAGTTTGTCCAATCCCCGCCTCTGTAGCCGCCCGTGGCTGCTGCTATTTGCCACAGTGCAGTGCAGGGCGCCCACGGCAGATGGAACGAGTTTGATTTTGTTGTATTGGAGTATACTTAATGCCCCTCTACCGCCCCAATTTAGCTGATAAATCTGGTGCCCTAGGCCATGGCCTATCTGGCCCAGCCAGAAATCCGGCCCTGCTGATTAACTGTAGAATATTTCTTCGCAAGTTTTTGAAACCTTAAGTTTCTTCTTCAGGCATGATACAGAACTGGATCAGAACTGTGATCCCCTTCTGTATCATGCCTGAAGAAGAAAATTAAAGAGGAACTGCAGCCTAAACAAACATACTGTCATTAAGTTACATTAGTTATGTTAATTAAAATAGATAGGTAATATAATCTCTTACCCACACTGTTTTAAAAGAACAGGCAAATGTTTGATTTCATGAGGGCAGCCATCTTTTTGGCTGAAAGGAAGTGACACGGAGCATATGACACAGTTCCAACTGTCCTCTGTCCTGATCACCCCTCCCAGCTGCTAGGCAACGTGAACAACAACATAGGAAATCCCATCATGCTCTGCACAGCATCAGGGGAAAAAAAGCCCGGGCTTTTTTTCTTTGATGGGTGGAGCTTAGCTAAAAATGCAGCTAAAAATGATGCTTTGGTAAGAAAAACAAAGTTCTGATGCTGTGAAACTGTTAAAGAAACACCAAGCCTTTTCAGTTCTGCTGAGTAGATTTTTAGTCCTTAGGTTCACTTTAAACTTTAAAAAGCTGGCAAAGAAATCATCTACAGTTAGTAGTGATGTTCATAATCTGCTAATTATGATGATGCAAAATTTCACATAACTTTTCCAGAGATTTCACATTACAATTGTCCCTCTTTGGGAGGGTCAGTTCCTCTTTGGGAACCCCGCTTTTGCTTATTTGCAGAGCAGGATCATCCATCAGGCAACCTAGGCAGGTGCCTGGGGCCTATTGGGTGTCAAGGGACCCACATGCCACCAACTCTGACCTCTCTCCAGCTTACCAAAAGGGGGCCCCAAATCTTCTACCTTCCCTAGGGCTCCATTACATCTTAATCCATCTCTGCTTATTTGTCCCTCAAAACGGATGTACAGATCTTTGTAAATTTCTACTTAAAAATGTGCTTAACTGATTCTAAACTTTATTCCCATCAATTAAATTGATATATTTCTTGTTTTCAAATGTTAAAATGAAGAAAAACTAATAATAGAAATGACCATTGGGGTTTAAATGATAAAACCACATGTTTTGATTCAGAATTCTTTGTGATATGCATGGTGAGGGGTGTGGTTGGGGCATATTAAAGGAAACCGGAGACGAAGCACCCTCATGTATTTTACCATATATTTCAGTGGGAACATTAGAGAAAACACCTACCCTGCTTTCTGTTTCATTATTTACTGATCAGATTGCTTCTTATCAGCCTTGATAAAATCGCCGACTGAGCATTCAGTCTGGCTTTGCTCAGGGATATTTATAGCTGAGTCTGTGTCCTCTGATGTCTTTTCAAGCCCAAGCCTGCCCCCTTGTGGCTCTGCTCAGGATTCATTATAGCTGAGTCATTATAGCAAAGCCAGACTGAATGCTCAGTCGGGGATTTTATCTGGGCTGGTAAGAAGCAATCTGAACAGTAAATAATGAAACAGAGAGCAGGGTAGGTGTTTTCTCTAATGTTCCCACTGATATATATGGTAAAATACATGAGGATGCTTCGTCTCTGGTTCACTTTAAGAGGTGTTGCCGGGGCGTGTCTTGCAGTGTCCTTCTTTCTTATTTCAAGTTGGGAATTATGGAGATGTGCAAAGTCTTCTGTGATCTTATTTTCTGTGATTCTCTTTCAAGGGGGTCATTTCCCCATGGCTGGCGTACAGATGATGTTTTCCCCTTTATTCAAGAACTTCGACGCTCTCCTATGTAGAGGGAAAGCTCAGCTGCCATAGAGTCTTCCCAGTCTTCTCTCCGTACCCTTGGAAAGCCACTGTCACTTGTGATGAGCACACAAAATAGTAATTTTGCATCATAATTCGCAATTTTGATGCAAAATCTTAATGTTAAATTTCTGGAAAATTGGTAATTCAGCTAGCTTCGTTTCACCGACAGGCCTGGCCACGCTTAGCCTTCTTCGCCTTCCCATCCGCAATAGCATCCTGTGCCTGCGCAGAGCAGTATTGAAGACGGGAACGCGAAGAAGGAGACACATGGCCAGGCCTGCACAGGCGCTGTGAGCCTGTTGGCCGAAAATAAAACTAACTGGCGGTGGGGGACAGGAGGATCCACGAGTGACTGCGAAGGGACGGGATGGCTGCAAGGGGCTGATAGAAGCCCCAGGTGAGAAAAACTGATTTTTTTATGCAAGGCTTAAAGAGACACTGAAGCGAAAAAAAATATATGATATAATGAATTGGTTGTGTACTATGAATAATTACTAGAAGATTCGCAGCAAAGAAAATATTCTCATTTTTATTTTCAGGTATATAGTGTTTTTTCTAACATTGCATAATTCTATAATATGTGCAGATTACACAACACTCAGCATTCAAAATGATTCTTTCAGAGCAGTCTGTGAACTAATGACCTCTCCTCTGTCAGAGAAAAAGGAATTTGTTTAGTAACAGTTGAGATAATAAAAGTCAGATAACAGCCCTCTCCATGAGTTTGAAAGTCGTAGAGCTTAATGGCTTTTTTCCATAGAGATAACAACTGGAGTTTCTTAACTCTTCCGGTACTGGAAACAATTAGACTGATGTATCTGATCTTAATGTTTTATTTCTTAGCTGTACTACACATACAAATCATAATATCATAATTTTTTTTTCGCTTCAGTGTCTCTTTAAAGGAAACCAGAGATGAACGCTTTGGCACAAAATAAACATATCCCCCAATAGATTTTACAAAATAAATACTATACTTGATATTTTCGCCGATCTGGTGTGCTGTGTTTTGTGTTTTTTTTTTTACTAAAACTTCATGCAAAACACAGTTCATCAGAAAAGCATATTATTTAGTAGTGGTGCTCAAATACCCCTTTTTAAAATTCGAGTTTGGTCGAATTCGAATAGTAAATTATTCGAGGTCAGTCGAATATTCGAGTCGAATAATTTTTACTATTCGATTCGACCTCGGACTTCGAGCTCACTATTCGAGTCGGTATTCGAGCTCATTATTCGAGCTGACTATTCGAATTGGCCTTAAATAGCTTCCAACACTTGTTTTAAGGGTGAATGATGCAAGAAACATCTTTTTTTCCAAGTAACAACAGCAAGTGATTATGTGGGGATGTTCCTTTAAAAAAAAAAGGTGAAAAGAGAAGTTGTGTCCAGAATTTTGTTCAGTACTGTATATACTTCTTCTTCTTCTTCTTCTTCTTCTTTATCTTCTATCTTCTTCTTCTTCTATATCTTCTTCTTCTATATCTTCTTCTATATCTTCTTATTCTTCTATATTGTCTTCTTCTTCTTCTTCTTCATCTTCTTCATCTTCTTCTTCTTCATCTTCTTCATCATCATCTTCTTCATCTTCTTCTTCTTCTTCTTCTTCTTCTTCATCTTCTTCATCTTCTTCTTCTTCATCTTCTTCATCTTCTTCTTCTTCATCTTCTTCTTCTTCATCTTCTTCTTCATCTTCTTCATCTTCTTCTTCTTCATCTTCTTCATCTTCTTCTTCATCTTCTTCATCTTCATCTTCTCCTTCTTCTCCTTCTTCTTCTTCTTCTTCTTCTTCTTCATCTTCTTCATCTTCTTCTTCTTCTTCTTCTTCATCTTCTTCATCTTCTTCTTCATCTTCTTCTTCATCTTCTTCTTCTTCTTCTTCTTCTTCTTCATCTTCTTCATCTTCTTCTTCTTCTTCTTCATTTTCTTCTTCTTCATCTTCTTCTTCTTCTCCTTCATCTTCTTCTTCTTCTCCTTCTTCTTCTTCATCTTCTTCTATATCGTCTTCTTCTTCACTTATTTCTCTTTTCAATTTTTTTTTAAAAGAAATGCAGCTATTTTTGAGCGTAACAAATAGCTGGTGGCGCACGCATGTTGGAAGCGCCATTGTATGTGCTCCCTGGCAGTGGAAACACACAGACAGCAGGAGGTAAATTCAGCAGCAGGAGGAGGAGGATGAGTGTGTGGCAGCAGGCAGTCAATGAGGCAGGCAGCGTGACATAATAGCCCTGGTACCTAGCGGTGATAACAGGGCTGTAAATAAACACAGCAGGCAGGAGGTCCCAGACAGCGGTCGTGCAGCCCACATCATGTCCAATACACAACTGGGACAACACAGTTTTCAACCCGGGTACCTCAGAAAAATTAAACCTTTTTTTTTTTTTAATGGTTTTTTGGTTTTGTTTGTACAACCAATTACACAGATATATAGCTATTGTTTGATGTAATAGCTGGTGGCAGAGTGGCAGCAGAATGTAATTCTGTGTACCCTGGCAGTGGGAAACACAGACCGACAGCAGCAGCAGCAGGAGGAATGGAGGAGTAATGTGAGCAGCTATTGTTTGACGTAATAGCTGGTGGCAGTGTGGCAGCAGAAGGTAATTCTGTGTACCCTGGCAGTGGGAAACACAGACAGACAGCAGCAGCAGGAGGAATGGAGGAGTAGTGTGAGTGTGGCAGCAGGCAGGCAGCGTGACATAATAGCCCTGGTACCTAGCGGTGATAACAGGGCTGTAAATAAACACAGCAGGCAGGAGGTCCCAGACAGCGGTCGTGCAGCCCACATCGTGTCCAATACACAACTGGGACAACACAGTTTTCAACCCGGGCACCTCAGAAAAATTAAACCTTTTTTTTTTTTTTTTTAATGGTTTTTTGGTTTTGTTTGTACAACCAATTACACAGATATATAGCTATTGTTTGACGTAATAGTTGGTGGCAGAGTGGCAGCAGAATGTAATTCTGTGTACCCTGGCAGTGGGAAACACAGACCGACAGCAGCAGCAGCAGGAGGAATGGAGGAGTAATGTGAGCAGCTATTGTTTGACGTAATAGCTGGTGGCAGTGTGGCAGCAGAAGGTAATTCTGTGTACCCTGGCAGTGGGAAACACAGACAGACAGCAGCAGCAGGAGGAATGGAGGAGTAGTGTGAGTGTGGCAGCAGGCAGGCAGCGTGACATAATAGCCCTGGTACCTAGCGGTGATAACAGGGCTGTAAATAAACACAGCAGGCAGGAGGTCCCAGACAGCGGTCGTGCAGCCCACATCATGTCCAATACACAACTGGGACAACACAGTTTTCAACCCGAGCACCTCAGAAAAATTAAACCTTTTTTTTTTTTTTAATGGTTTTTTGGTTTTGTTTGTACAACCAATTACACAGATATATAGCTATTGTTTGACGTAATAGCTGGTGGCAGAGTGGCAGCAGAATGTAATTCTGTGTACCCTGGCAGTGGGAAACACAGACCGACAGCAGCAGCAGCAGGAGGAATGGAGGAGTAATGTGAGCAGCTATTGTTTGACGTAATAGCTGGTGGCAGTGTGGCAGCAGAAGGTAATTCTGTGTACCCTGGCAGTGGGAAACACAGACAGACAGCAGCAGCAGGAGGAATGGAGGAGTAGTGTGAGTGTGGCAGCAGGCAGGCAGCGTGACATAATAGCCCTGGTACCTAGCGGTGATAACAGGGCTGTAAATAAACACAGCAGGCAGGAGGTCCCAGACAGCGGTCGTGCAGCCCACATCGTGTCCAATACACAACTGGGACAACACAGTTTTCAACCCGGGCACCTCAGAAAAATTAAACCTTTTTTTTTTTTTAATGGTTTTTTGGTTTTGTTTGTACAACCAATTACACAGATATATAGCTATTGTTTGACGTAATAGTTGGTGGCAGAGTGGCAGCAGAATGTAATTCTGTGTACCCTGGCAGTGGGAAACACAGACCGACAGCAGCAGCAGCAGGAGGAATGGAGGAGTAATGTGAGCAGCTATTGTTTGACGTAATAGCTGGTGGCAGTGTGGCAGCAGAAGGTAATTCTGTGTACCCTGGCAGTGGGAAACACAGACAGACAGCAGCAGCAGGAGGAATGGAGGAGTAGTGTGAGTGTGGCAGCAGGCAGGCAGCGTGACATAATAGCCCTGGTACCTAGCGGTGATAACAGGGCTGTAAATAAACACAGCAGGCAGGAGGTCCCAGACAGCGGTCGTGCAGCCCACATCGTGTCCAATACACAACTGGGACAACACAGTTTTCAACCCGAGCACCTCAGAAAAATTAAACCTTTTTTTTTTTTTTTAATGGTTTTTTGGTTTTGTTTGTACAACCAATTACACAGATATATAGCTATTGTTTGACGTAATAGCTGGTGGCAGAGTGGCAGCAGAATGTAATTCTGTGTACCCTGGCAGTGGGAAACACAGACCGACAGCAGCAGCAGCAGGAGGAATGGAGGAGTAATGTGAGCAGCTATTGTTTGACGTAATAGCTGGTGGCAGTGTGGCAGCAGAAGGTAATTCTGTGTACCCTGGCAGTGGGAAACACAGACAGACAGCAGCAGCAGGAGGAATGGAGGAGTAGTGTGAGTGTGGCAGCAGGCAGGCAGCGTGACATAATAGCCCTGGTACCTAGCGGTGATAACAGGGCTGTAAATAAACACAGCAGGCAGGAGGTCCCAGACAGCGGTCGTGCAGCCCACATCGTGTCCAATACACAACTGGGACAACACAGTTTTCAACCCAGGCACCTCAGAAAAATTAAACCTTTTTTTTTTTTAATGGTTTTTTGGTTTTGTTTGTACAACCAATTACACAGATATATAGCTATTGTTTGACGTAATAGCTGGTGGCAGAGTGGCAGCAGAATGTAATTCTGTGTACCCTGGCAGTGGGAAACACAGACCGACAGCAGAAGGGCAGTACACAGCAGCCCACTGTAGGTGTAAAATGTGTGGCTGCAGGCGACGTAATAGTCAAACTGAACCAGGCTGGCTTAGTGAGCAGGAGCCAGGAGGTGGTAAAGGGTGGTAAGGCACATTAACGATGGTTCTTAGCCAGTTCATGTCCCCCTCTCGCCGACAACAGGGGCCAGGAACTCGCCTTCCACCCACGCCTGGTTCATCTTGAGAAACGTCATGCTGTCCACAGACTTGTGAGACAGACGTGAGCGTTTCTCGGTGACCACGCCACCAGCTGCACTGAAGCAGCGCTCGGACAGCACGCTGGAAGGGGGGCAGGACAGCACTTCCAGGGCGTACTGCGCCAGCTCGCTCCAGATCTCCAGGCGCTTGACCCAATACTCCATGGGATCAACAGGGGCATCGCTGTCAAGCCCGCTGTAGGACCCCATGTAGTCAGCCACCATTCGGGTCAGGCGCTGGCTGTGACCGGAGGAGGATGCTGCTGCATGCACCTCCTCTCTAGTCACTGCTGCCGGAGCCTCTACAGTCCTGTAGAGCTCGTTGCTGAGAGACAGCAGGTCTGTGGGGCGCTTGCTGCTGGATGCAGGCACCTGCTGCTGCCTCTGTGCTGGCTGGACAGTGGGGGTGGAAGGCTGGGGGAAGGCTTCCTCCAAGCGCTCAACAAGGGCCTGCTGCAAGCTCCTTATTTGTTGCGCTGGGTCTCCTCCTGCAGGCGGCAGGAACTGGCTCAACTTCCCCTTGAGGCGAGGGTCCAACATCATGCTGATCCAGATGTCCTCCCTCTGCTTCATCTGGATCACCCTGGGGTCCTTGCGCAGGCACGCCAGCATGTGCGCTGCCATTGGGAAGAGGCGGGCCACGTCTGCTGGCACATCGACGGCAGTGCTGTCCTCCTCATCCTCCTCCTCTGCCGCCTCATCCTCTCTCCACCCCCGCACCAACTCAGCTGCGCTGTGCTGATCCCCCTCATCAGCAGCAAGGTCAGGGACCTCCACCAAGTCCTCCTCCTCCTCCCCCTCAGAGGTGGACTGTGCAGCTGCTTGCCGCTCCTGCTGGTCCAAGGCTGCCGCTCCCTGTTCCAGCAAAGCATCGAGGGCCCTGTTCAGCAGACAAACCAGGGGCACCCACTCGCAGACCATAGCATGGTACCTGCTCACCATGTTAGTGGCCTGCAGAAAGGGAGCCAGCACTAAGCACACCTGCTGCATGTGCCTCCAGTCATCATCGGGGACGATAGACGGGATGTTGCTGGTCTTGTCCCTTCTCCGAGCGGCGGAAACAGTGGCCAGGGCAAGGTACTGGTTGACAGCGTGCTTCTGTTCAACCAGACGCTCCAACATCGCCAGGGTGGAGTTCCAGCGAGTCGGAACGTCAAGGATCAGCCGATGGCGTGGCAGCTCCAGCTCCTTTTGCACGTCTTCCAGGCTCGCACAGGCTGCAGCCGAGCGCCGGAAGTGACGCACAACGTTCCTTGCAGTTTCCAGCAGTTCGCCCATCCCCTGGTAGGTGCGCAAGAACTTTTGCACCACCAGGTTCAGCACGTGGGCAAGACAGGGGATGTGGGTCAGGTTTCCCCTGTCTATTGCGGCAACCAGATTGGCCCCATTGTCGGCCACCACCTCTCCGACTCTGAGGCCTCTGGGGGTCAGACAAATCCTCTCCTGCTCCTGGAGTTTGGCCAACACATGGGTTGCCGTCAGCTTGGTCTTCCCAAGGCTGACCAAGTGCAGCAGCGCTTGGCAGTGGCGGGCCTTCACGCTGCTGCTGAGGCGGGGGGTTTGGCCAGGTGTGCCGGAGGATGGCAGAGGATCGGAGGAACCTGCTGCAGTTCCCCTGACCCTGCGGGGGGGCACCACCCACTGTGTTGCTGCTGCTGTGCCCGCTGCTGCTCTCCCATCCTCACCCCCTTCCACCAAGCTGACCCAGTGGACAGTGAAAGACAGGTAGCGGCCTGTCCCGAAGCGGCTGCTCCAGGAGTCCATGGTGACGTGGACCCTTTCACCAACCGCGTGCTCCAGCCCTCGCTCCACATTGGCCATCACAAAGCGGTGCAGTGCAGGAATTACCTTGCGGGCGAAGAAGTGTCTGCTGGGGAGCTGCCAGTCTGGGGCTGCACATGCAAGCAGCGCCCGCATGTCGCTCCCCTCCTGCACGAGCGTGTACGGCAGGAGTTGGGAGCACATGGCCCGTGCCAGCAAGCCGTTCAGCTGCCGCACGCGACGGCTGCTGGGAGGCAGAGCCCTAACCACCCCCTGGAAGGACTCGCTCAAAAGGCTCTGGCGTGGCCTTTTGCTGGCACGGGAATCAGCAGACACAGCAGAGGAGGCCACTGAGGACTGGCTGCCAGAACAGGCCTCAGTGTCGGCGGCAGGAGTTGCAGAGGGGGGAGGAGCAGTGCGTTTCCGCACTCCTGCTGGTGCTGCTGGAGGAGCAGGAGGGCGGGTGGCTGCTGTTGCTGCTGCTGCTGAAGGCTGTGCAGTGATGGGTGTGGTGCCACTGCCAGCACCAGATGCCTTCAGCCTCTGGAACTCCTCATGCTGGTGGAAATGTTTCGCAGCAAGGTGGTTGATGAGCGAGCTGGTGCTGAACTTTAAGGGGTCTGCACCTCTGCTCAACTTCCGCTGACAGTGGTTGCAAGTGGCGTACTTGCTGTACACTGTGGGCATGGTGAAAAAACGCCAGATTGGTGACAAAAACAACCCCCTACGGCATGGAACCGCTGCTGCCTGTCTCCCTGTGGTGGTTGGGGGGGGGGCCTTGGGTGCGGCTGGTGGTGGTACTGGCAGATGCTGCTGCTGCTGCTGCTGAGCCTGAGACACCAGCAGGCTGTGGGACCTGCCTACTGCTGCCAATGCTTGCAATGATGCGCCTCCTCGCAAGGCCCACAAGCGCATCCTCCTCCTCCTCCTCAGAGCTGCTGAGGACGACATCCCCTGGAGGTGGTGGCACCCAGTCTCTGTCTGTCGCCGTGTCATCATCATCCTCCCCCTCCTGAAACATGTCCTGCTGGGATGATGACCCCCCAAACTCCTCTCCTGATGCATGGATGGGCTGCTTGACTGTCGCCACAGTCTTGCTGTCTAATCCCTCATCCCCCAAAGTGCCCATCAGCATCTCCTCCTCCAAATCGCCAACAACAGCAGACAATACCCTGATGGTGCCTGGGGTAAAAATACTGCTGAGTGACAGGTCGCCAACTTGTGACGGTGAACTGGCCTCCTACTCAGGCCCTGCTGGGCGGCTGCTGCGAACAGGGGTGGTGGTGGTGGTGAGGGTGGAGGCCTCGGATGCAGAGCTGATGGCGGGCTGCTCATCCTCCGTCATCAGTTGCACCACAGTGTCTGCATCCTTTTCCTCAATGGGACGTTTCCGACCCGGCTGGAGGAAAATCGGAGCAGGTGCTACACGCTGCTGCTGCTGTGTCTCTGCAGCGTGAGTTGCAGATGCTCCTGCTGGGCGGCGCCCAAGGCGTCCACGGCCAGTGGCTATGGGAGGAATGTTAGCCACTGACGCTGCTGCTGCGGAACTGTGCATGGTGGCGCGGCCGCGGCTTGCCACAATGCTGCTCCCTCTCCTCCTGATTCCCTTGCTGCCCTTCCCCTTGCCCAAACCGCGCTGGCTGCCACTTCCAGACATCTTCGATGTTTTGGGCGTAAACACAAAAGTTTTTGAAAAGGGCGGGAGAAAAGTGGGGTACTTTAATGGAGTGGGTTGGTGGGTGAGGTGACTGAGTGAGTGTCCCGACTCCCTAGTACAGTAAGTAAGTAGTAACAGTCAGGAAGTACAACTAGCAGTTACAATAATCAGTAGTAATCACAAGGAAATAGAGTGTGTGTACACTACAGACAGTGAGTGCACGCACGCGCAAACACGCGCAGGAGCTGGCCTATGAACAGAGAGTGAGTGAGTGTCCCTAGTACAGTAAGTAAGTAGTAACAGTCAGGAAGTACAACTAGCAGCAGTTACAATAATCAGTAGTAATCACAAGGAAATAGAGTGTGTGTACACTACAGACAGTGAGTGCACGCACGCGCAAACACGCGCAGGAGCTGGCCTATGAACAGAGAGTGAGTGAGTGTCCCTAGTACAGTAAGTAAGTAGTAACAGTCAGGAAGTACAACTAGCAGCAGTTACAATAATCAGTAGTAATCACAAGGAAATAGAGTGTGTGTACACTACAGACAGTGAGTGCACGCACGCGCAAGCACGCGCAGGAGCTGGCCTATGAACAGAGAGTGAGTGAGTGTCCCTAGTACAGTAAGTAAGTAGTAACAGTCAGGAAGTACAACTAGCAGCAGTTACAATAATCAGTAGTAATCACAAGGAAATAGAGTGTGTGTACACTACAGACAGTGAGTGCACGCACGCGCAAACACGCGCAGGAGCTGGCCTATGAACAGAGAGTGAGTGAGTGTCCCTAGTACAGTAAGTAAGTAGTAACAGTCAGGAAGTACAACTAGCAGCAGTTACAATAATCAGTAGTAATCACAAGGAAATAGAGTGTGTGTACACTACAGACAGTGAGTGCACGCACGCGCAAACACGCGCAGGAGCTGGCCTATGAACAGAGAGTGAGTGAGTGTCCCTAGTACAGTAAGTAAGTAGTAACAGTCAGGAAGTACAACTAGCAACAGTTACAATAATCAGTAGTAATCACAAGGAAACAGAGTGTGTGTACACTACAGACAGTGAGTGCACGCACGCGCAACTACAATACAAAATACAATCACTAAGTAGTAAAGGGACAGCAGAAATACTGTCCAATACTATCTAATACTGTCTAATACTGTCTAATACTAATGAGAAATAAACTAACAGAGGACAGGAGGACAGCTGCCCACACAGGCAGGCCCTGAGGCCTAAAGCTGTAAGCCTGCAGCAGCTGGCCTGTCTCTATGTAACACAAAAGCTACTAACTAAAATACAATGTCTATCTAACTAACAACAATATAGGTGTGTATAGTAGGTGTATGTGAGCAAAAACGCTAGGTAAATGACCACAATAAAGCTCTTGCTAAGCCAAAGCACAAAGGAGCAACTCTCTCTCTATGCAAGTCTCAGGCAAGGACGGAGAAACGGAACATGGCGGCCGCTATTTATAGGGTAGGGGCTGGCCAGGGTCCCCCTCTGTGATTGGCTGCCGTCAGAGGGCCTGGGAGCCCTCTGATTGGCTCTAAGGACATCAATCTGGGCTATGACGCTATTCGAGCTCGGTATTCGAGCTCGAATAGCGCCGTTTGCTCGAATAGCTCGAATAGTGAATGGGCTATTCGCGTTTACTCGAATAGCCCATTCGAATAGCTGCAGCTATTCGGAGCTCGAATACCGAGCTCGAATAGCTGAAAAAGAGCTCGAATATTCGAGCTACTCGAATATTCGAGCTCTGCTGAGCACCACTGTTATTTAGTGGGCTGTGTGCAAAATGAAATCACCATTTCTAAAAACCTCTTATGAGTAACAAATATAGATTAAAAAAAAAGTTTTTCAATATACCCTTACATTAGCAGCTCCTCCCATCTCATCACAGCTCTCTGTGATGCTGCAAGTATACAGAACAGGAAAGCAGAGCCAGAAGGGGGCAGGCTTGGGCTTGAAAAGACATCAGAGAAGACAGACTTAGCTATAATCATTCCTGAGCAAAGCCAGACTGAATGCTCAGTCAGGGATTTTATCAGGGCTGATAACAAGCAGTCTGAGCAGTGAAGGATGAAACAGAGAGCAGGGTAGGTGTTTTCTCTAATTTTCCCACTGATATATATGGTAAATACATGTGGGTGCTTCATGTCTGGTACACTTTAAGTATCCCTTTAAGCAGAATATTGTGAACAAGTCAAAAAGTGCTTGTAGTTTTTGAGATAACTCCTTATGAAAATGCAAAGTAAAATGTTTTTTAAACTGAGAAGTGAAAGTTTAAAAACCCTTTTACCTTTGCATTTTCAAAATCTGTTATCTCAGAAACTACTACTACTTTTTGAAAAAGTTTTTTTTTTACTTGTTCCCAATATTCCCCTTCACATACAGTACATAGCAATGTTGGTGATAATAGCATTCATGGGGGCTTTGCTATATTAACATCTAAAGTCAGCACGAGATTACGCAAAATTTTGTGTAATTACGCAAGGTTACACTTTGGATTACGCAAAATCAATTGCAGTCCAATCTGTAATTACGTATGTCCATAATTGCAAAAAAAATGCAACCTTTTGCGTAATCGTACTTTCCAGATTATGATCATCACTAGCTGTCCCCTTTTGAAGTTACATAGTAATTTGGGTTGAAAAAAGACCTCCGTCCATCGAGTTCATCCAGTATAAAGTACAACACCAGCCTGCTCCCTCACATATCCCTGTTGATCCAGAGGAAGGCGAAGAACCCTTACAAGGCATGATCCAATTAGCCCCGAAAGGGAAAAATTCCTTCCCAACTCCAGATGGCAATCAGATAAAATCCCTGGATCAACATCATTAGGCATTACCTAGTAATTGTAGCCATGGATGTCTTTCAACGCAAGGAAAGCATCTAAGCCCCCTTTAAATGCAGGTATAGAGTTTGCCATAACGACTTCCTGTGGCAATGCATCCCACATCTTAATCACTCTTACTGTAAAGAACCCTTTCCTAAATAAATGTCTAAAGCGTTTTTTCCTCCATGCTCAGATCATGTCCTCTAGTCCTTTGTGAAATCCTAGGGCCGAAAAGCTCATCCGCCAAGCTTTTATATTGCCCTCCGATGTATTTATACATGTTAATTAGATCCCCTCTAAGGCGTCTTCTCTCTAAACTAAATAAGCAGTTTATCGAACGTTTCTTGGTAAGCGAGACCTTCCATCCCACGTATCAATTTTGTTGCTTGTCTCTGCACCTGCTCTAAAACTGCAATATCTTTCCTGTAATGTGGTGCCCAGAACTGAATTCCAGATTCCAGATGTGGCCTTACTAGAGAGTTAAAGAGAAACTCCAACCAAGAATTGAACTTAATCCCAATCAGTAGCTGATACCCCCTTTTACATGAGAAATATAATGATTTTCACAAACAGACCATCAGGGTCTGACTGTATGACTGATTTTGTGCTGAAACCCCTCCCACAAGAAGCTCTGAGTACCGCGGTACTCTGGGCATACTGCCACAATGTAACAATGTTCACAGACAGGAAATAGCTGTTTACAGCTGTCTGTAACAGCCAAAACAGCTAGGAGCAGCTACATAACCTGCCCACAGTAACAATGTCACCATGTAATAAATGTCAGAATGTAAATCGGGGAGAGGAAAGATTTTACAATGAGCAAACACTGACTAAATCATGTATACATAATTATGGTAAAAAAAAACACTTTTTTTACTACATTATTTTCACTGGAGTTCCTCTTTAAACAGGGGCAATATTATGAACTTAAAGAAGAAAGTATCCAGGAGGCAGGTCGACGATCATTTCGACCCTCGATTAGAGCTTTTTCAAGACCATATCTCGGGAGGGTCTGACGGACCCGTCGTTTACTAAAATAGAGCGTGTGTACGAGGCTTTAGAGACACAGGATCAGCAGAAGAGTCAGGCAAATGGTATTATAATAAAAGGAAAAATCCATATCCTTCTCAGTTTAGGTTCCCTTTAAAGGATACCCGAAGTGACATGTGACATGATGAGATAGACATGTGTATGTACACTGCCTAGCACACAGATAACTATGCTGTGTTCCTTTTTTTCTTTCTCTGCCTGAAAGTGTTAAATATCAGGTATGTAAGTGGCTGACTCAGTCCTGACTCAGACAGGAAGTGACTACAGTGTGACCCTCACTGATAAGAAATTCCCCTTTTTTACCTCTTTCTTGCTCTCAGAAGCCATTTTCTGCTAGGAAAGTGTTTTATAGTTGGAATTTCTTATCAGTGAGGGTCACACTGTAGTCACTTCCTGTCTGAGTCAGGACTGAGTCAGCCACTTACATACCTGATATTTAACTCCTTCAGGCAGAGAAAGAAAAAAAGGAACACAGCCTAGTTATTTGTGTGCTCGGCACTGTACATACCCATGTCTATCTCATTATGTCACATTTCAGTTGTGGTATCCTTTAAGCAGTCACACACCTCCCAGATAAAACAATTAAATAGCTAGTTGCTTTAAAATAAACAGATTAAATAGGCAAATGCGTCAAGATAAAACAGTTAAGTAGCAAAGTCCCCCATGCATACATAAATGAAGAAGCCATGCTCCCCAGATAAAATAATAAAGTAGCCATGTGCCCATATATATCAGTATTAGTGTGAGAGAACGCGGAAAAGCCGCCGCGTGTGCTGATAGCAAGGCGGCTGATTCCGTGTCCAATGCGGCGATTTGCACGCGGAGGCGTGCGTCTGGTAACATGGCAGAATGCGGAAAAGCCGCCGCATGTAACAGTAAGGCGGCTGGTTCCGCGTCTAGCGCGGCGGTTTGCACGCAGCAGCGTGTGTCTGGTGTGGCTGAGTCTGTTAGTTCACACAGGCTTAGGAATACGCGCGCGCTGAGAGGCAGAACTTTTATGATGGGCAAGGGGGGGATCAGCTGACCGAGCCGATCAGCTGACCCCAGAGCTGGTAACTATTGGTTGATCACTTAGGGATGGCGCCAGAGAGCACTACTCCATATATAGTTACTGCTGCCCAGTCACAAGTTGTCTGCCGTTGCGAACACTACGTGGAAGCACTCAGACCTTAGTCAGATCCAACAGTGTGTTTGAACCAGGAGGACCTGGGAATTCACACTGAGCCAGTTAACTTGTATTTTTGCTTTGTTATACATCAGACCTCACACCCAGACTAGGGAACTTGTGTTATCATTCTGTTATACATCAGACTAGTTCCAGGGTGTAGAGACCACAGACCTCACACCCAGATTAGGGAACTTGTTATACATCAGACTAGTTCCAGGGTGTAGAGACCACGGACCTCACACCCAGACTAGGCATTGTTTGATATCTGTTATGACTTATTGCTTTCCTGACTATTCCTCTGATCACTGATTCGGTACCTTGCATATCTGATATTCCGTTGCCAAACCCTGCTTGCCTTGGATATCGAATCAGCTTTCTGTCTTTGTACTTTGTCTGTGTTGCCGACCTGGCTTGCCCGACCTCGAGAGCTATCTCTCCCCTTAAGAGATAGTCTCCGGATCAGATAGTGACATCCACCTTCTGGTGTCACTCACCCTCTGGTCCTTCCTACCTTTAGCCTGACTCCACCCCTTGGAGAGTCTCAGGCTGCTGGGAGGTTTCTGTACTCTCTAAAGCAGTATTGCCTATACTGCCTAAGATCACCTGCTCATCAGGTGTGTTTCTCAAAGTATTACTGTTACACCAAACACTCGTATATACATAGGTGTCCAGAGATTAGTGATATATCTGTATTATCTGTGATTCTGCAGATCATCAATAATCAGGTATATATCTGTATTCTTGGTGATACTGCAGATCATCAATATTTAGATTCTCTCTGCGTGCGGACACTGATCGTTACAATTAGGTAGCAAGATGTGCCCCTAGATATGAGGTAGCCACAGCTGTCCCCCAATTGCTGGCTGGGTTCAGGCTGCTTGCTTGGGGCTGGGTGCAGAGTGTAGGCTGGGGTTGGGTGCAGGGTTGTTGGGGCTGGGGGCAGAGTGCAGGCTGGGGTTGGGTGCAGGGTTGTTGGGGCTGGGGGCAGGGTGGCTGGGTCTGAGTGCAGGGTGGCAGGGACAGGGTTCAAGCTGAGTCTGGGTGCAGGGTGGCTGGGACAGGGTTCAAGCTGAGTCTGGGTGCAGGGTGGCTGGGGCAGGGTGCAGGCTGGGTCTCTGGGTGCAGGGTGCAGGATGGGTCTCTGGTTGCAGGGTGGCTGGGGAAGCGTGGCTGAGTCTGGGTGCAGGGTGGCTGGGGCAGGGTGCAGGCTGGGTCTCTGGGTGCAGGGTGCAGGCTGGGACAGGGTGCAGGATGGGTCTCTGGGTGCAGGGTGGCTGGGGAAGTGTGGCTGGGTCTGGGTGCAGAGTGGCTGGGAAGGGGTGCAGGCTGGGTCTCTGGGTGAAGAGTGGCTGGAGCAGGGTGCAGGCTGGGTCTCTGGCTGGGTGCAGGGTGGCTGAGTCTGGGTGCAGGCTGGGTCTCTGGCTGGGTGCGGGGTGGCTGAGTCTGGGTGCATACCTATCACTGCTTATACCTACCTGTTGTTCACAGTGCACCCACCTACCTACGTGAGCGCACGCAGTGTCACTGTGCCTGTCCGGTACTTGTCTGTGTGTGACAGGTGCACATTGTAATACCCATCACTGCATCTACCTACCTGTTGTTCACAGTGCACCCACCTACCTACTTGAGCGCACGCAGTGTCACTGTGCCTGTCCGGTACTTGTCTGTGTGTGACAGGTGCACATTGTAATACCCATCACTGCATCTACCTACCTGTTGTTCACAGTGCACCCACCTACCTACGTGAGCGCACGCAGTGTCACTGTGCCTGTCCGGTACCTGTCTGTGTGTGACAGGTGCACATTATAATACCCATCACTGCATATACTTACCTGTTGTTCACAGTGCACCCACCCACCTATGTGAGCGCAAGCAGTGTCATTGTGCCTGTCACTAAGAAATCGCCTAAGTCACAAAAGTGTTCAGTACCTGACCTTTATCAAAATGAATAAGGCATGGATCCCGGAGGGCTACTGGCCGCCCGAAGGCTAAGTCAGTCCCCACACACAGCATCTCTGCCTGCACGCCGTGTGACAGCCTGCCCCAAGACTAAGTCGCTCCCCACACAGCACCTCTGCCCGCAGGCCGCTTGACTGCCTTCTCCACCACCACCAACAGGTTCCAGGACTCCAGGTGGATTCCTGAATTTTTAAGGCTGCTTTGGGGGGACACACCCAAGATAATAAGGTCGTTGCTTCATTGTGGACAGACCAAATTTGATCAGCTGGACAGTCACTGTTGTTCTATCATTGAGCTACCTCAGCCCGGCGACCATATGGGCTTGAAAACCGCCATCGCCTGCACTCTCGCCATGGTGCACACCAGTCCAGCACGGCCGTCACTACACAAACAGCTGTTTGCGGTGCGTTACACAGTGAGTTTGGTGTGTCAGTGTGAAGCAGTACTCTATTTACACTCCCTGATTGATGTATACACATGCAAGATGTTTTAAAGCACTTTAGGCCTGCAATTTAGCATTCAATGGCCTCAGTTCACTAAGGTTATCTCCTGTCTTTAATAACATTTGTAGAGTTATCACCATGGTGATAAGGCGTGTAGTATTCAGGAAACATTTTACCTCAGGCAAACCTAAGGTTAACTCTTCTGTCTTTAAAATAACTCCAGAATTCTAAAGTTAAAGACATGCTGCTAATTAACGGTGTGTGAAAATAACTACAGAGGAGGTAACTTAACTACAGAGGAGGTAACTTACCTTCAGAGGAGGTAACTTAAGGAATGAAGAGATAAGATAACTCTCTCACTGTGTGGAGGTAAGTTTTCTCTTGCCTTATTATCTCCAGCATGATCTTAGTGAATTGAGGCCAATGTGATTTCTGCCCTTAAAACCCTGCTTTGTGTCAAATCCAGATTTTTCCCCGGGACTTTTGGCGTTTATCCCACTCATCCATGCAAAAACTTGGATGTTAGACCCCTTGAAACATCTTTTCCATCACTTTTGTAGCCAGCATAAGTGTTTCTAGTTTTCAATTTTCGCCTCCCCATTGAAGTCTATTACGGTTCGCTTAAGTTCGCGCAAAACCGAACTTTTGCGGAAGTTCGCGAACCGAAAATCAGAGGTTCAGGCCATCTCTAGTGGGTGGCTGAGTCTCAGTGCAGGGTGGCTTGAGCAGGATGCAGGATGGCTGGGGAAGTGTGGCTGGGTCAGGGTACAGGGTGACTGGGTCTGGGTGCAGGCTGGGTCTCTGGCTGGGTGCAGGGTGAAGTGTGGCTGGGTGCAGGGTGCGTGGTGGCTGGGGCAGGGTGAAGTGTGGCTGCGTCAGGGTGCAGGCTGGGTCTCTGGCTGGGTACAGGGTGGCTGAGTCTGGGTGAAGGATGGCTGGGGCAGGGTGCAGGCTGGGTCTGGGTGCAGGCTGCGTCTCTGGCTGGGTGCATGGTGGCTGAGTCTGGGTGAAGGATGGCTGGGGCAGGCTGGGTCTCTGGCTGGGTGAAAAGTGAAGTGTGGCTGGTGCAGGGTGGCTGGGACAGGGTGCAGGCGGGGTCTCTGGCTGGGACAAGGCGCAGGATGGGTTCTCTGGGGGCAGGGTGGATGTGGCTGGGTGCAGGGTGGCTGAGTCTGGGTGAGGGGTGGCTGGGGCAGGGTGCAGGCTGGGTCTCTGGCTGGGTGCAGAGTGAAGTGTGGCTGGGGCAGGGTGGTTGGGACAGGGTGCAGGCTGGGTCTCTGGGTGCAGGCTGGGTCTCTGGCTGGGTGCAGGGTGGCTAGGACAGGGTGCAGGATGGGTTCTCTGGGGGCAGGGTGGCTGTGGCTGGGTGCAGGGTGGCTGGGTCAGGGTGCAGGCTGGGCCAGGGTGCAGGAAGGCTGGGGCAGGGTGAATGGTGGCTGGATCTGGGTGCAGGCTGCATGCCATTACACACCTGTGTCCTGGTGCCACTCCCCCGCCGCTGCTGCTTTAGCCTCATCTCCGCTGTTATCATGGTAACAGTCAGACCACCTAGTCAGATCAGCGCGACAGAAGGTAGCACACATGACCTAACAGCGTTCACTCTGCTCCCACTTAACTACACTCAACCTTCCCCGACCCTTATGCCCAACATCCCCCTCCCCCCCATAAAAAAACACAGTGACCAATACCCCCCTTTCAACTTTCATTCCAAGATACGCTTAGTTACTACTCCGACGAAGCTGACACAGTACTTGGAATGATACATATTTATTAAGTATCGGCCACCAACCCTAGTGACATTAACCACTTTACCCCCACGCGTACGCATTTCTCCGTCCCTTTTTCCATCCTTTCACCACCAGGGACAGAGAAATGTGTACTTTCCGCGCTCCTGCCGCTGCCAGCGCTCCCGCTCGCTCTAGCGCTCACTCCCGCTCGTAACCACGCCTCCGGCCGCTCGCCCGGAGATCAATGAACGGGAAAATCCATTCCCGTTCGTTGATCTAAGCCCCGCAATGATCCGCTGGGCGGATCGCTCAGAAACAGCCGTATCAGTCTGCAGACAGACTGTACACACACCGGACTGTCGCTGGAACGCCCGCCCAGCGGGAGGTGACGACGGACCCGTCGTTGCCTCCAGTCCGGCGTGTGTACAGGCCTTAAGTCTAATAGCAATCAGTGTGTGACGGCTGGGGTGGGAAGGATGGAGGGGCGCACTTTGGTGTCTCAGCCTTGGGTGCTGGAGGACCTTGTCCCGCTCTGGCGGCAGTCATTAAAAGTTTGTAAACCGGTATAGGTATTGCAGGGATTAACAATGGATTAATAGGTTAGGCTGTGGTTAAAACCTGACTAGAGCTAAATAAAAAAAAAACCACACACACACACACATTTTATTGGGACCATGTCTCTTTAATTTTTTTTAACTCCTTATTTTAACTCTTTTTTGTTTTTGCCTAACTTTATAGAATGATTGTTGCCATTAGCTAACAGCAATCATTGACAGGATTGTGCACCTGCACAAGCAGCAGCACGCACTCGCGGCAACGATTTTTCAAGGAGTACGTAGATTCTACATCCTAAAATCCACAGCAGCCCTAATTAGGACAAGGAATCTAGGCCACTGCAGCTTTAAGGCCTTGCTGCTGGGCGGTACAACCTAGCACACAAGTGATTCCCCCTCCCCCCGTTATCTGCCCACCAACAGAGCTTTCTGTTGGTGGGCTATGATCCCTGCAGGGATGTTTGTTTATTTTATTTGAAATTATTCTTTTTAATACATTTGTGCAATTTTTCTTAACACCCTCCCTCCCCCTTCATTTATTTATATATTTTTTTTCAATAAGTATTACTATTTTTTTATATATTTTTTTAAATACCCGGCTCTCCCCCCGCCAGCCAATCACAGCGATCGACTGTCATAGGCATCAGCCTATGACAGCGGATCGCTTTAGAGCCTCCCAGGGGGACAGCCGTGTCACACGTCTGTCCCCAGTACAGAGATGCCTTAGATCACAGCGCTGTACACTGTAGATAGACGGCGATCCCTGCTGGGAGACTGATGATGGAGCAGAGCAGAGGGTTAAAAGCAAATACTTACCAAACCTCGCGTACCCCTCCATCACTCGCTGTTCTCCTACAATCAGTGCCGTTCTCCCTCGTGACTTTGGCGACTACAAACCTGGACATACTGCGCCGTGCATGTGCAGTAAGTCCGTTCGGCTCCCCTGCAAATTCCGTTTTTACCAGAGCTAGTATCCTTTAAGTAATATTCAGTTAAGTTCCTCTTTAAAGGATACACGGGCAGAGGCGTAGCTAGGGTTTTCAGCGCCCGGGGACAAAGACTATTAATGCGCCCCCTAAGGTGAAGGGTCGTGACCAAATGTGGGCGTGGTTATGGGTACTCCACATTTGGTCACGCCCCTTCAAATGTACATGGAGGTTAGCAGGCTCACGCTCACCCACCCTCCCTCAGTATGTACCTTCCAGCATGTTCCAAGACAAATTCAGCAATCATGAGCCCCCCCCCCCATCAAGACAAATTCAGCAATCATGAGCAAACATGAGGCCCCCAACAAGACAAATTTAGCAATCCTGAGGCCCCCAACAAAACAAATTCAGCAATCATGAGGCCCCTAACAAGACAAATTCAGTAACCATGAGGCCCCCAACAAGACAAATTCAGCAGTCATGAGGCACATAAATAGACAGCATTTCACATAAATAGGCAGAATGTCCCCTTAATATGGTAGACACCTCTCACCTGGCAGCAGTTCCCCAAAATACACTCAATCTGACAGCAATGCTTGCCCAAAAATAGGTAGCCCCAGGTCTATAGGTGTCCCCAGAATAGGTGGCCAGCAGTATAGATGTCCCCAGAACAGGTAGCCAGGGGTAGAGATGTCCACAGAACAGGTAGCCAGGGGTATATGTGCCCAGTATATGTAGGCAGGGGTATATGTGCCCAGTATATGTAGGCAGGGGTATGTGTCCCCAGTATATGAAGCCAGAGGTATATGTGCCCAGTATATGTAGCCAGGGGTATAAATGCCCAGTATATGTAGCCAGGGGTATATGTACCCAGTATATGTAGTTAGGGGTATATGTGCCCAGTATATGTAGGCAGGGGTATATGTGCCCAGAGTAGGTAGCCAGGGGTATATGTGCCCAGAGTAGGTAGCCAGGGGTATATGTGCCCAGAGTAGGTAGCCAGGGGTATATGTGCCCAGAGTAGGTAGCCAGGGGTATATGCCCAGTATATGTAGGCAGGGGTATATGTGCCCAGAGTAGGTAGCCAGGGGTATATGTGCCCAGAGTAGGTAGCCAGGGGTATATGTGCCCAGAGTAGGTAGCCAGGGGTATATGTGCCCAGAGTAGGTAGCCAGGGGTATATGTGCCCAGAGTAGGTAGCCAGGGGTATATGCCCAGTATATGTAGGCAGGGGTATATGTGCCCAGAGTAGGTAGCCAGGGGTATATGTGCCCAGAGTAGGTAGCCAGGGGTATATGCCCAGTATATGTAGGCAGGGGTAAATGTGCCCAGAGTAGGTAGCCAGGGGTATATGTGCCCAGAGTAGGTAGCCAGGGGTATATGTGCCCAGAGTAGGTAGCCAGGGGTATATGTGCCCAGAGTAGGTAGCCAGGGGTATATATGCCCAGAGTAGGTAGCCAGGGGTATATGTGCCCAGAGTAGGTAGCCAGGGGTATATATGCCCAGTATATGTAGGCAGGGGTATATGTGCCAAGAGTAGGTAGCCAGGGGTATATGTGCCCAGAGTAGGTAGCCAGGGGTATATGTGCCCAGAGTAGGTAGCCAGGAGTATATGTGCCCAGAGTAGGTAGCCAGGGGTATATGTGCCCAGAGTAGATAGCCAGGGGTATATGTGCCCAGAGTAGGTAGCCAGGGGTATATGTGCCCAGAGTAGGTAGCCAGGGATATAAGTCCAGTATATGTAGGCAGGGGTATATGTGCCCAGAGTAGGTAGCCAGGTCTGGTGTCCCCCTCCCCAGCAGGAGGGGAGCAGCGCAGAGAAGAGCTGCTCTCCCTTCCTCGCTGTCCCCTCCAATGTCCGGGTGGCTGGCAGCGGCGGGCGGAACTTACCTCCGTCTCGTCGCAGCGCCGGATGGATCTGCCACTACTCTGGTCTGGTCCAGACCAGAGCAGCGGCTGCGCACTCGAACTTCCGGCCGGCGCTGGAGCGAGACGGAGGTGAGTTCCGCCCGCCGCTGCCAGGCCAGCCACCCGGACATTGGAGGGGACAGCGAGGGAGAGAGAGAGCACCTAAGGTGAGGGAAGGAGGGGGGATATGGCCCCCCTTCCCCACCGTCCGCACAGCTCTCCCTCTTCTCTGCGCTGCTCCCCTCCCCTCCGCCGCAAAAAAAAACAAAACCCCGCAGCTCAGCCAGGCTGAGGGCGCCCTCGGGGACCAGGCGCCCCGGGGCACTTGTCCTACCCCGACCCCCCCTAGCTCTGCGCCTGTACACGGGGTGACATGTGACATGATGAAATAGACATGTGTATGTACAGTGCCTAGCACACAAATAACTATGCTGTGTTCCTTTTTTTTCCCTTTCTCTGCCTGAAAGAGTTAAATATCAGGTATATAAGTGGCTGACTCTGTCCTGACTCAAACAGGAAGTGACTAGAGATGGCCCGAACCAGTCGCCGGGCGAATCTCTCTGGGCCTTGTACTACTTCCGGGTCGCTATGACCCGGAGTAGTACGCCTGCGCTGGCCCGGCAGTGCGCGTCCTATATCGCGCTCCTGTTGCCGGGCACTCTCTGCGCATGAGCGTGACGTCACTCATGACGTCACGCACATGCGCAGAAAGTGCCAGGCAACAGGAGCATGATCTAGGACGCGCTCCGCCGGGCAGCGCAGGCGTACTACTCCGGGTCATAGCGAACTGGAAATAGTACAAGGCCCAGAGATTCAGAAATGTTCGCCGGCGAACGGTACGGGAACTGATCGCAACATCTCTAGAAGTGACTACAGTGTGGCCCTCACTGATAAGAAATTCCCCTTTTTATCTCTTTCTTGCTCTCAGAAGCCATTTTCTGCTAGGAAAGTGTTTTATACGTCACTCATGACATCACGCACATGCGCAGAAAGTGCCCGGCAACAGGAGCGTGATCTAGGACGCACACTGCCGGGCCAGCGCAGGCGTACTACTCCGGGTCATAGCGACCCGGAAGTAGTACAAGGCCCAGGGATTCAGAGATGTTCGCCGGCGAACGGTACGGGAACTGATCGCAACATCTCTAGAAGTGACTACAGTGTGGCCCTCACTGATAAGAAATTCCCCTTTTTATCTCTTTCTTGCTCTCAGAAGCCATTTTCTGCTTGGAAAGTGTTTTATAGTTGGAATTTCTTATCAGTGAGGGTCACACTGTAGTCACTTCCTGTCTGAGCCAGGACTGAGTCAGCCACTTACATACCTGATATTTAACTCTTCCAGACAGAGAAAGAAAAAAAGGAACACAGCATAGTTATTTGTGTGTTAGGCTCTGTACATACACGTCTATCTCATCATGTCACATGTCACTTCGGGTATCCTTTAAGCCCCTTATACTTTCCTAGTGGTTTTGCATCACCTTGAAAGATCTGGGTGCTCTGTAACAAAAATTCTCTGCAGATTATTACAAATTCAGAATAATTTATTTTAATTAAAGTGAGGTAATATTTTAATAGCATCCAGAACAACTCCCAACTTTTTGATATTAGAAAGAGGCCCCCTCTCAGGCACACCCCCAACCTTAACTGGCCACACCCAAGTCACATATATCCTGTACTGATAAAACTGTATGCAATTTCGGCTTAAAGTTAACCTGAGGTGAGAGTGATCTGGAGGCTGCCATATTTATTTCCTTTTAAATAATACCAGTTGCCTGGCAGCCCTGCTGGTCTATTTGGCTGCAGTAGAGCCTGAATCACACCAGAAACAAGCATGCAACTAATCCTGTCAGATCTGACAATTATGTCAGAAACACCTGATGTGCTGCATGCTTGTTCAGGATGTATGGCTGAGGGCCCATTCACACTTAAAAGCGCAAAACGCAGTCGATTTTTGCTGGCGTCTTGCAGGATTGATTTTTCCGCGATTTCACGCAGAAAAATCACTGTACACTGCAGCGATTTCTCTGCGATCGCGTTTAGCGCTCCTATAGCACTGAAACACGATCGCCGAGAAATCGCCTGAAAATGGTGCAGGCCACGCTTTTGCGTTTTGCGATTTTGGGAGATTTGCGGTGATTAGCTTAGTAAGAACCGACACATAGGGTTTTATTACACTAATGCTTTCAAAAGCACCAGCGTTTGAGCGTTTTGACGAAATCGCCGGCGAAACGCTCAAGTGTGAATAAGGCCTAAAAGTATTAAAAGCAGAGGATCAGCAGGACTGCCAGGCAGGCAACTGAGAAGGTTATAGGTTTTTCCTTTTAAAATAATACCAGTTGCCTGACTCTCCTGCTGATCCTGTGTCTGTAATACTTTTAGCCACAACCCCTGAACAAGCATGCAGATCAGGTGCTCTGACTAAAGTCAGACTGGATTAGCTGCATGCTTGTTTCAGGTGTGTGATTCAGCCACCACTGCAGTCAAAGAGATCAGCAGGAGAGTCGGGCAACTGGTATTGTTTACAAGAAAACATCCATATCCCTCTCAGCTAAGGTTCCCTTTAAAAGGAAATAAATATGGTAGCCTCTATATATATCTCTCCCTCGGGACAGATAAAAATGGCGCACAGCGCCAAGGATATAATAATGGCGCTGCATTGACTTACATTATATAACGCTATTTAGCATTATAAGTGTTAAAAAAGGGGATTGGTGTTAGGCGTCGGGGGTGGAGGGAGTAGGATTAGGAGGCGGGAGGATTCATGTCAGCATACATACCTTGTCCCAGCAATCACTTCTTCACTTTCTCAGTTACTTTGCTGTAGTCCTGCATCCAGCCAATCACCTTGTGGCTTCAGTCCCTGCATGGTGATTGGCTGGCAGCAGGACTCCTGCAACCTAACTAGGAAGTCAAGGAGCGAAAGCCGGGACAAGGTAATGTATATTAACAATAAATAGAGTTTTGAAAATGGTGCACTGTTCCGCTGATAAATGTATCATAAAATGCAATTTACTGTTTTAATGTATTAAACATAAATAAATTTACATTAAAACAGTAAATAGCGTTTTATGATACATTTATCAACGGAACGGTGCGCCATATTTTAACCTGCAACATTTTTAACTGTACACCTCTCCCTTCAGTTGTCCTTTAAAGTGGATCTGAACTCAGAACGTCATCTCTGCTCTAAAAGCACTGCTTCTACTTCCCAGGGCCGGATTTACCATAAGGCACTGTAGGCATGTGCCTACAGGCGCCTGATGGTGGAATGGCGGCTCACTCCCCTCCCAGAGTGCACCCTCCCTCTTTCCCTATGTAGAGTTCTGAGCAGAGTGTAAATGAGAGGTTACTCAACCGGTTGTCACCATTCCACTGATGAGATCTCCCTTTAGTCGGGGCCAACTTAATACTAATGTTACCTCTGGCTACCTAATGCTAAGGGGCACCTGTAGCTACCTATGACCGGCAAGGGAGAAGAGACAGCTGGGACAGCCAACACACTTGTGGTGCAGGAGGGGGTTTGTAGGTTCATAGCGGGCAAATTATCTGTGCCTATTGGCTCCTGTTATGTAAATCCAGGCCTGCAACTTCCTGATTAATGGAAGCAGACATATTGTCAACCTCCTGTGCTTTCAAATGGCCTTATCTGCCATCTCTGCCATGGCAGTCATGTGACCAAGGGTGGGGGGGGGGGATCAGATTACAATTTGTGATTAGACATCAATGAGGGGAAATTAAACAGCTTAAACTCTCTAAATACATACAGGGTGCATTTCTCTATGTATTTCTTCAGTCCTGTGCAAGGCTTCAGGTCCACTTTAAAGCAAGCAATATTGTAGGCTGACCAGGCGTCCTCTTTTGCCCGGACAGGTCCACTTTTTACGACCTGTCCGGGGCGTCCTCCCGGGTTTTTGTAAATGTCGGGGTGAAGAGAGCTGAACACAGAGGGAGCCGAGCTGCAGAAGAGCAGCTTTGTTCAGTGTGTGAGCCAGGCACAGACTGGCCAGTTTTGAAATCTCCCCCCAGGCAGCCTTTCATTCAGTGATTGAGGGCTCGTTTCCACTAGTGCGGTGCGAATCGCTGGGATTCCACCGCTGACAAAATCGCATGCGGATGCGATTCCGCATGCGATTTTTGCCGCGATTTCGCGTGCGAATTCGCATAGGCAGGGTCTATGCGAATTTAACCATGTCACTGCCTGGTCCAATTTGCATTACTTTGCGTGCGAATTCGCACGCGAAATCGCGGCAAAAAACGCACGCGCGTTTTCCCTATCAAATACATGGGCTGCGATTCGCCTGCATTCCTCACGCAGGCGAATTCTGCAGGCCCTACCGTGCAGAAAAATTCTGCACACAAAAACGCGCGTTTAAAATGACAAGTGGAAACAGTCCCATCCACTTTCATTGACTATGCGAATTCGCATGCAGGCCACGCATGCGAATTCGCCCTAGTGGAAACGAGCCCTTAGGGTAGGACTGGTGTATTCAGGTTTGTTGCTGTAAGGCAACAACTAGCTGATAAAAGTGCAATTAGAGGGCAGGCAAGCTTGTAAATATGCACAGCATGATGCAGAGCTTGCCTGGAGGGTCCCTGGGCAAATATCTGTCTGGTCTCTCCCCATTGTTAGAATGACTGCATGTGTGGATAAGGCATTAAAAAAGGAGGGCTGCTTTCTGACTTGTGTGAGAGACTGGCAGAGCCTCCTGTTTTCCTGCACTTCATCACAAACACCTTTAACCCCAAAGTGTTCAGTTAAATCACTGAGATATCCAGCTTTCAGTATGGGCAAATGAATGGCAAAACGTTCAGTACAGCATGTTTAACTTGTCTTTTCTCAGCAGTTACAGTTTTAGGTTGAACAGAAGACATACAGCCATCCAGTTCAGCCAGAATACTAAATCATTGTGCTTAACTGGCATGGTTTTTATAGTCTTCTCTGGAGTTCTCACCATGATTGTCATTTGTCACCTGCCTGTGTGATTTTATTGCATTTTGTGGGGAAATCTTCTGCGAATCTGATTGCATTTTGTGGTCAGCCGGCCCTCCACCACCATGTGGTCTGAAAAAAAAAAAAACGTCCCTCCATGCCCGTGAAGTTGGACAGCACACTAAGGTCTTGTATATTTGGCCCCACCCATGACCACGCCCACATGCTGTTGTGATCGTCCTCTTTTTTGGAAATCAAAATATGGTCGCCCTACAATATTGGAATCTGACCATTTATAATTGTGAGCTCAGGACAGACAAGGGTTGAAACAGCGATACCTGTAAACAGCCACCAGATGGAAGCAGCGCTCCATAAAAGGTATCCCGCCATCATTACTGTACCAACGCCTGCCAAAACCTGTACATTGTTAGGCCCCCAAATATTGCAAACATCCAGTGGCTGCTCCTGCCTCTGATTCGTTACTGTGATGCGATACAATGAATCCCGGGCAATCCCTTTCTGCAGCAGGTCTTACCAGGTCATCGCAAGGCAGGTTTTCACTTAATAAGATGATATATATACTCTTTATCCTCTCCCAAGGGAAACTGCATGTAAAGGGAGCCATAATTTGTTTTCATGGTTTGGATTTCTAGATGACAGACATACTGTATAATGCAAGCGTACCTTGTCTGTCTAATCTCGTTATAGTAAACTCTGATATAGTAAACCTTCACGTATAGTAAACTAATGTCCAGGTCCCGGTCAAGCACCATTATAAGTATATGGGATTAATGCCTGGTATAGTAAACCTGGTTATAATAGAACTTGTTAGGTCTTGTTCACTTTGCATTCGGCTCGCGTGTCCATCCGCGGTGGGCTTTTTCTTCCCCTCTTTTTTCTGCGATTTTCTGCACGTTCGCTCGTTTTTGTGGACGTTTTTGTAAGCGCTTTTGCAGAGCGCTTCCGTCTTTTGATCCAGAAAAAAATCCAGAAAAAATAAATACAATTTATTTATTTTAAAAACCGCTCACGCAATCGCTTGCCAAAGCGATTTTGTGAGCGTGTTGCGTTATTCCTATACCTATATAATATTTAAATATACCTATACAAATCGCCTCAAAAATGGCCCAAGCACCGCTTTTCAAGGCGGATCGCAAACAAACTACTCTGAACTCTCTCATAGAGAATCATTGCTCAAGCGCTTTCAGGGCGATTTTGAAAATCGCCTGCGCTTAAAATTTTCCAAAAACGCCTATAATGTGAACAAGACCTCATGGTAAACCTGTTTTTTGGCCCTTGCGGTATCATGTATCCGGCTATAGTGGAAAATGGGCGGGCACAAGCATCATATGTCAGTCAGAGACCCATGAGCCGTGGTCGGTGGGAAGGTTGGCAGCCACCTGTAGCCTTCTTGCTATTTGTTCACTACTCTGGGCCTGCGTGGATTACCTCAAAAGCACCAGCCGGTGAGACCTACGCTTCCTGTGCAAGCTGCTGCCTGATTAGTGGGGGAATCACCTGTCATCTGTGACTTGCTTGTGCATGGCTGCAGTGCTACAGTATCATCCAGGCTGCACAGAAATGTGGACAGAGGAGCACTGTACCTGCTGGTGAGACCTACAGTACGCTTCCTGTGCAAGCTTCTGCCTGATTAATAGAGGGAATCGCCTGTCATCTGTGACTTGCTTGTGCATGGCTGCAATGCTACAATATCATCCAGGCTGCACAGAAATGTGGATAGAGGAGCACTGTACCTGCTGGTGAGACCTACAGTATGCTTCCTGTGCAAGCTGCTGCCTGATTAATAGAGGGAATCGCCCGTCATCTGTGACTTGCTTGTGCATGGCTGCAGTGCTACAGTATCATCCAGGCTGCACAGAAATGTGGACAGAGGAGCACTGTACCTGCTGGTGAGACCTACAGTATGCTTCCTGTGCAAGCTGCTGCCTGATTAATAGAGGGAATCGCCCGTCATCTGTGACTTGCTTGTGCATGGCTGCAATGCTACAGCATCATCCAGGCTGCACAGAAATGTGGACAGAGGAGCACACTATCAGTACAGTACTTGCATCAACTAGTGAGACCTATGCTTCCTGTGCAAGATGTTGCGGGATTAGTGCATGCAAATACCTGTATATTGAGCACTGTGCATTTTGATCTAGCTTAGGCAAGGAATTTTTGGGAAAAAAACATTTTTTGACTTGTTCCCAATATTCCCCTTAACATATGTGGCGATTTTGGTGATGATAGCATTTATGGGGTCTTTGCTATTAACCACTAAAGACGGCAAATAATTACGCCAAATTTTGCATCGTGATTGCAAATTACGATGCATAATTACGATTATGCGAAATTTGCGCTCCTTACTGCCTTTCAGCAAACCTTGCTATGGTGCTGTGGTCTGCTATGACCCAGGTGAGGCTCCCACATTTTACCTTGTAACATTCATTATGCTTGGAGAACGTCTGGTGCATTTTTGGTGCTTTTTCCTAAGGGTGGTCAGTGTCCAGAAGATGGCGCTATTACCCCATTGCTGCCCCCCTGAATCCTCCCATATTATTTTTCCCTCATCCAGCTATTACCATCATCAGGTTAACAAGTATCCTTCAAATGTGCAGCAGCATTCCGGGCGGCACATTCAGCCGAAGGCGGTGAAATTGTATTAGGAAAAAAAACATAGATTGTCGGAATAAAAGATTTTGATTTCTGAAAGTGGACCCAAATTAAAAATACAAGATTTCAGAAATCAAATCTATTTTCTAAAATATAATAATAAATAGCAGCCTTTTTTCAGCTGCATAATGACAAATATAAAATATTTTACATTTATTGGAGGAACCCCTCCCTTCCTTTCATATTACAGAATCCGGCAAACTGGTGGAGTAGGAGGTGTCCAGCAATGGAGGAATTGCCAATGGCTGCCACCAGTATGATCCTAGTTATGAAAAGAGAAGGGTGAAAAGCAGGCACTGAAATGCTCATAGGCTTGAAGGAGTGTTTATTTATCTTTGTATGTGTCAGAGTGGAGCAACTAAATATTTTGAATTAAAAAAATGTTTGTTTTGGGTCCACTGACATCCACAGATCATCTTCAGGGAATGTTTTTTATTTGAGGTGCATTGAATATAGGCCTAGTTCACATTAAAAATCGCCAGCCCAATCGCAAGCGATGAGCGCTTTTGTAAGTGATTTTCTCTGCGCTTTAAGAGAGATTTGCGCTTTGTTAAAGTGAACCAGAGACGAAGCACCCTTGTGTATTTTACCATAGAAATCAGTGGGAACATTAGAGAAAACATTTACCCTGCTCTCTGTTCCATCCCCACTGCTAAAAGTGTCTGTTATTTAGCTGAGATAAGAATCCCGGACTGAGCATTGATTCTGGCTTTGCTATAATGACTCAGCTATAATGATTCCTGAGCAAAGCCAGCAGGGGGCAGGCTTGGACTTGAAGACAGCAAAGAACACAGTCTCAGCTATAATTATTCTGTAGCAAAGCCAGACCGACTGCTTAGTCGGGATTCTTATCTTAGAGGTGATAACAGGCAAATTAAACAGAGAACAATGTAACAAAGAGCAGATTAGGTGTTTACTGTCATGTTCCCACTGATTTATAAGGTAAAATACATGAGGTTGCTTCATCTCTGGTTCTCTTTAAGCACTTTTCTAAGCGCTTTTGTTGGGTGATTTTTTTTTTCTTCCTGAGGACAATCAGGAAGTGAACTCTTTGACTTGAAACTGAATAAATACAATGGGCCTGATTCACAAAGCGGTGCTAACAGTTAGCACGCTAGTGAAAAGCCCTTTATCATGCCTAAACTCTGTTTAGGCATGATAAGTTTAGGCGTGATAAGTTTAGGTGTGATAAGTTTAGGTGTGATAAGTTTTTAGGCGTGATAAGTTTTGGCACCAACTGGGTTAGCACCGCAGTGCACAGCTGATCAAAATGTTTGCGCTAGCAAAGTCTGGTGCACTTCGCATAGAGTTTAATGGCGCTGCTTTGCGTGCGAGACTTTGCACGCGATCTAAACTTATCTAAACTTATCACTCCTAAACTTATCATGCCTAAACTGAGTTTAGGCATGATAAAAATGGTTATCACGCCTAGGGGCTCGATTCACAAAGCGGTGCTAACCCAGTTAGAGACTTTAGGCATGATAACCATTGCACCACTCTGGTGAAAAGCCAGTTTAGGTGTGATAAGTTTAGGCATGATAAGTTTAGGTGTGATAAGTTTAGGCATGATAAGTTTAAATAAGTTTAGATCGCTTGCAAAGTCCCGCACGCAAAGCAGCGCCATTAATCTTTATGCGAAGTGCACCAGTCTTTGCTAGCGTAAAACTTTTGATCAGCTGTGCACTGCGGTGCTAACGCAGTTGGCGCTTAAACTTATCATGCCTAAACTTATCACACCTAAACTTATCATGCCTAAACTTATCACGCCTAAACTTATCACGCCTAAACTTATCATGCCTAAACTGAGTTTAGGCATGATAAAGGGCTTTTCACCAGGGTGCTAACTGTTAGCACCGCTTTGTGAATCAGGCCCCTAAAGTCTTTAACTGGGTTATCACCGCTTTGTGAATCGAGCCCAATGTATTTATGTTTCAAAGCACTCACCAAATCGCTTTTCAAAGAGCTTTTACAAGCACTTTGCAATTTCCCTATACTTTGTATTGAAGCGCAAATGCTCTGGAAATGGTGCAGGAGCCGCGTTTGCGACTGGAAAGAAAGCTCATCGCTCATGTGAGAATACTCACATTGAGAAACATCGCTCAAACGCTTTTAAAGTGATTTTAAAAAAACAAAAAGCGCTGATGGAGCTTGATTCACTAAACCGTGATAACTCATATAATGGCCGTTTTCACGCGCATTTTTTCATGGTTTTTTCATGGTTTTGCGTGATCGAAAATTATCACGATTTTTGCGTGAAAAAAATTCACGATTACGCGCAATAATTCGGGATTGCACATGAGAATTTGCGATTGCACTTGATAATTTGCAATCATGCGCAAACGCGAAAATGCGCACAAAAACGGCCTTGATATGAGTTATCACAGTTTAGTGAATAAAGCCCATAGTGTGAACCAGACCTACATGTGACACACACAAGTGGGAGCTGAGACTGAGCGTTCTGGATAAGAGCGAGGGCAGCCTAGAATTTAAGTGTAAAATATTAGTATTAAATAACGATATTTTACTATGGCTACACCTAAGCCTACTCTCACACAGAACCCTCCCCCGGATGCCTAACCCTAACACCCCCCCTCTGCACAAACCCCCTACCTGAGGGCTAACTCTAACCTCCCCCCGGACAAACTTCCTACTTGATGACTAATACCCCGACACCCCCCTCCCCCCCCCCCCCCCACACACGGCACTTTCTAGGCTTAACTGCTCCCAGGACGAGGGTGTTAAAACTGTGCCCCCCCCCCCCCCCCCCCGTGTGCTCAAATATTTTATTTGTGCTGTGATATTTAGCCCCCCAGTATAGATTAGCCAGTCATTGGTGCCTCCAGTATAGGCTAGCCAGCCATAGGTGCCTACAGTATAGGTTAGTCAGCCATAGGTGGTGCCAGTATAGGTTAGTCAGCCATAGGTGGTCCCAGTATAGGTCAGCCAGTCATAGGTGCCCCAGTGTAGGTTAGCCAGCTATAGGTGCACAGTATAGGTTAGTCATCCATGGGTGCCCCAGTATAGGTTAGTCAGCTATAGGTGCCTCCAGTATAGGTCAGCCAGCCATAGGTGCCCCAGTGTAGGTTAGCCAGCCACAGGTGCCCCAGTATAGGTTAGCCAGCCATAGGTGCCCCAGTATAGGTAAGCCAGGTATAGGTGCCCCCTACAAGCTGGGGTATTACAGTGAAGGAGGAGGAAGCAGAGGAACCCTGGGACTCAGCTGCAGGGATCGAGGCCCGAATCCTCCCTTGCTCTCCTTTGGTCCCCCTCCACGCTTCCCTCTCCAATGTATGGCAGTGGCAGCCGCAGGAAGCGGTCTTAGTTAAAACTCCCCTACCGAGCTCCATGCAAAGATCACATGTCTCCAGCGCTGCTCACTACCGTACTAGCGGAAGTAGTGGGTGGCGCTGGAGAAAGAGCAGCCCGGCGCCACGCCCGCCCCTAGAAACGGAGCTGGTTGCCATAACCAACAAGAGTCATCACCCCTCTTACATAAAAATGACATTTTGCATAAAAAAAACTGTGAGATTTTGACGTGAATCAGATCCATTTTCACTTAAATTTCCTTTATTGGTATTCATCTATAAAATCGCAAAAAAAAAAAGAAAATCAATACGAACACATCCAAAAATCACAAAACTGTGCACGAAATGTCCTACAAAAAATACCAGAAAAATTGTGAACGCAAATTCATGGTGGTGATCAGCTGATTGCCAGAAAAATATCTCCAGTTTCTGTTTTTCGCTTTCCACCCAGGGTGTATGAAGCGCACAATCTGGTGGTGACAACGAGGGTAACGCGGGGTATTTTCACCCGCCGCTGGTGCGAACTTGCTGCAGTCTCTCCAGACATGCTGTCTGCGTGTAATTAGCCTAATTGTCTGGCATAATTGGTACCCAAGTCACTAACCGTCCTGAAATAGATGAAAAAGAGACCAAGAGACAAACACAGCCAGAGATGTGACAACAACGCTGGGAAACCGGCCGTCATCTCGCGCTGTCGCTGCCTGCCAAGTCCGCTCGCATTATCCCACTCACACCACGAATACTGAGGGGTCTCTGTATACATCCCCTATACACACCTGCAGCAGATATTCCAAATAGCAACCCCAGAACCGGGACACGGTCCTCCAGCACCCAAGGCTGAGACACCAAAGTGTGCCCCTCCATCCTCCCACCCCAGCAGAGGCGGGACAAGGTCCTCCAGCACCCAAGGCTGAGACACCAAAGTGCGCCCCTCCATTCCTCCCACCCCAACCGCCATACACTGATTGCTTGTAGGCCTAAGGTGGCCACTAACTGTCCAATTTCTAGTGAAAAATCGTTCGAGCGAGCAGAAATTCTGAATCGGAAGTAAAATCGTTCACTACACCATCAACGAACCAATCTTTGCTTCCTATTTGTCACAACCAAATAGAAAATCCAACTTTTGGTTTGATGAAAATCCAATCGGACGACTATTTATATAGTCATTCGTAATCTATTCTTAATTCTGATCGCGCGAGCAATTTTTCGCTAGAAATTGGACAGTTAGTGGCCACCTTATGAGGTGCTCCAGAGCCCCCAACATCTTAATCTCTACTTATCTGGCTTGCAGTCACTGCCATGTATCCCCTTTTCTTATTTCTCTCTGCTTCAAACACAATAGGGGAATGATAGCTGAGTGAGTTGTGCGCCCCCTCCTACACTGCGCCCTGAGGCTGGAGCATCTGCCTCGGTCCTGCACCCCCTCCTACACTGCGCCCTGAGGCTGGAGCCTCTCTCGCCTCGGCCCAGCCCTGCCCCCTCCTACACTGCTCCCTGAGGCTGGAGCCTCTCTCGCCTCTGCCTCGGCCCTGCGCCACCTCCTACACTGCGCCCTGAAGCTGGAGCCTCTCTCGCCTCTGCCTCGGCCCTGCGCCCCCTTGTACACTGTGCCCTGAGGCTGGAACCTCTCTCTCCTCTGCCTCGGCCCGGCCCTGAGCCCCCTCCTACACTGAGCCCTGAGGCTGGAGCCTCTCTCGCCTTTGCCTCGGCCCTGCACCCCCTCCTACACTGCGCCCTGAGGCTGGAGCCTCTCTCTCCTCTGCCTCGGCCCGGCCCTGATCAACCCCTTCAGTAATGCAGTTATAATAATCCATTGCTTACTCCACTCCCATGATGGGGCCTGAGAAGAATCCCCCGACTGATTCACATCCACAGACGCTATTATTATTAGAAAGGAAACCTACATAGCGACATCCACCTCATTATATCACTTCTTGCAATCAAAATGGAATTAAAGGGCACCCGAGGTGAGAGGGATATGGACATATATTTACATAGAAAGACAAATGAGGAGGAAAGAGGGACAGGGCTCCCAAAGAGGGACAGTTGGAAGCTATGAATGCCAGTTGCCTGGCAGCCCTGTTGATATTCTGGCATATGTAGTGTCCGAGTCCAAACCCTGGAGCAAGCATACGGCTAATCCAGTAAAACCAGTCAGAATCACCTGATCTGCTGCATGCTTGTTCAGGGTCTATGGCTAAAAGTATTAGAGGGGCAGAGGATCAGCAGAATAGCCAGCCAACTGGTATTGCTTAAAAGGAAATAAATATGGCAGCCTCCATATCCCTCTTACCAGGATTCCCTTTAAAGAGGAACTGTAGTTAAAATAGCATAAAGAATAAAAGATCTTTTTGTTTTGTATTTGTTTTTTTTTTGTTTACAATATTCATGTATAAATTATTTAGTCAGTTTAAAAAAAAAAAATAAATAAATAAGAAAATCTTTTCTGAGGGCTGGAACCCACTAGATCGATTTTTATTGAGCGTTTAGGGAGCGATTCCAAATGCTAGCGATTTGCCTAAACGCTCAGCTAATGTTAATAGTTGGGCCAAATTCGACTAGCGCGATTGCGATTAGCAAAATCGCAATCGCAGGACATGCAGCATTTGGGGAGCGGTTGCTTTTAAATGTAAAGTAATTTAAACACTGGTGTAATCGCTCATGAATCGCTACACATAGCAATTTGAGTGGGATTTTAAATGACTGTAAACTGTTAAAAAAATTATGATACATTGAAAGCACCAATCAGAATTAAAATCGCAAATCGCTACACAATCGCTGGCAAAAAGCTTACACTTTTTAAAAACGCTCCTAAAATTGCCTACAAAATGCTCATTAAAAACGCTAGCGATTTGTAGTGGGTTCCAGGCCTGACCCTGATTTGCATTCTGAAATTTATTACAGGTGTCAGGTGATCTCTGAGGAATGTTACTGTAAGAATTCCACATAGCTAATTATTATTATTTATACAGCACCGGCATCTTCCACAGCGCTGTACAGAGTATGTAATGTAGTCATGTAGTCTTTTCCCTCAGAGGAGCTCACATTATCTAATCCCTACTGTAGTCATATGTACATTATAGTCTAGGGAAGCCAATTCATTGATCTATATGTTTTGGGGAAGTGGGAGGAAACCCACGCAGACACTGGGAGAACATACAAACTGCATGCAGATAGTGACCTGACAGGGATTCAAACCAGGAACCCAGCGCAAGGCGAGAGTGCTTTTATTATTATTATTATTATTATTTATTTATATAGTGCCAACATATTCCACAGCGCTTTACAAAGCACAATAAGAGGACAAGGGGAACATAGATACAACTAACAAATGTACAGCAGAGTTCCAAGCAGCACAAATATTGTTACAAGAATAGTAAACATTAGGAGAATGACCCTGCCCTTGCGAGCTTACAATCTAATGGGTTGTGGGGGACACACTAGGTAAGGGAGTGGAGGATGGATGAGGCAGTGACCCTTTGCCTCTGATTATATTGTGACAGAGAAGTAAATAAGGGCTATAGAATGTTATAAGCTTGTCTGAAAAGGTGTGTTTTAAGAGTGCGTTTGAAGATGTCCAGGTTTGGAGCATGACGTACAGGCTGTGGAAGAGAGTTCCAGATAAGGGATGATGCTTGTGTAAAGTCCTGGATGTGAGCATGAGAGGAGGTGATCAGCTTAGAGGCCAGGAGAATTTCTTTGGAGGAGCGAAGGTTGCGGGAGGGACAATATCTTGAGATTAGTGATGAGATGTATGGAGGGCACAAGTCATGGAGGGCTTTGTATGTTAGAGTCAGGAGTTTGAACTGGATCCTCTGGGTAATGGGTAACCAGTGGAGAGAACGGCACAGTGGGGCTGCATCGGAAGAGCGTGTGGAAAGGTGAATGAGGCGGGCCGCTGAATTTAGAAGGGATTGGAGAGGTGCTAGCCTGTTTTTTGGTAGGCCACAGAGCAGGGTGTTGCAGTAGTCTAGGCGGGAGATGATTTAGGCATGAACAAGCATTTTGGTGGCTTCTTGTGTGAGGAAGGGACGGATACGGAATATATTTTTTGAGCTGGAAATAGCAAGTGCTTCCAACTATGCTGTCCAATCTAATCAGCCTAGGCTGTGACATCATTGGGAGGGTGGGGTTACATATCAATAAATAGCAATATATACAGTGGGATACGAAAGTTTGGGCAAGCTTGTTAATCGTCATGATTTTCCAGTATAAATCGTTAGTTGTTACGATAAAAAATGTCAGTTAAATATATCATATCGGAGACACACACAGTGATATTTGAGAAGTGAAATGAAGTTTATTGGATTTACAGAAAGTGTGCAATAATTGTTTAAACAAAATTAGGCAGGTGCATAAATTTGGGCACCACAAAAAAGAAGTGAAATCAATATTTAGTAGATCCTCCTTTTGCAGAAATTACAGCCTCTAAACGCTTCCTGTAGGTTCCAATGAGTCTGGATTCTGGTTGAAGATATTTTGGACCATTCCTCTTTACAAAACATCTCCAGTTCATTCAGGTTTGATGGCTTTTAAGCATGGACAGTTCTCTAACTCACACCACAGATTTTCAATTATATTCAGGTCTGGGGACTGAGATGGCCATTCCAAAATGATGTATTTGTTCCTCTGCATGAATGCCTTAGTGGATTTTAAGCAGCGTTTAGGGTCGTTGTCTTGTTGAAAGATCCAGCCTTGGCGCAGCTTCAGCTTTGTCACTGATTCCTGGACATTGGTCTCTAGAATCTGCTGATACTGAGTGGAATCCATTCGTCCCTCAACTTTGGCAAGATTCCCAGTCCCTGCACTGGCAATACAGCTCCACAGCATGATGGAACTAGTGTTGGGCGAACATCTAGATGTTCGGGTTCGGGCCGAACAGGCCGAACATGGCCGCGATGTTCGGGTGTTCGACCCGAACTCCGAACATAATGGAAGTCAATGGGGACCCGAACTTTTGTGGTTTGTAAAGCCTCCTTACATGCTACATACCCCAAATTTACAGGGTATGTGCACCTTGGGAGTGGGTACAAGAGGAAAAAAAATTAGCAAAAAGAGCTTATAGTTTTTGAGAAAATCGATTTTAAAGTTTCAAAGGGAAAACTGTCTTTTAAATGCGGGAAATGTCTGTTTTCTTTGCACAGGTAACATGTTTTTTGTCGGCATGCAGTCATAAATGTAATACATATAAGAGGTTCCAGGAAAAGGGACCGGTAACGCTAACCCAGCAGCAGCACACGTGATGGAACAGGAGGAGGCGCAGGAGGAGAAGGCCACGCTTTGTGAGACACAACAACCCAGGCCTTGCATGAGGGCAAGAAGCGTGCGGATAGCATGCTTTGTACCGCCATGCAGTCATAAATGTAATAAAGATAAGTGGTTCAATAAACAGGGACCACGCGGCAACGCTAACCCAGCAGCAGCAGACGTGATGGAACAGGAGCAGGCGCAGGAGGAGAAGGCCACGCTTTGTGAGACACAACAACCCAGGCCTTGCATGAGGGCAAGAAGCGTGCGGATAGCATGCTTTGTACCGCCATGCAGTCATAAATGTAATAAAAATAAGTGGTTCAATAAACAGGGACCACGCGGCAACGCTAACCCAGCAGCAGCAGACGTGATGGAACAGGAGCAGGCGCAGGAGGAGAAGGCCACGGTTTTTGAGACACAACAACCTAGGCCTTGCATGAGGACAAAAAGCGTGCGGATATAGCAGCAATGCTTTTTGCCGCCATGCAGTCATAAATGTAATACAGATGAGAGGTTCTATAAACAGGGACCGGAAATGCTACACCATCCCAGATGTTCATTGGTCATGTTACTTGGTTGGGGTCCTGGAGTGTTGCGTAGTCATTTCCAATCCAGGATTGATTCATTTTAATTTGAGTCAGACGGTCTGCATTTTCTGTGGAGAGGCGGATACGCCGATCTGTGATGATGCCTCCGGCAGCACTGAAACAACGTTCCGACATAACGCTGGCTGCCGGGCAAGCCAGCACCTCTATTGCGTACATTGCCAGTTCGTGCCAGGTGTCTAGCTTCGATACCCAATAGTTGAAGGGTGCAGATGGATTGTTCGACACAGCTACGTCATCTGACATGTAGTCCTTGACCATCTTCTCCAGGCGATCGGTGTTGGAGGTGGATCTGCACGCTTGCTGTTCAGTGGGCTGCTGCTGCATGGGTGTCAGAAAATTTTCCCACTCCAAGGACACTGCCGATACCATTCCCTTTTGGGCACTAGCTGCGGCCTGCGTTGTTTGCTGCCCTCCTGGTCGTCCTGGGTTTGCGGAAGTCAGTCTGTCTGCGTACAACTGGCTAGAGGAGGGGGAGGATGTCAATCTCCTCTCTAAAGTCTCCACAAGGGCCTGCTGGTATTCTTCCATTTTGACCTGTCTGACTCTTTCTTCAAGCAGTTTTGGAACATTGTGCTTGTACCGTGGATCCAGAAGGGTATAAACCCAGTAATTGGTGTTGTCCAGAATGCGCATAATGCGTGGGTCACGTTCAATGCAGTCTAGCATGAATTGAGCCATGTGTGCCAGAGTCCTACCAGAATCCTCATCATCCTCTTGTGAGCGTTGTGATAGTTGTTGTGATGCATCATAGTCGTCACCTTCCTCCTGGTCTGCTTCTGCTGACCATTCGCGTTGAATTGTGGAAGTCCAACGTGCACCGCTCTGGCCCTCGTCAGTGGTGGCATGAAATTCCTGCTCCAACTCCAGCTGTTCCTCCTCCTCTTCTTCGTCATAGCTGCTGGGGCCAGCGTTCCCTGAGGCGGATGGCCTGATGTTGGTACCATCACGCTGATCGTTTTCTCCTTCAGATTCCCCCAGTTGCATCATGACAGCTGTTTCCTTGATTTTCAACATTGACCTCTTCAGTAAACACAGCAGTGGTATGGTAATGCTGACTGAAGAGTTGTCACTGCTCACAAGCAACGTGGATTGCTCAAAATTTTGGAGGACTTGGCAGAGGTCCAACATGTTGGCCCAATCGGATCCACAGAAGCTTGGCAGCTGTCCGGATGCGCCTCGGTACTGCGCCGTCATGTACTGGACCACTGCACTCTTCTGCTCACAAAAGCGTGCTAGCATGTGCAGCGTAGAATTCCAGCGCGTAGGGACATCACACAGCAAGCGATGGTGGGGGAGATTGAAGCGCTCCTGCATCTTGGCGAGTGCCCCCGAAGCAGTACTGGAATTTCTACAATGTTTGGCCACTCGACGCACCTTCAACAGAAGATCGGCCACGCCTGGGTATGTCCTCAGGAACCGCTGAACTACTAAGTTCATCACGTGCGCCAGGCAAGGGATGTGTGTCAGCTTAGCCAACCTTAAAGCGCGAATGAGATTACTCCCATTATCACACACAACCATGCCCGGTTTCAAGTCCAGCGGTGCCAGCCACAAATCCGTCTGTTCCTTTATTCCCTTCCAAATTTCCTCCCCTGTGTGCTGCTTATCCCCAAGGCAGATCAGCTTCAGCAACGCTTGCTGACGCATGCCAACAGCTGTGCTGCACTGCTTCCACGATCCTACTGCTGCTGGGTTAGCGTTTCCGGATGAGGTACAGCTTTGAGATGCGTTGGAGGAGAAGGAGTCAGAGAGGTAGGTGCTGCTGTTGTTATCCAGTGGGAGGGACGGCGGTGCAGCTGTTTGCGGCGTGGGCAACACCCGCGCCGTAGCAGGTGAGGAATCGCTGCCAGGCTCCACAAGGTTCACCCAGTGCGCGGTAAGGGAGATGTATCGACCCTGGCCGAACGCACTCGTCCAAGTGTCAGTGGTGAGGTGAACCTTGCAGGCAACGGCATTCTTCAAGCTTCGGGTTATTTTGCTGACCACGTGCTCATGCAACTCAGGCACTGCAGAGCGCGCAAAGTGGTAGCGGCTGGGAACCACGTAACGTGGGATGGCCACTGACATCATGCCCTTGAAGCTGTTTGTCTCCACCACTCGATATGGCAGCATTTCGCAGGCCAGAAGCTTGGCTATGCTGGCTGTTACTGCCACGGCCCGGGGGTCATTTGCTGGCAATTTCCTCTTGCGCTCAAACATCTCCGACACAGACAACTGAACCGTAGCGCTGCACACGGAAGGGCTGTTGGTTGTTGTGTTTGATGAACACTGGGAGACCTCAAGAGCACTACTCCGGAAAGTGACAGTGTCAGCGTCGTCTGATGTTTGTGAATGTTGTGAACCACGCAATGGCTGGGCTACTGCTACTGCTGAGGCGGGTCTGGTGGTGAGTCTGGTGAACCCAAGGGAGGCAGTGTTGCTGGTACCCTGTCCTGCCGCGTTTGCCCACAGAGTGGGATGTTTGGATAGCATGTGGCGGCTCATGCTGGTGGTGGAGAGGTTGTTAATACTTTTCCCCCTGCTCAGGCGAGTCTTGCACACCTTGCAAATCGCCATGGTAACATCCTCAGTGCAGTCTTCAAAGAAAGCCCAGACTTTGGAGCACCTGCCTCCTTGCTGGCGATTTCTGTTTCCTCCTCTTTTGCCTCTCACTCTAACTTCCACGCTTGTGGTGCCTGAAATTGCGCGCCGCCTACCTTGTGGCACAAGGCGAACTCGTGCAGATGTGGGTTCTTCAACAGACTCATCTGTGCTGCTGCTACGACGGCGATGTTCTCGTTCACAAATAAAATCTGGGTCTCTGTCCACATTGTCCATACCCTCCTCTTCCATCTCCTCAAACTCGTCATATGTCATTGTGGGGGGCCGCCGCCGTGGAGTAGAGCTCCCCAGAACAACCTCTGCGCAGCTCACTCCAACGTCGTCTTCCAGATCTTGTCGGCCGACCTCCTGCAATTGCAACCCCTCCTGCCCAACTTGCTCTGGGATTTGGGTTTCCGAGTCCTCCTCGGACTCGCCTTGTATTTCAGTGCGCGGTGCATTTCCCACAGTTAATGGTTGTGAATCCGGGCACAACATTTCTGGCTGTTCCTCCATTGACCTTTCATAGGTGGAAGTTTGTTGGGCTGGGAATAGCTCCTGCGAATACCCCATTGTGTCCTGAGGTAATTCATAGGACTGGTTATCTGGCAGTTGTGTGCGTGGTGTCGCTGCCGGTTGTGTCAGCTTTGTGCCCACTGGCTCCTTGTAACTGGCTGAGGACTCGGACCTCGTGCGTGATGTGCTGGTGCTGCTTAACCCACTGCTGGACGCTTGAGAGGTCATCCAAGTAATTATCTGGTCCTGTTCTTTTGGATTTGTGAGGGTTGTTGTCCTGGACAACATGGGCGGTATTGAGTGGGTTTTCTTGGGTGCTCCCCTGTGGCCTGTACGTGAACCGTCAGGGGAAACACCTCTTCCCTTGCCCCTTCCTCTTTCACCGGATTTCTTCCTCATTTCACTTATCCTTACAGTACACGCTGACTGGCAGCAGTACAGTGGCAGTACAGAAATGCTATACAGTACCACTATTCCCAGCAGCGACACAGAGCACAATGCTATACAGTGGCGGGTGAGCGGTGTACTACTGTTCCCAGGCCCAGCAGACACAGAGTGGAAGTAAACACAATGCTATATAGTCTGGCTGAGCGGTGTACACAGAGTGGCAGTACACAAAATGCTATATTAGTCAGGCTAAGCCGTGTACACAGAGTGTCAGAAAGCACAATGCTATATATAGCGTGGCTGAGCGAGGTGCACAGTGGCAGTACACACAATGCTATATAGTCAGGCTAAGCCGTGTACACAGAGTGTCAGAAAACACAATGCTATATATAGCGTGGCTGAGCGAGGTGCACAGTGGCAGTACACACAATGCTTTATAGTCAGGCTGAGCCGTGTACACAGAGTGTCAGTAAACAACGGTATATAGTCTGGCTGAGCGGTGTACACAGAGTGGCAGTAAACACAATGCTATATATAGCGTGGCTGAGCGAGGTGCACAGTGGCAGTACACACAATGCTATATTAGTCAGGCTAAGCCGTGTACACAGAGTGTCAGAAAACACAATGCTATATATATAGCGTGGCTGAGCGAGGTGCACAGTGGCAGTACACACAATGCTATATATAGCGTGGTTGAGCGAGGTGCACAGTGGCAGTACACACAATGCTATATATAGCGTGGCTGAGCGAGGTGCACAGTGGCAGTACACACAATGCTATATTAGTCAGGCTAAGCCGTGTACACAGAGTGTCAGAAAACACAATGCTATATATATAGCGTGGCTGAGCGAGGTACACAGTGGCAGTAAACAATGCTATATATAGTGTGGCTGAGCGAGCGGTGTACTACTGTTCCCAGCAGCGACACACAATGACTGGGGGGACCCTGGCTAGCGTGGCTGGAGAGCGAACTACCCTGCCTGCCTACCCAAAGCTAAACCCACAGACAAATGGCGGAGATATGACGTGGTTCGGGTATTTATTTACCCGAACCACGTGACCGTTCGGCCAATCAGAGCGCGTTCGGGCCCGAACCACGTGACCCGTTCGGCCAATCACAGCGCTAGCCGAACGTTCGGGGAACGTTCGGCCATGCGCTCTTAGTTCGGCCATGTGGCCGAACGGTTTGGCCGAGCACCGTCAGGTGTTCGGCCGAACTCGAACATCACCCGAACAGGGTGATGTTCTGCAGAACCCGAACAGTGGCGAACACTGTTCGCCCAACACTAGATGGAACCACCACCATATTTTACTGTAAGTAGCAGGTGTTTTTCTTGAAATGCAGTGTTCTTTTTCCTCTATGCATAACGCCAGTTGTTATGCCCAAATTACTCAGCACCTTATTCCAAAATGAAGCTGGCTTGTCCAAATGTACTTTAGCATACCTCAAGCAGCTCTGTTTGTGCTGTGTGCTGTGGGCGGAGAAAAGGCTTCCTCTGCATCACTCTCGCATACAGCATCTCCTTGTTTAAAGTGCGCTGAATGGTTGAACGTTGCACAGTGATTCCATCTGCAAAGAGATGATGTTGAAGGTCTTTGGTGCTGGTCTGTGGGTTGACTCTGACTGTTCTCGCCATTCGTCGCTTCTGTTTATCCGAGAGTTTTCTTGGTCTGCCACTTCAAGCCTTAACTTGAACTGAGCATGTGGTCTTCCATTTTCTCAATATGTTCCTAACTGTGGAAACAGACAGCTGAAATCTCTGAGACAGCTTTCTGTATCCTTCCCCTAAACCATGATGATGAACAATCTTTGTCTTCAGGTAATTTGAGAGTTGTTTTGAGACCCCCATGTTGCTACTCTTCAGAGAAATTTAAAAAAGGAGGGAAACTTACAATTGACCCCCTTAAATACTCTTTCTCATAATTGGATTCATCTGTGTATGTAGGTCAGGGGTCACTGAGCTTGCTAAGTCAATTTGAGTTCCAATAATTAGTTCTAAAGGTTTTGGAATCCATATAGGTGCATAAAATGTATGCACCTGCCTAATTTTATGTAAACAATTATTGCACATTTTCTGTAAATCCAATAAACTTCATTTTACTTCTCAAATATCACTGTGTGTGTCTCTAATATGATATATTTAACTGACATTTTTTATCGGAACAACCAACGATTTATACAGGAAAATCATGATGATTAACAACATTGCCCAAACTTTCGCATCCTACTGTAGATATAGGAAGTGTTTCTGGTACTGAAACTAGGAAAATTACCTTAAAAGTGGGTATCCTGAACAATTTACTGCATTCTACAAAAAGTTATCCTACCTAAAGAGAAAACACATTTACCAACAGGTCACAGTACAGTTAAGTAATTGTAGAAGGACATGGCGGTACTTGTGGAAGGACATGAAAAAATCAATTAACCCTTCGCACACTCACATGCAAATGTTCAAACAAATGCATTCACAGATTTACTCATCCAGGCACAACTGTCATCCCTACAGCTAAATTAAAAGCCAGGGTTTTAGTTCACAGAAGAATGCATTCTTATGCTTAGTCACCTATACTGCGTAGAAGTACCCAGGTAAACATAGGTGTCCTAACTCTGGCCCTGTAACATGCGTAGTGCAGACATGCAAACACATTCATTGCATCAAACCTATCAATGGATTAGGAGCACACATCCTAACTTCCTCTCCTGGGAAAGACAGTGCATCTTACCAATCGCACAAGGGAGCTAACATTATGTGTCCATGTGCACCATGCGCATACACCAGCATAAGCTGTCTGCATGCTGACAAACATACAGGGGAAGGGGGAGTGCACCGAATTGGACCCTAGCCACAGGGGTCAATGATAAGAATAAACATACATATATCCAGGCACATCGCCTCTAGTTAGGACATTAAATAAATTATTAGGGAAAGGGAGTTGCTGAAGGGGGTGTGGCTAGAAACAGAAAAAATCAATTAACCCTTCGCACTCTCACATGCAAATTTTCAAACAAATGCATTCACATATTCACTCATCCAGGCACAACTGTTATCCCTACAGCTAAGTTAAAAGCCAGGGTTTTAGTTCACAGAAGAATGCATTCTTATGCTTAGTCACCTATACTGCGTAGAAGTACCCAGGTGTGGAAGGACATGGGGATACATGTGGAAGGACATTGCGGTAGTCGTGGAAGGACATGGCGGTACTTGTGGAAGGACATGGCGGTACTTGTGGAAGGACATGGCGGTACTTGTGGAAGGACATGGCGGTGCTTGTGGAAGGACATGGAGGTGCTTGTGGAAGGACATGGCGGTACTTGTGGAAGGACATGGAGGTGCTTGTGGAAGGACATTGCAGTACTTGTGGAAGGACATGGCGGTACTTGTGGAAGGACATTGGGGTACTTGTGGAAGGACATTGCAGTACTTGTGGAAGGACATGGCGGTACTTGTGGAAGGACATGGCGGTACTTGTGGAAGGACATGGCGGTACTTGTGGAAGGACATGGCGGTACGGCAATACTTGGAGGAATATGACCGTATTTGTTTAGGAATGTGACAGTAGTCAACATGGTCATATATGATGCTTCTGATGACTTTCATTTGAGTAATCAAATTTCCTAAGCTTAAAAGAGTCAACTCTTACTTAAATTTGATATTTTGTATTTATGCCTTGATATGATTACATTAGCACAAAATCTTTATCAAAGTTTTAAGAGGGTCTGTTAAAGTCTGTTCAGATTTGGGTGAATGCAGGTAGCGGTGTGTATGGATTCCTCCGATCACAGTGCGCAGCCAGGCAGCCCCATATCCCGGGAATTGTCAGACATTTTGGCTGAGGTGACTTCGCTCCTGGCGCTCTGGATGCCGTCCCAGCACAGCCTGTATCTCTGGCACTTGTGCTGCTTCCAGTCATTCAACGTTCTCTTTGTGCTGCCCAAATAGAGTTTGTACAGTGGCCCATGGCGAAGCGGTGGCCTGAATCTGAGAGGAGAGCTGGAAGGTTCCTTCGAGGGGGTCCCAGAATTCTCAAGTCCCAGCATGCCGTGCAGATTGTAACACGACTGCGAGACACACATCATATTCTGGCGGCTCCTCTGAGATCATGAATCATGCGTGGACATTTTTTATTGCTTAAAAAAAAACTATTAACCAAGTTGTTCCTAATAAGGTGGCCAAGAGCTGAAGTGAGAGAACTACTCTCCGAGGGCTTCTCTGGAACTGTCTGCATTCGTACAATGTACAATAAAATAATTACTACATGGTGGACTCTACAAGTATAGACAAAAAGCAGGGAGCCAGACCAGGCCCATTACCCCAATACCCATTACCCCAATATACCAGGTGACGACAGAAGGGTGGGGCCATGCACACAATTGTGGGTTGTTAGCAGTGTTGCGTGCAAATTTTCGCCTCTGTCATTTTCGCATGAAAAATCCTATTTTCGGCTTAAAAAATATATTTGTGAAAATGCATTGCATTTTCGTAATGTCAATTTTTGCAAAAAAAAAAAAAAAATCGCCAATGTTTTTTGCTAAAATTCTGGCAATTGATTAAATTATTAAATTGATATTTCCCCTAGATTGCCATTCATGAGTTAAGAGCAAATTGCCTTCTAAAGCTAAAAATAGCAAAAAACGCAAACAAACCCACACACCTTTGAAAGCGAAACGTATTACAAAATGATTTACGAAGGCATTTTTGCTCAAAAGTCAAATTTTACACTTTTTTCATGAAAATTCATGCTAAAAGAATATCAGCATTTTTGCTCATCACTGGTTGTTAATAGAAAACCGGCGTATAACAATAGACCCTGCAAGGGATGCAGCCGCAGGGGGGCCCTGTGGAGGGAGAAGTTTCTTTTCCCTGTCCTGAGAGACTGACAACTAAGGGCCCAGAGAGAAAAAAAATGTTTTGCTCTCTGCACAATTGCTCTAATGACCACATCTGCTCAGCCACTGTCTGATAAGGAATCATACAAAGATTTGTAGACAGTCCCTATTCAGTGTGCAGCAGGGTCTTGTGTACAACTCCCTGTCTCCAGCCTTTCTACCTCTCCCCAAGTGCTGTGTACTGTAGTGATGCTGGAGAAGTCTGCAGAGCCGTTTATGCTCCATCAGAGATGGACAGAGTGAGTGTAATAAGCTGAGGCTGGGAGCACACTCGTCTGTCAGTTTTCTGTATGTGTTTTCTGCACACCATGTGTTATTCTGGTATCTGGTATCTCAACTTGTGCCTGTCCCCAGACACTGCACCGGCCCTGGTCTGAGGGGGGATTCTGGGCAGCTGTAATCCCCCCCCCCCCCCCCCCGTGTTTGCCTATGGGGGGGCTTTGCTATTGCCCGCTAAAATTATACAAAATGATGTGAAAATTTTTTATGAAAATTAAGCAAAAATTCTGCTAAATTACAAATGGATTATACGGAATCAATTAAATTTCCAAATCCTAATTGCTTATGGGCATGATTGCAAAAATTTTGTGTAAATATAACTAGCAGTAGTGATGGCCCGAAATGCCCATTTCTGATTCTGTGGAGTTTCCGATTTCCACCAATGGCGATTTCCATCTTTCCGATTTTCCAGTGTCCAAGGAGTATTTTATTTGTCATTTTTTGCATCAGAGAATTTAGAAAATTGAAAAAAATAATGGAAATCTGAGAAATGGAATTTGTAATTGGTGAAAAATTACAGCGGTAATCCAGTTTTTGCAGGAAAATTCGGCATTCTCTGATTGGTCCGAGGCTAGTGTTCTGTGATTGCGCTAAAATGACTGAGTTGCATTTTCTGCTTTTCGATCGAAAATGGAAAAATTTTGATTCCTGAGGGATCCGAATTAGCATCCTCAATTAGCAGATTACGATTATCACTAGATGGCCAAAACTGTTCGCCGGCAGACAGTTCCCGGAGAAGAACGGGTGTTCGTGTTTGCGTCGGCAGGCGAACACATGGCATGTTCAACTCGCCCCCTATACATCATCATGGAGCCAAAATGTAACCCCTCACCCAAAAATTTGCAGACACGTGGCAACCAATCAGCTATCCTTCCCACCTGGACTGCCCCCCACTTATCAGAAAGCCAGCACAGCAGACATTACACACTCTGCCTGTGTGCTGTGTGATGCAGTTTAGGGAGAGAGCTGTGCTGCAGATAGGGAAAGCGTTAGTTAGGCCTGTGTTCTGTGTCCCCAGTGCAGTTTCTTGCTGCTACAGTACCAATTCACCATCTACATAACCCGAAGAGCCCTTTTAAGGACCGTGTTTTGTTCTTGTGATATTGTTGTTCAGTGTGCCCACACAGCGCACTTTAGTTGTTGCAGACAGGCGCAGTTAGTGCTTATTGCTACAGTAGTTCACCCAGTCGCCCTTCTAAGGCCCCATTCACACAAGAGCGTTTTGCCGCGATTTCGGCAAAACGCTCAAATGCTAGCGCTTTTTCAAAGCGCTAGTGTAATTAAAGTCTATGGGCCTGTTCTTACTTGAGCGATTTGCGGGAATAGCCGCAAATCGCCCAGAAACGGCCAAAAACGGCAAACGCGTAGCCTGCACCATTTTCAGGCGATTTTCAGTGCTATTGAAGCTCTAAACGCGATCGCGACAAAATCGGCGCAGTGTTCAGTGATTTTTCCACGTGAAATCGCGGAAAAATCACTCCTGCAAAACGCCGCCAAAAATTACCGGCTTTTTGAAAACGCAGGTGTGAACAAAGCCTAAGGGCTGTTTTCTTTTTCTTGCTATTGTTATATTGCAGTTCTGTGTGTCCAGTGCACACAATAGCTGTTGGAGACAGGTCTGCTGGTCCTAGTAGTGCACTGACCATAACCCAATAATCCTTCACCACCACTACTGGCATCTAGTTTCCCCTACAGCCCTGCATAAGGCCTCCCTGGCAGGCAGGCATGGCCTATATTTTAGTTGATTGTTGCACATAGCATAACCCAATCTGTCATGTGACCCACGTGAAGGGACATTCAGTTTAAAAAAATAAAACACCTTAGTGTCCAGAACCACTACTGGCATGTAGTACCCACTACTGCCCCCTGTATAAGGCCTCAAGGCAGAATCAGTGTTTTTTTTGGTCACTTAACTGTCTGTGAACTACCTCAGCCTTACCATACAGGCTGGAAAACCGCAATCGCGTGCACTCCCATGAACGTGCGCACAAGCACGGAGGCCACTACACACCACTACACACTACACACCACTACACAAAGAATGCCGCCGAGAGGACTAACATAGTGTCCACTAGTAAAAACAATGATTTGCTCACCTGAGGTTATCACTAAAGCTCTTTGGGATTGTTTAGGGTGCGTTTCATCTGTCAGTGTGAACCAGGCTTAACCCATACACTGCCTTATCACCGTGTACGCACGCCGGACGTTTTAAAGCTCCTTATTCCACAAATTTAGCAATGTAATGTCATTTCTTCCCTTTAGAGATTAAAACCTGACTCTGCGCAAACTCCGTCATTTTTGGTGGGACTTCTGCCATGGATCCCCCTCCAGCACGCCACGGTCCAGGTGTTAGGCCCCTTGAAAAAACTTTTCCATCACTTTTGTGGCCAGAAACAGTCCCTATAGTTTTTAAAATTTGCTTGTCTATGGTGTTTCGCCCAGGTATGATGTTCGCTACATCACTAATCACTAGTAGCCTGAATCGCATGACTGTGCTGACAGAAGGAAGAGACCTGACTGGCCAGCAGAGGACGGGGAGAGAGTCCACGGTCCACGGGGGGCTGGAGGAAGCCCCAGGTAAGTATAAATGCAGCACTTTGATTACTCTCCGGTACACTTTAAAGCAGACCTAAACTCTTGCATAGAACAGAAGGAAAACATAGAGAAATGCACCCTGTGTGTATTTAGAGAGCTTAGCCTGTCTAATTCCCCCTCATCTGTGACTAATCTTAACTGTAATTTGATCTCTAGGCTGTGTCAGCTGGCTGCCTCGGCAGAGCAGCTAATTTGTAAACGCAGCATGTTCCGAATCAGAATCAGAATCAGAAAATTTATTTCGCCAAGCATGAGGGGTCATGCCCGGAATTGTTTTTGGCACAGTACAAATAGCTCAGGAAGCGTACATAGAGAGAGACAGCAGTAAACAACAGGCAACAGGTTAACATACATTTGTAATATACAACACATTCCCAGAGTGTCCCTGAGATGTCAATAGTTAGTCCTGTGGGTTGGAAGACTGGTCGGCCGTAGCGCAGCCGGCATCGCCGCTCCTTGGGGCTTGCTTTGGTGGTAGGATGTGGAGTGAATTAAGGAGGCTGACTGCCGAGGGGAAGAATGAGCATGTTAAGCCTATGTCTGCTTCCATGAAAGCAGGAAGTAGACACACTGTAAACGTATTGCAGGATTTGTATCAGCTGTAACAAAGACATGTTTTTCTTTAAAGTTTATTATGCTGTTGCTTATCTTTCAGAGTAGAGAGGAAGTTCTGAGTTCAGGTCCGCTGTAAGTAAATGTGACATTTGCAGCCCAGCACATTTCTTGCTCGGCGCAGAGTCCCGCATTTGCAACGAGAGAAATGTCACCCCAGCGAGATAAAATATTCATTTAGCCTTAAAAAACAGATAAGTGCAAATTCGCAAACTAAATGCTTTGCCGGGACATTTTAATTAAATGTAAAATTGTTCAGCTCAGAAAAGTCTTACAAATAATGCATCTGCGGAAATATCGTGAGACGCGCCCAGCCACTTCTAATCGTTTTCTTCTTTTCCTGAAAACAGACCATCCGTTCCCCAGATAGCGGCGGGCGGAGCGCAGGACTTGCAGGGGATTTCAGGAAATGTGTGCTTTGCTACGGATTATCAGGATTTATTAGGAGAACTGATATATGGTGTGCGTTTAGTACCTGCCACAAGACGGCTTCATATGTCACCCGAAAACACTCGCAATTCGCAGATCCAGCGATGAGAAGTCGTCTCCTTAGATTCTGGCAGGATTCATTGAAGGCCAGAACAATATTTTAGTATTAAAGAGACACTGAAGCGAAAAAAAATGATGATATTATGATTTGTATGTGTAGTACAGCTAAGAAATAAAACATTAAGATCAGATACATCAGTGTAATTGTTTCCAGTACAGGAAGAGTTAAGAAACTCCAGTTGTTATCTCTATACAAAAGAGCCATTAAGATGTACGACTTTTAAAGTCATGGAGAGGGCTGTCTTCTGACTTTTATTATCTCAACTGTAAGTAAACAAATGTCTTTTTCTCTGCCAGAGGAGAGGTCATTAGTTCACAGACTGCTCTGAAAGACTCATTTTGAATGCTGAGTGTTGTGTAATCTGCACATATTATAGAATGATGCAATGTTAGAAAAACACTATATACCTGAAAATAAAGATATGAGAATATTTTCTTTGCTGCTTAACTTCTAGTAATTATTCACATGGCCGGATTTGTACAATTTACCACCCAAGGCCACTGTCACCAGCCGCCCCCCTTCAGTGTAGGTAGCGAGATGACCTATCCCCGTTCACTTCAGTATAGGTAGCCTGATGACTTCCCCCTAGTATAGGTAGCCAGATGACCCCTTTCTCCTTTCCCTCCAGTATAGGTAGCCAGAAGACTCCCTTAATCCCCCCTACCCCTTCAGTATACTGTAGGTTGCCAGCTCGCCTTCACACTGCAGCAGCCATCAGTGTCACTCAATCCTCAGCTCGTCTCCAGTGTAGAAGCTTCCTCTTCCCTTCTGTCTCCAATGCTGCCCAAGTCTATAGCCGCCGGCCATAATGCAAACGTGCACAGAGAGCAAGATGGCTGCTGCACAGGCAGCTAGCAGCAGAGTACCACGTTCAGATGCTTGTCTGATCTCCCTACATTGCAGCATTTGCAGGCTTGGAAATGCTGCACCAGTTTGTTGCTTTGGTGCCCTTGCTCCTGTGGTGCCCTAGGCCATGGCCTAGGCGGCCTTGGCCTAAATCCGGCCCTGATTATTCATAGTACACAACCAATTCATTAGAACATATTTTTTTTTCCGCTTCAGTGTCTCTTTAAAGTGACACTTAAGTCAAACAAAAAAAATGAGTTTTACTCACCTGGGGCTTCCAATAGCCCGCTGCAGCTGTCCGGTGCCCTCGCCGTGTCCCTCCGATCCTCCTGGCCCCGCCGGCAGCCACTTCCTGTTTCGGTGACAGGAGCTGACAGGCAGGGAACGCGAGTGATTCTTCGCGTTCCTGGCCACAATAGCGCCATCTATGCTGCTATAGCATATATCATATACCATATAGCAGCATAAACCCGAGGTGAGAGACATACAGAGGCTGCCATATTTATTTCCTTTTAACCACTTGAAGACCACAAGTTTATACCCCCCCCCCCCCCCCCCCCCCAGTGACCAGGCCATTTTTTACAATTCAGGCCACTGCAGCTTTAATGCTAGGCACACACTATGAGATTTTCTGGCCGATTTACTGTCAGGTCCATTATTTCCAACATGTCCGATCTGCTTTCCAATCGATTTTTCAGAGTATTTTCCAATTGATTTCCTATTGAAGTGAACGGAAATCGATTGGAAAATGCTCGGAAATCGATTGGAAAATGCTCGGAAATCGATTGGAAAATGCTTGGAAATCGATTGGAAAATGCTCGGAAATCGATCGGAAAGCAGATTGCACATGCTGGAAATAATCGATCTGACAGTAAATCGGCCAGAAAATTTCATAGTGTGTGCCTAGCATAACAGATTATTGCTTGGCCGTACAACTTAGCAGCCAAATGAATTCTACACCCTTTTCTTCCCACCAACAGAGCTTTCTGTTGGTAGGATTTGATTGGTGATTTTTTAAAAATTAATATATATATATATATATAATACAGAGGGGCTGCAGCACACAACAGGAAAACAATGACTGGGGCTCTTGGTTAGGGCTCGTTCACATCTAGCCAACGCAGATGGCTGTGCAATCAGAACGCAGCGCATCCGATCGCACGCCATCTGCGCCGCTGATCCCATCCATTGACAGTGATGGGATCAGCTCTGCGCTTGCGGGCAAAATGCATGCAGTATGCAAGCGCTTCCCAGCGCATCGTACTGCTGCGCAGCACAGTAGATGTGAACGGTAGAAGGGCAGTCTATGCCCTTCTATCGTTCCTGCGTTTCAGCACATCATACGCGCTTCCATATTCTCACGGAAGCGCGTATCATGTGAACGAGGCCTTACGCTTCAACGCGCTTAAGCTCACCAACTGAGCCAAAGTGTCCCCGATCTGGTGAGTCCTACTCTAGCATGCAAAATGCCAGTTTTTATAAGCAGTCTAGTGGGAACTAATCCAAAAACCCAAGAGTCAACTAAATGGGAAAAAAGGAAATTAAAAGCAAGTCACCTTTCACTAGCTACCAAACAGAGCCGGGACAAGGTCCTCCAGCACCCAAGGCTGAGACACCAAAGTGCGCCCATCCATCCCTCCCACCCCAGCCGTCACACACTGATTGCTATTAGACTAAGAGGCGCCACAGGGCCCACAACCTCCCCAACACCTTTATATCTAGTTATATGGCTTGCAGTCACTGCCATGTATCCCCTTTTCTTATTTCTTTCTGCTTCAAATACAATTAGGAATGACAGCTGAATGAATTCTGTGCCCCCTCGTACACTGCGCCCTGAGGCTGGAGCCTCTCCAGCCTATGCCTCGGCCCGGCCCTGCTACCAAATGAACTCTCTGAACATGTGAAATCCACTCATGTATATGCTTAACTGTGCTAGAGGTGGGCGTGGTTATGCAGGCTTACAGGGGAAAATTATGAATAAATACCAAGGGGTAAGCAGCACAAACCAAATTTTATGCAATTCTATGCAAAGCATGCACGCAGCACTGGAGGTCCCCAGACTCCATAAGAAATATATACTTAGGCCTAGTGCACACCAGAGCGGTTCTGCTGCGGTTTGCGATCTGCTTGCGGGTGCGGATCCGCTAGGGTAATGCATTTCAATGGGCTGGTGCACACCAGAGCGGGAGGCGTTTTGCAGAAACGCATACTCCCGGGCTGCTGCAGATTTTGGATTGCGGATGCGTTTCTGCCTCAATGTTAAGTATAGGAAAAACGCAAACCGCTCTGACAAACGGCACTTCAGAGCGGTTTGCCAGGCGGTTTTTGTTACAGTAGCTGTTCAGTAACAGCTTTACTGTAACAATACATGAAATCTACTACACCAAAAACGCTTCGCAAAACCGCAAAATGCTAGCTGAAACGCTACAGAAAAAGAAGAAAAAGCGTTTCAAAATCTGCTAGCATTTTGCGGATCTGCTAGCGGTTTTTGGTGTGCACCAGGCCATACAGAGGGTGCTGCAGCACACAACAGGAAAACAGTGACAGGAGCTCTTGGTTACGTATATATATATACACCTTTTTTATTATTATTATTTTCTTTTCCCCCTCTTCCCGCCAACCCCCCCCCCCCCTCCCCCAGTCAGTATGATCTCCTCTCATAGGCATCAGTTTATGAGAGGGATCAGTTTGTTTGCCTTCCCTGGGGACAGCTCAGTGACAGAGCTGTCCCTTGTACAGCGCTGCACTAGATCGCAGCGCTGTACAAAGCAAATTACCACTTGTTATGTCTTCAAACAGCCTGCCAGCTCAGATTGTGGCTGGCAGGCTGTTTACAGTTCTGCGGCTGTCGTCACTGCAGAGAACGCGCGTTCCCTGCTGATCCCTGCCGCCAGGACTTGATGCCAATCGGCGTTAGGCGGTCCTGGGGGTGCCACCGTCCTCCCACCCATTGGCGTTAGGAGGTTGGGAGGGGGTAAAAGGAAATCTGTAATAAATAAAAAAATTCCCCTGGGGGGGTACTTACCTCAGGAGAGGGTAGACTGAATCCTAATGAGGCTTCCACCGTCCTCTTCCCCCTCTGGGATCCAGCGCTGGCAACCCCCAAACACCACATGTGGCAATATTTACAATCTGCACCCCTGAGCAGCCGCAGTATCAGCCCGATCGGTAGTGATGAACACAAATTTCGCATAGACGTAATTTTGCATCGCAATTACAATGTGACATCCTAATGCACAATTTAGGAAAAAATGTTAATTCATTTCATCTGTAATGTTAATCATTTGTAATTTCATGTAAGGTTTGTGTAATTTCGTGCTGATTTTAGCGGTTAATAGCAAAGTCCCCATACAAGCTATTGCCACCAAAATTGCTGCACATGTTAGGGAGAATAGTGGGTACAAGTCAAACAAAGATCCTCGGGAGGATGCATTACTATGTGATGGGGCGCAGGACCTGAAAGTAAGTATCCCGGCAATGTAAGTATTTAAACCCACTCTTGCGCTGCATGCGCCCCTCCTCTCCTGCCAGGCTAGCTAGACTGGGCAACCTATACCTGGCTACCTATACTGGGGGCACCTATACCTGGCTACCTATACTGGGGGCACCTATACCTGGCTACCTATACTGGGGGCACCTATACCTGGCTACCTATACTGGGGGCACCTATACCTGGCTACCTATACTGGGGGCAACTATGCCTGGCTACCTATACTGGGGGCAACTATGCCTGGCTACCTATACTGGGGGCACCTATACCTGGCTACCTATACTGGGTGCACCTATACCTGGCTACCTATACTGGGGGCAACTATGCCTGGCTACCGATACTGGGGGCAACTATGCCTGGCTACCGATACTGGGGGCACCTATACCTGGCTACCTATACTGGGGGCAACTATGCCTGGCTACCGATACTGGGGGCACCTATACCTGGCTACCTATACTGGGGGCAACTATGCCTGGCTACCTATACTGGGGGCAACTATGCCTGGCTACCTATACTGGGGGCACCTATACCTGGCTACCTATACTGGGGGCACCTATACCTGGCTACCTATACTGGGGGCACCTATACCTGGCTACCGATACTGGGGGCAACTATGCCTGGCTACTGATACTGGGGGCACCTATACCTGGTTACCTACACTGGGGGCAACTATGCCTGGCTACCTATACTGGGGGCAACTATGCCTGGCTACCTATACTGGGGGCACCTATACCTGGCTACCTATACTGGGGGCACCTATACCTGGCTACCTATACTGGGGGGCACCTATACCTGGCTACCTATACTGGGGGCAACTATGCCTGGCTACCGATACTGGGGGCACCTATACCTGGCTACCTATACTGGGGACACCTATACCTGGCTACCAATACTGGGGGCACCTATACCTGGCTACCTATACTGGGGGCAACTATGCCTGGCTACCGATACTGGGGGCACCTATACCTGGCTACCTATACTGGGGGCAACTATGCCTGGCTACCTATACTGGGGGCAACTATGCCTGGCTACCTATACTTGGGGCACCTATGCCTGGCTACCTATACTGGGGGCAACTATGCCTGGCTACCTATACTGGGGGCAACTATGCCTGGCTACCTATACTGGGGGCAACTATGCCTGGCTACCTATTCTAGGGCAACTATGCCTGGCTACCTATACTGGGGCAACTATGCCTGGCTACCTATACTGGGGGCACCTATACCTGGCTACCGATACTGGGGGCACCTATACCTAGCAACCGATACTGGGGCAACTATGCCTGGCTACCTATACTGGGGGCAACTATGCCTGGCTACCTATACTGGGGGCAACTATGCCTGGCTACCGATACTGGGGGCACCTATACCTGGCTACCTATACTGGGGGCACCTATACCTGGCTACCCATACCGGGGGCAACTATGCCTGGCTACCTATACTGTGGGCAACTATATCTGGCTACTTTTACTGGGGGCACCTATACCTGGCTACCTATACGGGGGGCACCTATGCCTGGCTACCTATACTGGGGGCAACTATGCCTGGCTACCTATACTGGGGGCACCTATACCTGGCTAACTATACTGGGGGCACCTATACCTGGCTACCTATACTGGGGGCACCTATACCTGGCTACCCATACCGGGGGCAACTATGCCTGGCTACCTATACTGTGGGCAACTATATCTGGCTACTTTTACTGGGGGCACCTATACCTGGCTACCTATACGGGGGGTAACTATGCCTGTCTACCTATACTGGGGGCAACTATGCCTGGCTACCCATACTGGGGGCAACTATGCCTGGCTACCTATACTGTGGGCAACTATATCTGGCTACTTTTACTGGGGGCACCTATACCTGGCTACCTATACGGGGGGCAACTATGCCTGGCTACCCATACTGGGGGCACCTATACCTGGCTTCCTATACTGGGGGGTAACTATGCCTGTCTACCTATACTGGGGCAACTATGCCTGGCTACCTATACTGGGGGCAACTATACCTGGCTACCTTTACTGGGGGCACCTATACCTGGCCACCTATACTGGGGCAACTATATCTGGCTACCTTTACTGGGGGCACCTATGCCTGGCTACCCATATTGGGGGCAACTATGTCTGTCTACCTATACTGGGGGCACCTATACCTGGCTACCTATACTGGGGGGTAACTATGCCTGTCTACCTATACTGGGGCAACTATACCTGGCTACCTATACTGGGGGCACCTATACCTGGCTACCTATACTGGGGCAACTATGCCTGGCTACCTATACTGGGGACAACTATACCGGGCTACCTATACTGGGGGCACCTATACCTGGCTACCTATACTGGGGCAACTATGCCTGGCTACCTATACTGGGGGCAACTATACCTGGCTACCTTTACTGGGGGCACCTATACCTGGCCACCTATACTGGGGCAACTATATCTGGCTACCTATACTGGGGGCACCTATACCTGGCTACCTATACTGGGGCAACTATGCCTGGCTACCTATACTGGGGACAACTATACCGGGCTACCTATACTACGGGCACCTATAGCTAGCTACCTATACCGGGGGCATCTATACCTGGCTACCTATACTGGGGCAACTATGCCTGGCTACCTATACTGGGGACAACTATACCGGGCTACCTATACTGGGGGCACCTATACCTGGCTACCTATACTGGGGCAACTATGCCTGGCTACCTATACTGGGGACAACTATACCGGGCTACCTATACTACGGGCACCTATAGCTAGCTACCTATACTGGGAGCAACTATGCCTGGCTACCTAAGATGTCAGTGCTATAAAAATATGGTAGGAATTATTATTATTATTATTATTATTATTATTATACTATGACTATTGTAGGGATTAGATTATGAGCTGCTCTGAGGACAGCCAGTGACATGACTATGTACTCTGTAAAGTGCTGCAGGAGATGTCAGTGCTATATAAATACATAATAATAATATGGTAGGACATAAGACTATGACTATGGTAGGATTAGATTGTGAGCTCCTCTGAGGACAGTCAGTAACATGACTATGTACTCTGTAAAGTGCTGCAGAAGATGTCAGTGCTATATAAATACATATTAACCCATTCAGGTTCCGTGGTTTTCACGAGAGAAATGTTCACCTCCCATTCATTAGCCTATAACTTTATCACTACTTATCACAATGAACTGATCTATATCTTGTTTTTTCCGCCACCAATTAGGCTTTCTTTGGGGGGTACATTTTGCTAAAAGCCACTTTACTGTAAACGCATTTTAACAGGAAGAATAAGAAAAAAATGGAAAAATTCATTATTTCTCAGTTTTCAGCCATTATAGTTTTAAAATAATACATGCCTCCATAATTAAAACTCACGTATTGTATATGCCCATATGTCCCGGTTATTACACCGTTAAAATTATGTCCCTATCACAATGTATGGCGACAATATTTTATTTGGAAATAAAGGTGCATTTTTTCCATTTTGCATCTATCACTATTAACAAGTTTAAAATAAAAAAAATATAGAAATATTTCATCTTTACATTGATATTTAAAAAGTTTAGACCCTTAGGTAAATATTTACATGTTTTTTTTTTTTTATTGTAATTGTTTTTTTTATTTATAGTAAACATTTTATTTGGGTAGTTTTGGGAGGGTGGGGGGTAAACAATAGATTTATAATGTAAAGGTGTGTTGATTTTAATTTATTTTCATTTTCAGGTGTTGTTTTACTTTTTGGCCACAAGATGGCGGCCATGAGTTTGTTTACATGACGTCACTCTAAGCGTAACACACGCTTAGAGTGGCGCATCAGGAAGGGAACGTCCAGAAAAGGCGCAGCTTCCGAGAGAAGCTGTCGCTTTTTCAGCGGAGGAGAGGAATCAGTAATCGGGCTTCATAGCCCGATATATTGATTCCCTGACTACCGAATCCGCGGCCGGGAGTGCGCGTGCACGCGCGCGATCGGCCGCGGGGGCGCGCGGTAGCGCACATGGTTTCTGGACGTAGTTTCTACGTCCAGAAACCAAAATAGGTTAATAATATGGTAGGACATTACACTATGACTATGGTAGGGGATTAGAATGTGAGCTCCTCTGAGGACAGTCAGTAACATGACTATGTACTCTGTAAAGTGCTGCAGAAGATGTTAGTGCTATGTAAATACATAATTATAATATAGATGATGCCATATTTGTGGAGCTGTAGAATGTTAAGTATAAACACAGGTGAATAATTAGGATAGTGAGAAGAAGACAGCTGTCTAGCACTGTAATTACAAGAATTGATTGGAGACAGGCCTGTACGCTTGTGAGAGTATAATTTACCTTTATATAAGTACACATGTCTGTGCAATAAACTATAATACTCAGACTTGATGCACATAAGCAGCTATTAGCAGGATAACAGGATACTCTTTTAATTCTGTCAGTAAACGGTTAAATTCTTTGCAGCACATTTTTATGCACAGTTGCTATGCAGATTTTCCACTGAGCTGATGCTCTGCCGGCCACTAGGGGGAGCCCTGCTCTGTGTTTTGTAGCAGATCAGACAGCAGATAGGTTTTTAGGCTGGTTTGAGGTGATCTTCTATTGGGAGTCTCTGATATTTAGGGGTTTCCACAGTAAATAATATTTTCTTAATTTATTTGCATAATTTAGGAGAGGGCAACTCTTATGCCATCTATAGCAGATCCATAGAACCTCATTCTACTACGGGTATATAGAAATGTTATCAATATCACAAAACAAATATTTCTCTATAGGGGTGCATGAAAAAAGGGCGCCAGGAAAAAAGGGCCCGGCTGGATAACGAATTGGTGCCGGTAGATAACGAAATCTCAATAAAGATAAACATTGTTAATGAAATTGGTTAACAATAAATAACGTTTTAAACCAGACAGAAGTTGATAACGAAGAAATATTAACGTTAAAAATTGTTATGTAATTCAACAATACAGCTTAACCCAGTCATGGGCAAACTCGGCCCTCCAGCTGTTACGGAACTACAAGTCCCACAATGCATTTGCCTTTATGAGTCATGACTGTGGCTGTCAGACTCCTGTAATGCATTGTGGGACTTGTAGTTTCTTAACAGCTGGAGGGCCAAGTTTGCCCATGCCTGGAACCCTACTCTCATGTGGAACCCTGCCCTGGTGGTGCCTAAACCTCTCTCCCCTGGTGGTGCCTACCCCTAACCACTCCCCCCCAGGGTGCCTAACCACACCCCTAGTGGTGACTAACTCTAACCCCCTCCCCCCGGTGGTGTATAACCCTAACCACACACCCCCAGTGGTGCCTAACCCCCCCAATGGTGCCTAACCCTAACCACCCCCTGGTGGTACCTAACACTAACCCCCCCCCCCTGGTGGTACCTAACACTACCCCCCCCCCCCTGGTGGTGCCTAACCCTAACCACTCCCCCTGCAGAAACACCCTTTTACACATAGAAACCATAATTTCTTTAATAGCGTAAAATCTGTACATGCAAACAAAATATGACAAAAATATAACGTTGCAAGCTTCTAAAAACGATAACATGTTTCAATAACTAATGTTGTTAACGATATTTATCGGGTGCCTTTTTTCTGCTTTGGGCGCCTTTTTGTCCACCCTCAGCCAGCGCCCTTTTTTCCTGTTACCCTCTATAGTAAACCGGTAACGCCTGACAGAATCCGGCTTTGGAGAATGGACTGCCCAGAACTTCCCTTCTGCAGTAGTAAGGAGCGGGAGTCCATGTTGCTCATTTTCAGTAACTGGCAGCAAGCATGAAACTTTCTGTTAGGAACACTGTGGAATAGCTGTGTGTTTTATACCCTAACTAAAGGAAAGCAATCCTCTAAGTTCCTGTAATGTATAGTGTGGAGCTAAAAGGATTTTACGCTTGGACGGTTTCTCTTTTGTTGCTACATTCACAGTTTAGGTGCTACACTACAGTGAATAGGTCAGCGCTGCGCTTTCCTGTAAAATGCATGCGGCAGTGTGATAGCGCATCGCACTGCTGCGAAGCGCATATGACGTGTCACACCATACCAGCTGCCGAAATGCGCGCAGCAGCGAGTATGATGTGAACGAGGCCTTAGAGGCAGAGGATCAACAGGACAGCCAGGCAATCTGCATTATTTAAAAGGAAATAAACATGGCAGCCTCCATACACCTCTCACTTCAGTTTCACTTTAAAGTGTAACTGTCGGGCATAAAATAAAAAAATCAATTCTTTATTTTTATCTGGCAAACAAGTAATAAGGATGCTAACCAGGCAATCCAAAAGTTAAAATCAGTATTATTTTTCTTGTTGATAAATGATCATTCCCCAGTTTACCTGACTCATATTTGGTACATTGCTGCACAAAGGAAGTTGCAGGGCATGCTGGGTTGTCTTTTTTTGCTCTTTACTTTGCTCTCAGACTTAAAAGATACCCCAACTGAACTGTGACATGATGAGATAGACATGTGTATGTACAGTGCCTACCACACAAATACCTATGCTGTGTTCCTTTTTTTCCTTTCTCTGCCTGAAAGCGTTAAATATAAGGTATGCAAGTGGCTGACTCACTCCTGACTCAGACAGGAAGTGAGTGCAGGGTGAGCCTCACTGATAAGAAATTCCAACTATAAAACACTTTCCTAGCAGAAAATGGCTTCTGAGAGCAAGAAAGAGGTATAAAAGAGGAATTTCTTATCAGTGAGGGTCACACTGTAGTCACTTCCTGTCTGAGTCAGGACTGAGTCAGCCACTTACATACCTGATATTTAACTCTTTCAGGCAGAGAAAGAAAAAAAGGAACACAGCATAGTTATTTGTGTGCTAGGCACTGTACATACACATGTCTATCTCATCATGTCAAATTTCAGTTCGGGTATCCTTTAACTAATGCAGCCTGAATGGCTGAAGCCTCTTTCCCAGCCAAACTTCTGTTCCTCTCTGATTGGCCAATATTTCTCATGCTGAGACAATGCATTTTCTATTGCAGAGCCGGGTGGGAGTGCCTGAAGACTGGTAGGAGGGCGGGCGATGCATACACAATCAGGTAGAGGAGAGTAAGGGAGGAAATGACATCAGGATTGGTTTCAAGATAGACACAGTTAAAATGGAGACCTAAGAATTTTCTCTGTTTTAACCATATAAAAACCACTAAAATCAAAACCTGGACAGTGCAATACATATGTTATGTGAATAGAGCAAGTATTTATTTACTTATATGTGTGTGCAGAGCAGGGACAAGGTCCTCCAGCACCCAAGGCTGAGACACCAAAGTGCGCCCCTCCATCCCTCCCACCCCAGCTGTCACATACTGATTGCTGTTGGACTAAGAGGGCCACAGGGCCCACAACTTCCCCAACACCTTAATATCTAGTTCTCTGGCTTGCAGTCACTGCTATGTATCCCCTTTTCTTATTTCTTTCTGCTTCATACACAATTAGGAATGACAGCTGAATGAATTGTACGCCCCCTCCTACACTGCGCCCTGAGGCTGGAGCCTCTCCAGCCTATGCCTCGGCCCGGCCCTGTGTGTGTGTGTGTGTGTGTGTGGGGGGGGGGGGGGGTTCTCAGATAGTATGGCTGACAACTTCTTTTTAAACTAGGGCTACAAGTTCTGACAACTATTTAGATGGCATCTGAAATGGGAAAAATCATTCTGATAACTTTAGAAATACTTTTACTAAATGTGGAATTTGCATGAAAATCTTCCCATAATTTGGGGTCTAGATTTCCTTAATTTCTTGTAGTTATTGCTGTTAAGACACAACAATAACGCAGACGGTAAAGAAAGGTTTTCCTTACAAGCAGAGAAAACGTTATATAACTTCCACACGTCACTAAAGCTCAGATATCGCCTCCAGCGTATTCCTCCTCCTCAGCCGCAGTGCTTCTTTCTGTCTATCTATAAGCTCCTTGTTCTGCTGATGCCAGATAAATAAATCACTTGTAAAATACCTGGCCAGGAGCCCAGACATCAGTCACTCCCAGTCCCGCAGACTGCCTGTGCTATAGGCTGCAATCTCATCGAGGAATTCATTCTATGCCATGTCCCCTTGCAGTGTGAGCAGCAGGACGATGCCATCCAGGCAGCAGCACCAGCCCCGCCCACAGGTTCAGAATCTGATTTCCTGCACTTAATGCCTCTGAAAATGTCATCAAAAATGTAAGGTGGCAATTTTAGCAGCCAATGCCTTTTTTCCCATAAAACATTGACATTTGAAGACTCCGATCGTTAAGCTAGTCAATGGTCACTGCGCCGCTCTTCCTTCTATTTACGTTGCAGTTGATCTGAGGCCTGTGTGTAAGTGACGATAAGGCAGCAGGAGCCATACAAGTCACAGACAAGATGGCCCTGGCAGCATGGGAGGCCCCTGCTGTGGGTGAGGCCCCACACAGCTGCTTGGTTCGCCCCTAGGCCAAGCAGCACCCCTGAGTGCAGGCATCTGCTCAGATTGCTTAGAGATGCAGGACTCCTCTTGCATCACCATGTGACTAAAGGGGGAGTGTTTTATGCCCATTGAAATGTGAGTGGGCAGGTGGCAGTCACTGTTTGGTTGTTTTTTATTTTGTTTTTTATTTTGCAGTATGCGTAAAGCTGTTTTGTTTTGTTTTTTGTTTTGTTTTTTTTAGCAAAACAAAAGTCTGCTTTAAGTGTGCCTTTTTAACCTGAATTATTGCAAATATTTTCTGTTTGAAGAAGGCAAACTTTTGTTTTGCTTAACCTTTTAGTAAGAGGGTTCTTTGGTCCTTTGTAGCCCGTTACCCTCTCCTAGGAGTTCCAGTTCACCATGAGCTTGCTGGGTAGGCTGTAACTCTGGGTGTTTCAAGTAGAGATGACCTGAAAACAGTATTCTGCCAACTTCCGCTATTTGCATTCGCAGCGAACATTTGGCGTGTTCGACCCCCTCAAACACCCCCCCCATACATCATCATTGAGCTAAACTTTGACCCCTTACCTCACAGTCAGCAGACACATGGCATGCAATCAGCTAGCACCCATTCCTGGACCCTGCCCCCCTATCAAAAAGCAGTTGCAGTGGCCATATTGGAATCATTCTCTGCTGGCTGCTGACTGTTAGTGAGAGCAGGGTCAGACTTGCTGCAGATAGGTAGGGAAAGCATTAGCTAGGCCTGTGTTCTTGTTCCTCACTTGCTGTGAAAGTACCCCAAACAGCCCTTTTGAGGGCTAGCACATCGGTCTCCTGTGTTTTTTTTTTTCTTTTGTGTGGGTGACACTCCACAGCCCAACGACAACAGAGCTGTGTGCACACTACTGCTGTTGCTACACTAACTTGCAGACACAGTACCACTCCTGTGCGTTATTATTTCACTGTATTCTGATAGTACTATTGCATCTCTCTGTGTGAGACACTCCCCAGCCCACTGACACCCAGAGCTGTGCATAATGTGATTTCTGCAAAACGCGACTTTGCCTTAACTCCGTAATTTTTGGTGGGACGTTTGCAATGGATCCCCCTCCGGCATGCCACAGTCCAGGTGTTAGACCCCTTGAAACAACTTTTCCATCCCTTTTGTGGCCAGAAACAGTCTTTGTAGGTTTTAAAATTCGCCTGCCCACTGAAGTCTATGGCGTCTCGCCTCTTCACGAACATTTGCGGAAATTTACGTTTGCCCAGGGGCGTAACAATAGACCCTGCAAGAGATGCAGTCACAGGGGTCCCATAAGCTGTAGAGGGCCCCATGGGGGGAGAAGTTTCTTTTTTCCTGTCCTGAGAGACTGACAACTAAGTCAAGAGAGAGAAAAACTTTCTGCTCTCTGCACAATTAACTAATGACTGCATCTGCTCAGCCACTGATTATTATTATTATTATTTTTTTTATATACCGCCAACATCTTCCATAGCGCTGTACACAGTACAAACAAATTATGGGGAACAAATATACATGAGAAGTAAAATGCACTGTACAGTCATGGCATTGAATAGAATAAATACAAATACATACATAGTTGATGTGTAGTTGGTACATGTGCATACCGGTATGTTAAAATTACAGCGGTATGAGAAACACCAGGAGGAGGTCCCTGCCCTTGCGAGCTTACAATCTAGAGGGTAGTGGGGAGGAAACAACAGGGAAGAAAACACAGGGGTTAGTGGGTGAGCCAGTGTGCCTTCAGATACGGTGATCATACGTCCCGCTTTACCCGGGACGCGTCCCGCCTTCAGGGGGCGCTGTCCCAGGCTGCATGAGGTCCCGGGAAACGTCCCGCTTTTAGCAGCGGGACGTCCCGGCCTCGGGACTCTGGCCACCCTACAATGAACTAGCCGCAGCGTCTACTAGACGCTGCGCTAGTTCATTCCCCGCAGCCCCGCTCCAGCCTGCAATGTTCTCCTCCGGCAGGCACAGGCAGAGCAGGGCTACGGGAAGATGGTGTCCGGAGGCGGAGCCCTGTATTGGAGACTATTTGTCTCCAGTACAGGGCTCCGCCTCCGGACGTCATCTTGCCGTAGCCCTGCTCTGCCTGTGAGAGGCTGAGCGGGAGATTGAACATCGTCCAGGCCAGGAGGAGCTGCACCTGAGGCACCAGAGGCCGGCTGCGTGAGGGGACGTCTTCTGCCAGGTGAGTAAATGCTTTTTCTTGCAGGTGAAGTGTTTGGCCGCATTGCGTGTATTTTGTACTGACATGTTTGCCCGCAGTGCGTGTATTTTGTACTGACATGTTTGGCCGCATTGCGTGTATTTTGTACTGACATGTTTGCCCGCAGTGCGTTTATCTTGTACTGACATGTTTGGCCGCATTGCGTGTATTTTGTACTGACATGTTTGCCCGCAGTGCGTTTATCTTGTACTGACATGTTTGCCCGCAGTGCGTTTATCTTGTACTGACATGTTTGCCCGCAGTGCGTTTATCTTGTACTGACATGTTTGGCCGCATTGCGTGTACTTTGTACTGACATGTTTGCCCGCAGTGCGTTTATCTTGTACTGACATGTTTGGCCGCATTGCGTGTATTTTGTACTGACATGTTTGCCCGCAGTGCGTTTATCTTGTACTGACATGTTTGCCCGCAGTGCGTTTATCTTGTACTGACATGTTTGCCCGCAGTGCGTTTATCTTGTACTGACATGTTTGCCCGCAGTGCGTTTATCTTGTACTGACATGTTTGGCCGCATTGCGTGTATTTTGTACTGACATGTTTGCCCGCAGTGCGTTTATCTTGTGCTGACATGTTTGGCCGCATTGCGTGTATTTTGTACTGACATGTTTGCCCGCAGTGCGTTTATCTTGTACTGACATGTTTGGCCGCATTGCGTGTATTTTGTACTGACATGTTTGCCCGCAGTGCGTTTATCTTGTACTGACATGTTTGGCCACATTGCGTGTATTTTGTACTGACATGTTTGCCCGCAGTGCGTTTATCTTGTACTGACATGTTTGCCCGCAGTGCGTTTATCTTGTACTGACATGTTTGCCCGCAGTGCGTTTATTTTGTACTGACATGTTTGCCCGCAGTGCGTTCATTTTGTACTGACATGTTTGCCCCCATTGCGTTTATTTTGTACTGACATGTTTGCCCCCATTGCGTTTATTTTATGCTGACATGTTGCCCGCAATGCGATTATTTTGTGCTGAAATGTTGCCCATTGCGTTTATTTTGTGGTGTCTGGGGTAACTGTTGCTGCATTTATTATTTAATGGTCATAGTTGGCTGTGTTTGCTGCTTTGGGGTTATGGCATACTATTAAATAGCATCACACAGTTTCTGCACACCTATGATGTGAATCCACGTTTGACCACATCACGGCGTAAACACTGCTTTCTTATGCCTCGCTGTTGCATCATTCTGTTAGCTCCGCCCATAGAATGTCATGACCACGCCCATTTTTCGCGTGCGCTGCAGACACCAAATTTTTCGGCGCACCCCCTGATTTTCGGCACCCCCCCCCCCCCCAATTCACCCCGTCCCAGGTTGAGCCTACAAAAATCTGGTCACTCTACTTCAGAGCTGACTAATAAGGAATCATACAAAGTTTTGTAGACAAAGATTTGTAGACAGGCCCTATTCAGTGTACAACAGCCTCTCCACCCCCTCCCCAAGTGCTGTGTACTGTAGTGATGCTGGACAAGTCTGCATAGCCAGTTCTGGTCTATCAGAGGTGGATAGAGTGAGTGTAATATGCTGATGCTGGGAGTACACTCGTCTGTCGGCATCCAAGTTTTGCAGGGGGGCCCAGTGATTGCCTATTATGCCCCTGCATTTCTGAACCCACAAATTGATCTTCGCGACATCTCTAATTTCAAGCCCTACACCATGGAGCCACATTAAACCATGCCATGCACTAATGAGGATCAACCAATCTGAAACAGTCTGTATGCATGTTGGATTATTGTGGCTCTGTACAATCAACAAGCTGACACATCATTGCATTCCAGCGGCTCTGGAGGTGTGGCTAGCTTACAGGGACAACAAAAGAGGATTTGCATGTTCAGCAGTGATGCATTGTGGGAGACATCAAATGCTCACTCCAATCTTAATAATTGCAAATTCCTTCTGTTTTAAGAACCATGCCATGCACTAATGAGGATCAAACAATCCGAAGCAGTCTGTATGCATGTTGGATTATTAAAGGCCCATACACACGTCTGATTTTTTTTAAACGACGGGTCGTTTGGACGTCCCGTCGTTCAGTCGTCCGGACGTCAAACTGAACGACGGGACGTCCAAACGAGCCGTCGTTTAAGAAAAATCAGACGTGTGTATTGGCCTTAAAGAGACACTGAAGCGAAAAAAAAATGATGATATTATGATTTGTATGTGTAGCACAGCTAAGAAATAAAACATTAAGATCAGATACATCAGTCTAATTGTTTCCAGTACAGGAAGAGTTGAGAAACTCCAGTTGTTATCTCTATGCAAACAAGCCATTAAGCTCTCCGACTAAGTTAGTCGTGGAGAGGGCTGTTATCTGACTTTTATTATCTCAACTGTTCCTGGACTATGTACTTTTCCTCTGCCAGAGGAGATGTCATTACTTCACAGACTGCTCTGAAAGAATCATTTTGAATGCTGAGTGTTGTGTAATCTGCACATATTATAGAATGATGCAATGTTAGAAAAAACACTGTATACCTGAAAATAAAAATATGAGAATATTTTCTTTGCTGCTAATCTTCTAGTAATTATTCATAGTACACAACCAATTCATTATATCATATTTTTTTTTCGCTTCAGTGTCTCTTTAAGGCTCTGTACATATTAACAAGCTGACACATCATTGCATTCCAGGGGTTCTGGAGGTGTGTTTAGCTGCTAAGGGTACAATGGTTAATTTGCATATATTCAGCAGTGAAGCACTGGGAGACATCTCAAGCTCACTCCAACCTGAATTATCGCAAATTCTTTCTGTTTTAAGAAAGCAAACTTTTGTTTTTCCTAAACAGAAAACATACAGAAGTTTCAGCTATTAGATGGCAGAGTAACCAAGCAGCTTAGGGTGACCCAAACTACTAGGAATGTATAGGGGGATGAAAGGAACCAAAAAGCCCTCCTACTAAAAAAGCAAAGCTTGGTGTAATTGCCTTCTTAAAACAGAAGGAAATTTGCAATAATTCAGTTATAAATGAACATTTGTGGTTACCCACAATGCACACCTACTAAATATGCAAATTATCCCTTTCCGCCCTTGTTAAGCCAAGCAAGCATCCAGAACCGCTGGTTTATAGCAAGCCTATAGCTTTAATTTTACACAGCCACGCCAACCCCACATATAGACAGCCTGTTTCGGACTTTTGGCCCTCATCAGTACATGGCAGGGATTGATAAGGCTGTATGAAATAGGGCTTGGTCGAGTACAACAGAGTAACCAAGCAGCTCAGGGTGACCCAAACTACTAGGAATGTATAGGGGGATGAAAGGAACCAAAATGCCCTCCTACTATTAGATGGCGAAAGTTTGGTGACCGGAGGTAATGTTGGTGAATGTAAAGTTGCCACTATCACCTTCTTCCACACTGGGAATTTTATATTTCTTATAGTTTTTTAAAATTAATCCGATACAAGAAGAAAACTTTTTACTGTAGTTCTACCCTTTCAGTTGATTTTTCAGGTCACTTCATGTTTGCACTTTGCACCCTCATAAGGATTGAGCTGATTTCAGGGATGAATACAAACAAAGAAGAGAAAGTGATATTCTCTGACTCTGAACTCTCTCTGCTGACGTTATGAGATGACTCAAAGCACTTCAGGGTGAAAATGCTGTAAATTTTCCCTGCTCTGTGCACAGTCCCATCATCACCAGCAATATCTCCCATAGAGGAAGAGACAGCTGGGAGGAATAAAGTAACCATGGAAACATCTTGTGGTTGGCATCTCTTCTAGGCACAGATCATGTTTATCTGATGCTTAAAGTGAACCAAGTGCCATTTTAACACCCAGGGCATCTCAATAGCACATAAAAATGCATGCCAACACTGTGGCTCATTATTAAAAAAACTTCAATTTTTACCTCTTTTATATCTAAAATGTCAGTAGAGGCCTTTACTACCCTACTTTTGAGCCTTGCCCCATAGCAGAAATTTCAGGCAGATAAGGACTGATGTAATTATTTTATTGCTCACATTAGCAGAGAGCAAACAAAAGCTTTCATCAACAGGAGGGGGTGGAGAGATAGGACACAATGCTTCAAATATTTTAGAGAAGTCACAGATGCTATCTTCACATTTTCCCCTGGATAAATAATGGGAGAGGGGGGGCATGGCAGCTCCTGTAGCTATTAGAAACCAGGACCAACTGCAGAAAAAAGTGGCGCTTGGTTCCCTTTAAGATATGGTTAAAGAGGGACTATAGTGAAAATAACCTAATACAATTTTTTTAAAATTATTAATTTATAAATTATTTAGTCTGTGTTTGCCCATTGTAAAATCTTTCCTCACTCTGATTTACATTCTGAAATTTTTGACGGGTGTGGAAACACTTTTAGTCCTGTCAGTTGCATCACTACGGAATGTTTGTATACTGAGAGTTTGGAATCCAGTAGAAAATATACCTGGTCTCCCAGAATGCTCTGGGAGGAGAATTACACATAGCTAATAACCCTAGGCTGTGACATCACTGGGAGGGTGGTGCTACATACCAATATACAGCAATATATATAGACATATGAAGTGAGTATACTGAATAATATACTGCATTCTACTACATGTCACTACAGGGCCTCTTTAACAGTTGAATTCCAGGGGAGAACAGTCATAGTAATATTTTGGGGACAGTCATTGGAAGTCCCTCTATATTAATTGCTGATTTACACACCAGTAATGCAGGACAAGCTTGCAGCGCTGCAGATTCGGGTGATGATGGAACATAACGTGCTCGGAAAAGACGCGACCGATATCCCGCGCCCATTACTCTCCCGCTATCGCGCCGGGAAGACATCAGAGGAGGGAGCGTGACGGCTTCGTCTGACAGTTACAATGTTATTTTTAACTATTTTGGGACGTCTTTTCCGCCAGATGCTCCAAGCTGTAAAAACTCAGCGATTCCCACAGACTCGGGATAAAATGTGCGAGAGGAAAATTGGGCGGTTGCCACGGCAATGACGTTGCGTGGAGCACTTCGCTGACACGCTGGCTCAGCAGAAAGAAGAGGGGAGCGGTTCCAGAGGCGCAGGGGTCCCAGCTATTAACCCATGTGACACCGTGAGAAGGAAATGATATTGTCTGTATTTTGTCAGCTGTTAAAGGACAACCGAGGTGACATGTGACATGATGAGATAGACGTGTGTATGTACAGTGCCTAGCACACAAATAACTGTGCTGTGTTCCTTTTTTTCTTTCTCTGCCTGAAAGAGTTAAACATCAGGTATGAAAGTGACAGTTTTTGTTTCGTGTCGGGACCGGGTTGGACTGGATCAGACTATAGCATAACCCTCACTGGTAAGTAATTACAGCCATAACACACTTTTCTGACAGTAAATGGCTTCTGAGAGCAGAAAAGAGATTAAAAAAAGGGTCAATAATTAATAGATTTGAGTTCTGGAATACTTTAATGAATGTGTCATTGAGCAGAGACAATAAAACAGTAAAAACTTAAAAACTAGATTTAAATATAAAATAAAACTGTGGAATATCTAAAAAAAAAGTCATTTTTAGGAGAAGGAGGATAGATACAATTGTTTTTCTCATCGTTTATTTTCACCTCGGATGTCCTTATAGAGCTCGTTCACACTACAAGAGCTTTTCTAAGCGCTTTGTGATTTTAAAAGCTCTTGCTAATGTTATCCTATGTGAGTGTTCACACTGGAACGATGTGATTTTGTAAAAATCCTCCATAGCATTGCATTAGCAAGAGCTTTTCAAATCACTAGCGTTTAACCTCCCTGGCGGTAATCAGTTTCAATGTCTGCGTCCGCGGGAGGATTTTTACCTATAAAATGTTATTTATAGTCTTCAGCTAGCACTTCGCTAGCCAAGTACGCCCCCCCCCCCCCCCCCAAGTGCCTCCGGTCCCCTCTGATCCCCCCGATCGCTGCCGGTAATATTTACTCGTCCGCGATCCTGCAGCTTCTCCATGCAGCTTCACTGTCGCTAGTGTTGGGTGAACACCTGGATGTTCGGGTTCGGGAAAGTTCGCCGAACATGGCCGAGATGTTCGGCATGTTCGGACCGAACCCCAAACTCTCCGAACATCCCGTTTTTGGGGGCCCTATGGCGTCGCAGGCATAAGGGGGGAGCATGCCCCGATCGCGGGGGGGGGGTGGTCGGAAATTCCCCCCACCCCCTCCGCTAGCGCTCCCCCCTCTGCCCGCTTCCCCATATAAAAGTTTAAGGAAAGTAAAACAGTACCGGTAGTAGTGGCTGGCAGTGGGCGGCACTGTGAAGTGAGTGAGTCCGGAGAGTGACGCGTTGAGGGAGGCCGGGCAGCGGGCGTGAGGTCAGAGAAAGGGCGGAAGTACCACAAGGGTACTACCGCTGAACCGCCCGCTGCCCGGCCTCCCTCAATGCGTCACTCTCCGGACTCCTCCTCCTCACTCACTTCACAGTGCCGCCCACTGCCAGCCACTACCACCGGTACTGTTTTACTATCCTTAAACTTTTGTATGGGGAAGCGGGCAGAGGGGGGAGCGCTAGCGGAGGGAGTGGGGGGAATTTGCGACCCCCCCCCCCCGCGATCGGGGCATGCTCCCCCCTTATGCCTGCGACCCCATAGGGGGGCCGTATTCGGCCGAACAGGGGCCTGTTCGGCCAAACAGGGGCCCTGTTCGGCTGGGCATTGAGCCGTTCGGGCGAACCCGAACAGTTTGGCCGAACACCACCAGGTGTTCGGCCGAACTCGAACATCACCCGAACAGGGTGATGTTCTGCAGAACCCGAACAGTGGCGAACACTGTTCGCCCAACACTAACTGTCGCTATGGCGACGATCGGACATGACGTCATCGACGTCATGCGCAGTTCCGATCCTCCCCATAGCGAAGCCGGGAGCTGATTGGGAGGCTGCGCCATCGCGGGATCCCTGGGGGGTACGTATACCGGTGGTAATCGGTGGCGATCAGAGGGGACTGGAGGCACTTGGGGGGCATACTTGGCTAGCGAAGTGCTAGCTAAAGACTATAATAAACATTTTATAGGCAAAAATCCTGCCGCGGCCATGCGATCCCCTGCAGCGGCTAGCCCGAGACTGTGTCAGGCTTACCGCTAGGGAGGTTAAAAAGCTCTTGTAGTGTGAATGGGCCCTAAAGACAAGGTCCATGGAGGCTCTAGTGACAGGAAATAGGGGGAAATTTCCAAAACTGAAACTTACAGATGACCAATGAAATTCCCGGGCCAAAATGTCTTTTGCTTCATGAATGTGGTCTATAAAGAGGAACTTCAGTGAAAATAATGTAATAAAAAAGTGCTTCATTTTTACAATAATTATGTATAAATTATTTAGTCAGTGTTTGCTCATTGTAAAATCTTTCCTCTCCCTGATTTACATTCTGACATTTATTACATGGTGACATTTTTACGGCTGGCAGGTGATGTGGCTGCTGCATGCTGTTTTGGCAGTTGGAAACAGATGTAAACAGCTATTTCCCACAATGCAACAAGGTTCACAGACAGGAAACTGCCAGGAGTACCACGGTCCTCAGAGTTTCTCACGGGAGGGGTTTCACCACAATATCAGCCATACAGCGCCCCCTGATGGTCTGTTTGTGAAAAGGAATAGATTTCTCATGTAAAAGGGGGTATCGGCTACTGATTGGGATAAAGTTCAATTCTTGGGCGGAGTTTCTCTTTAAAGCGAGTTCTTACTAAAGGCTTGTCAGCCATTGTGACTTTATCCACACTGTTTTTATGGCACGCTTACGCTGTTACTTCCTCTCTGCAGATGACTTCTGCTGCCTGTTTTATGTTTTTCCATACATGGGAGCTACCATTTGTTGGTCACATCAGCACTATGCACAGAACAGGGAGAATACACAACACTGTTTGTGTTTTGGAGGAGGTAACTGACAGAGGTTCTAATCACTGCTGTGTTTGTATAGGGCAGGCTGAATTATTTTGTAGGGGATGCAGCATTACGGGTTGAAGGGCTGGGCCAATCGCACACAGAACCTCCCCTTTTTTCTTCCCTATTACAGGGAGGCGGGTCCAGGAATAGGGTGGAGTTTGGACAGCCAGAAGCTACCCCTGGTACAGGGAGGCACAGATAGGTTCACTGAGAGGGAGCTGGACCCCAGAGTTGGATACTCCCATACATGTGTATGAAGTGGTGTGCAAGGGCCAGGAGGTGGGACAGACTTTTTTTTAGATGGTAATGCTACACTTTACACTTTACTTTCAAATGATAAAGCAACTTTTGTGCTATTATTATTATTAACATTAATTAATTTGAATTTCTTCTGTAACTTTTGTAAAACGTAATATATAGAATGGGGTGCGAAATACAAACGGGATACACAGCATCGTTCGGTTGCTTTGACTCGGCAACAAGGGTACAAGCCCCGGGTCTGTAGCCATGTGCCCCCACTTCTCACCAGACACATTAGCTCTAATTCATCAAAGGCTCTTCGGGTAAAAAAGATTGGGAAAATACCGCATTCAGTATTTTAGACTTTTTATTGCTAATTCATTAGGATTTTCACAGGTGTAGTAATAGTTCGGTCATTTACCGGCTTCAATTCACAAAAACCTGTTCGGTAACAGAAGAGCAGTATGGTGTTGTCTCTGCTTTGTTACATGGTGTTCCTGTAACGATCGGTGTAACACAGAGAGGGTCTGATTACCGGTGATCTGCAGTATCACCGAGAATATAGATATATACCCGATTTATTGATGATCTGCAGTATCACCGATAATCAGATATATCTCTAACCTCTGGACACCTGGGTAATAAGAGTGTTTGGTGCAACAGAAATACTTTGAGGACTGCACCTGAGGAGCAGGTGCACAGCAGTAAGGAGTACTGCACAGTAACACGTTCCTTCTGTAAGCCTGAGACTCTCCCGAGGGAAGGGTCAGGCTAGGAGTAGGAAGGACAGAGTGTGAGTGACACCAAGGAAGGGTGTCACCCCCAGGTCTGTGAGCTATCTCTAGACTGGGGAGATAGCTCTCAAGGTCGGACAAGCCGGGTCGGCAACAGACAGACAGATCAGGGACAGAGACAGGAGACAGATGCGGAATCCTAAGACGAGCAGAGTTCGGCAACAGAGTATCAGATATAGCGAAGTACCTAATCAGAGATCAGAACAGTAGTCAGGAAAGCAGAAGGTCATAACAAATCAACAATGCCTAGTCTTGGGTGTGAGCTCCTTCATCATCAACACCCTGGAACTGGTCTAGATAATAACACAGATAATATACAGTTTTCCCTAGACTGAGGTGTGAGGTCCTTGATCGTCAACACCCAGGAACTGGTCTAGATAACAACACAGATAATTTCACAGATACTGACAAGGTCTGAGTGCTACCACGTAGTGATCGCAACGCCAGACACCAGAGAAATGACCAGCACACAGTATATATACACCAGCACTCTCCAGCGCCTCCCCTAAGTGCTGGACCAATGAAACCTGATAGAATTGTCAGCTGATCGGCTAGATCAGCTGACACCCTTCTGACTGCCATAAAGGATCTGCCTCTCAGCGCGCGCGTCCTTCTGAACCTGTGTGGACTATCAGTCCCAGCCACACCAGACATGTGTTGTAATGCATCTGTTGGTTTGAACGCGGGGCCAGCCGTACCGCTGTCAGAGCATTCAGAGCGGTTTCCCCACGTTCAGCCATACTGCTAGTGGTAAGCCCATGCGTGCAAACCACTGCATCGGACACGGAATCCGCCTTGTTCACTGGGCATGCGGCGGTTTCTCCGCGCTCCATCAGGCTAGTGGATGCAGGCCTATGCGCGCAAGATGCCATGTTGAACACGGAATCAGCCGCCTTACTCTGAATAGTCGCGGCAGCTTTTCCGCGTTTTCTCACAGTTCCGTGCAGTGATGGCATTACACAAGTAAAAGGCACCCCAGATATCCCTTTAGAATGTACATGTTTGTTATACTGCCTTTCCTCCCTCTAAATCTGTCTATTAGTCTTTCTTAACATTTTATTTAATTGCCAGAGTTTAGGCCAGCTTCCAAGAGACATTACACATGCCATGCTTAGGTGATTTGCCCACTAGCTCCTCTGCATCTTCAAACAGGAAGCTAAAGGGTTAAACGTCCAAAGGGCTGCAGGGGAAGCCTCTTTTGTTCCTGCTGAGAAAGCGTCACATCCTATCACAGGGACTTGCAGGAGACAGAGGCTCTTTCTATTGGCTCTCTGCTCCTGTCAGTCATCGGTAATCCCTCTCTGCTTCTGTGAGTCATGGCTCTCTGCACCGCATACTACAGCTGCTCTAATCATCGGACATGATACTGGGCTTTACCGCATGCTGTAATCTTGATGAACTGACATTTGCTGACATTTCTTGAGGTATTTACCGCACAAGTTGGTAATTTACTTCACTGCTTGGTAATTTCTGCTTGCCATGCAGTAACAGCCTTGGTGAGCTGACATTTTACAAAATGCTCCGAAAAATCAGCATTATGAATGCGGTAATACTTGATGGATTGAAGCCATTGGGCTCATATGCAATTCATTTTTTCTCCTAAGTTTTCTCCTAGGAGATATTTTCACAATTTATGAACAAAATGACTTTTAAGCCACCTCTAAGCAAAATATAATATGATAAAATATAATAAGTTTGGCCGTACTTTTTAGTACTTTCTCACTTGCTGCAGCGTGCTGAAAAATAATTTTAAATAGAAGATGAAAAATGATCTCCTAGGAGAAAAACTTTTTTTTTCTCCTACGTTTTCTTCTAAGTGACATTTTCACACCTTAGTAATAAAATGGATTTTAATCCACCAGCAGCAAGCAAGAAAAAACTAAAAATAATTTTGACAGCACTTTTATACCTATTTTTTTGGTACTTTTTCAATTGCAGATTGCTAAAAGTTTAGTTAAAACGGAGGATGAAACATTACCTTGTAGGAGGCCCATATGCAATTAAAGGAACACTATCAATCTACATATTTTTTCAATGGAGATATAAATTGTTTGGGAAGTGCTGCTAAGTACTGGTGTATACATTTCACTGGCAACCTCTTTGTTTACTGTTAGCAAAATACTTTCAAACTTTACTGATGCCAAAACTGGCAGAATGAACCATGAGGGGAGGGGAAATTCCCCTTACACTTGATCAGTTAATCCTGTGTGTAACTGTGTGTGTGAGAGAGAGAAAGCTCCCTACAGCTGCAGCTGCTGTGTCCTATGTTTCTGACAGAAGTGTCTGAAGAGAGCAGAGGAAACTTGTTATGAACATTGTCACAGCTTTTCATACTGTTTTTGCTTCCTGAGACAAATACTCTGTAGTCTGATTTGCAACACTGGCTGTGCATTGAAGCAGACACCCCTTCTGCAAGTGATTTGTCCCAATATAGCTAAATCCTACCCTCAATAAATTACAGCTTTTGCCTCTGATTTTTAACATGAAAAGTAGAAAAATGTTTACACAGCTACTTAGACATTATTTGTACACTGTCATTTTAGAACACTTGGGAATTGATAGTATTCCTTTTTCTACTGGGTTTTCTCCTATGAGATAATTTTCATTATTTTTTTTTTAATATAATTTTTCAGCACTCTGCAATTGAAAAAATCCAAAGAGTATGGCCTAGTGCACACCAAAAACCGCTAGCAGATCCGCAAAACGCTAGCAGTTTTTGAAGCCTTTTTTCTTCTTATTATGAAGCTTTTTGCTAGCGTTTTGCGGTTTTGTGTAGCTTTTTTTTTCTGTAGCAGATTACAGAGATTGTTACAGTAAAGCTGTAAAAAACGCTCTGATCTGGCGTTTTTCAGAGCATTTTGCGTTTTTCCTATACTTAACATTGGAGGCAGAAACGCCTCCGAAATCCAAAAAATGCTGCAGCTTGCGAGTATGCGTTTCTGCAAAACGCCTACAGCTGTGGTGTGCACCAGCCCATTGAAATACATTACTCAAGCAGATTAACAGGCGGATGCGGCCGGCGGATCGCATCCAAATCCACTCGGTGTGCACTGGGCCTTAGTGAAAAAGTACTAGCAAAAAATGTTGGAGTATTTTCTTTCTTGCTGGTGGCTTAAATTGTATTTTATTGACATGTGAACTGGGCCCTTTAAACCACCAGTAAGCAAGAAAATACTCAAAATAACTTTGATGGTACTTTTTCAACAACTTTTAGGTACTTTTTCAATTGTAAAATGCTTAACCCCCTTGGCGGTATGAAAAATACCGCCAGGGGGCAGCGCAGCAGTTTTTTTTTAAATTTTTTTTTTTTTAAATCATGTAGCTACATGATAGCCGCTGCTCAGCGGCATCCCCCCGCCCGCTTCGATCGCCTTCGGCGATCTCCGATCAGGAAATCCCGTTCAAAGAACGGGATTTCCTGGAGGGCTTCCCCCGTCGCCATGGCGACGGGGCGGGATGACGTCACCGACGTCAGCGACGTCGGGACGTCATTGGGAGACCCGATCCACCCCTTGGCGCTGCCTGGCACTGATTGGCCAGGCAGCGCAGGGGTCTGGGGGGGGGGGCCGCGCGCCGCACCGGATAGCGGCGATCGGGCGCGCAGCGGCGGCGATCGGGGTGCTGGCGCAGCTAGCAAAGTGCTAGATGCGTCCAGCAAAAAAAAAATTATTTAAATCGGCCCAGCAGGGCCTGAGCGGCACCCTCCGGCGGCTTACCCTGTGTACACACGGGGTTACCGCTAAGGAGGTTAAATGCTATTTTAAAGAAAGTATGAAAATTATCTCCTAAACTCAGGAGAAAAAGTTCATTGCATATGGGCCCTTATCAATAAAATGCATTTTAAGCCAGAAGCAAGATACAAAATACTTAGAATAATTTTGCCAATATGTTTTCACCTACTTTTTGGTACTTTTTCAGTTGCAGATTGCTGAAGAATTATTTGAAACGGCAAATGACAAATTACCTCCCAGGAGAAAACTTAGGAGAAAAAATAAATTACAAAAAGGCCCACAGTGGGTTGTTATTATGACTGTTTGCTGATTTGCATATCATTTTTATGGCAGTAATAATAATATTGTGAGCATGGAGTTGAACCGGCTGGTTAAAGTGAACCTTAAGCTGAAAAAAAAAATTAGTTTTACTCACCTGGGGCATCCCTCAGACCCCTGCAGCTGATCGGTGCCCTCGCCGTGTCCCTCCAATCCTCCTGTCCCCGCCGGCGGCTACTTCCGGTTTCGCCGTCACCGGCCATCAGGCTGGGAACGCGAGTGATTCGTCACGTTCCCAGCCACAATATCGCCCCCTATGTTGCTATCCCTTTTTTCCGGCTTAAGTGTCACTTTGTATCAGTGATGAGCGAAATGTAAAATATTGTTTTTGCATTAATTTTCCCCAAAACTAATGTAAAATTCCACTTTTGAGTGAAAATGCATTTTGTAATGTTTGTGATTTTTTTTCTTTTTTTGCACTCTTGGCAAATTTTCTCGCTTAAAAAATAAACATTTTTTGCAAATTTTTGCATCAGAAAGAAAAATTAGTTTCCTTTGACCATATTGCAAAAATACAATGCATTTTCAATGTGAAAATGACATAAATTTATAAGCAACACTAGTTAACCACTTGAGGACCACAGTGCTAAACCCCCCTAAAGACCAGGCCATTTTTTGTGAAATTGGCCACTGCAGCTTTAAGGGCTCGCTAAAGGGCCATACAGCTCAGCACACAAGTGATCCCCCCCCCCCCCCCCCCTCTTTTCTCTCACCAACAGAGCTCTCTGTTGGTGGGATCTGATCGCCCTCCACCCTCCGTGTTTATTTTTTTTTTATATAAATATTTATGGGTTTTGTTTTTTTAATAAAAATGTATTATTTATTTGTTTGTCTTCCCCTGAAAATCCTCCCTCCCCCCAGCCAGCCAATGACACGATCGTCTCTCATAGGCTTCAGCCTATCACAGCCGATCGCTCTCCTGTGTGGCAGGGGGACAGCCGTGTCAGATCGCAGCGCTGTACTATGTGTAAAGACGGCGGTCTTGCCGTGTAACAGTCTCCCGAGCGGTCATCGCCCCTCAGAGACTGAAGGCGGGGCGGAGCTCCGCCCCTCAAGCAGGAGATGCGCACGCAGCCTGCTCGCAATCTCCTGCAGTAGCCGGACCCAGGACTTGACGTCAATTGGCATTGGGCGGTCCTGGGGCTGCCGCCATGGCCATGCCGACTGGCGTGGGGCGGTCTTTAGGTAGTTAATATAGTCAATAATTCTGTATTATTTTTTCCTAAACAAAGCTTAGGAAAATCTGTATAGGGGCTTTGCAATTAACCGCTAAAGTAATTGAATGGGTCAAAGTTGCAGGCTGCACACAGCTGTATCTGCGGGAAGGCCCTCTTTTGGGGTGTTTCAGGAGCCTGGTGATGATCATAATCTGCTAATTACGATTACGCACAATTTTGTGTAAATTACAGCCATATGTAATTACGATTTGGACAATCAATTGATTTTGTGTAATCCATTCATAATTTTGCGTAATTTTGTACCGCCTTTAGCTGTTAATAGCAAAGTCCTCCTACATGCTATCGTCATCAAAATCGCTAGGTATGTTAAGGGGAATAGTCAAAAAAGAATTTTACAAAAAGACCTTGTAGTTTTAAGAACATAGATTTAAAAATACAAAAGAAAAATGTTTTTTTAAACTCTGAAAAAATTAGTCTAAAAAACATTTTTCTTTTGCATTTTTGATATCGAGTTTCTGAAAAACTAAAAAAAAAAAATTTATTATTTTTTTTTTACTTGTTACCACTATTCCCATTAAAGTGGATCTGAGGTGAACTTTTACTCATTGCATAATGTTGTTCCTTTCATATTGTTTATAGGGCATTCCTCAAGCCAAATTCCCTATAAACTAAACAAGCAACGCCCACAGGTTTTCAGAGAGCCTTGGCAGTAGCAAGGGCTCCTGGGAGCTCAGTCTGGGCAGGAGGAGGGGGAGGTGTTACTAGCCATTGATTTCAGAGGCAGAGGGGAGGAGGGAGGAGGAGGGGGGGATTAGGTTTTTTTCACAGGCTGAGTGCTCAAGATACAGATAAGCTTGCCTCTGTGTAATGTTTACAAACAACATGGCTGCTGTCATTGTATCACAGATCACACATAATCATATTCTATTAAAGCTGTTTGCAGCTATATTAGCTGTGTAAACCATCTAAACTTTAAATAAGATATATAGACAAGTTACTTGTTATAGTTAGCTTTTCATCTCGAATCCGCTTTAACATAGTAATTTTGGTGACAATGGCAATGTATGGAGGCTGTGCTATCAACCCCTAAAGTCGGCACAAAATTAAGCAAAAATTACTCAAAATTGCAAAATTGCGATTCCTGATTACGTTTGCTTGCAAAATTAATTACGATTTTCCCGAAATTTTGCATCATGATTTTACATCGTTATTGTGAATTATGATGTAAAATTCCAAGTATGTGAAATTTGTGCTCAACTAGAGCCTAGGTAGGGATAATGGGTTACCTTTGTGTAGGGCAAAGAGGAAATCATTAACCCTCGACAAGAGTGAATAGGGAACCTACTATCTTACGTTCTGATGTACCAAGAGATAAGTTTGAATGGTTCCATGAATTCTATTAGTTGGGTGTGTGTCAAGTAAGATTTAAAGTTAGGTCAACATGTATTAACTACATTATGACCGCGTCACGCCATCGGGCGTGACCGCGGCGGCAGCCCCAGGACCGCCTAACGCCACTTGGCGTTAAGTCCTGGGGCTGCAGTTTCCCAGGGAACGGCAGCGCGCATGCGCTATCGTTCCCTGCCCGTTCACAGAGCGGAGTTCCATGAATAGCCTGCTAGCCGCCGGTCGCAGCTAGCAGGGTGCTTGTAAACGAAAGGGGAAAGAAATCCCCTTTGTTTACATGCGTACAGCGCTGCCGGGGGCCGCAGAGCTGTACGAGATCGGAGCTTCCCGGCCTCTGATTGGCCGGGGAGCACCGTCCTCTCATAGGCTGATGCCTATGAGAGGCGGAACAGGACGGATCGCCGTCCTGTTCCTATTCAGACACCGGAGGGGAGGAGGGAGGGAGGTAGAGAGAGCCTCGTAGAGGCTAAAGAAAAAAAACAAAAAACACTGCCGCAGCAATCGGACCCCTCTGGCGGCATGTCCCCTAAGGGACAAAAAAAAGAGGTGAGTCCGATCGCTGGGCTCCCAAGCTGGGCTGTGCAGGAGGCTGAAAAGCCTGCACAGCCCAGCACTGCATAAAACGACCTGGTCGTTAGGGGGAGGTTACCACTGCGGTCGTCAAGTGGTTAAAGAGGTATTAATTTTCTGTTATTTTTGTGGTGTTCAGTTTCTAGCCAGTCTATAAAATATGATTACGTAGATTTTGGGGACAACTTGAGAAGATCCTCTTAGAAGGGTCGATGGGTGGAATTGGAGACAGCTATCTTGGCTAGCAGATTGGCACATGCTGGTGTCGTAGAATTATAGAGCATTTGTCTGGGGAAACACCAATCTTTTACAGTCCCCTTTAGACAGTCACGCTGTTTTAAATCATGTCCTTTTCTTGGAAACACCCACAAAGTATCGTAACCAATTAAAGGACTGTACAATTAGCCGACACTACAAGAATTATAGTCCCTCTATAAGCAGATCAAGTGTATGGTTATGGAGACGGGAGGTTCAGTTCATCAAGCCTCCACCTTGATGATGATGACTGCATGCTCATGATGATTGCTTTGTGGCAGATGCAATACATTGATCAACAGAAAGAGAAACAAGTTCCATCAGGCACTGCAGATGCTACAAATTTATTCAAAATCCTAGGATAGTGTGAACCACAACATGTGGACTTGCTATATTCATAGGTAGGTGCATAATTCACAAGCAGACAACTCGTGCAAGAGTGACAACAGTAAATATTTCTGGATCAGATAGATGTCCTACCATATCAGAGGTGGGTATCAGCCGTTTCGCACGGCGGCGGTGCTTCTTCGGAGGCTCATCCACCATTGTGGATCAGCCTCGGAAGAAGCACCGCCAATGCGAAATGGCTATTAGGTTACCCGTTGTTGCCCTGAACCCACCGCCACCCATCTCTGATATGGTAGGACATCTATCTTATCAAGAAATATTTACTGTTGTCACTCTTGCACGAGTTGTCTGCTTGTGACTTATGCACCTACCTTTGAATACAGCAAGTCCACATGTTGTGGCTCACACTATGCTTGGATTTTGAATAAATTTGAAGCAACTGCAGTGCCTAATGGAACTTGTTTCTCTTTCTGTTGATCAAAGGATCGTAACCACACTGACTGATCCCGTTTCCTCTCCTTTCCAGGGACTTCGAGGGCACACAACATAAAAGAGACAGTAACAAACACAAACAGTCACTCCACACAACATGCAGCAGTCACAGGATATGATAGGAGTGAATCCAAACCTTACAAGTCAGCCATACATTTCATGGCATATCGTAACCAGGCCTAAAGGAGCTGAACACCTTCCTCTCCTAAAAAGCCACACCAGGTACACTTCTGCCAAAGTCATATAGTCCAGCTTACCAGAGCCGGATCATCCACAAGGCAACCCTAGGCAGTTGCCTAGGGCTTAGAGCGAATCTAGGGGCCTGGCAGTCGCTAGCCCTTACCAAATCTTACTAAAAAGCCAGGTGATCATCAGCGGTTGGCAAAAACTGCTATATTGCCTAGGCCCCCATTTCTTCTTAATCCTGAGCTTGTTCATCAGAGCGAGGCATGGACTGCTGCGTAGCAATAGGGGGTGCAGAGGTTGCGACCGCATCCGGGCCCTTGGGCCAGAGGGGCCCCGAGGGGCTCACCCTCAACCACAATATTTGCTCTTTATTGGTCCTGTGCTGACAATATTAAATTCTAAAAGATGCTTTAAATAGTAGTGATCATTAACACTTTGGTTGTCCCTGATTGATTTTGTTATGCTGTATCAATTATTCTGTGTAGTAATTGGGGGGGCCCAATGTAAAACTTGCACCAGGGCCCACAGCTTCTTTGCTACAGCCCTGGTTCTAGTGATTCAGAGGTGTTACAGGGTACACAGTAAACGGTACACAGCAAACGCTGGCGAAATAGAGGATTTTTGTAAAGTGCCGAAAGTGAAAAAAATGTTCCTGTACTCTCAGTAAAGGAACATTATGGTTGTTTTCGGCACCATACAACATTACAGTAGGTATTTGCGAGTATTCAGTGTCACACAAGAACTTATGTGCATAACGGCTCCCTCCATTGTTTCTGAGGCTCTGCTAGCTGTGCAACTGTAACCCCCCCCCCAAAGGGGGTTCCAGAATACCAAAGCTACAGTGACCAGTGGAGGCCGGAAAATGGGGGGCTGCGGCGCCGCGACAAAAAATGTGGTGGCTGCAGCGTGTGCAGCGCGCTGGGATGAAAAATGGGCGTGGCCATGACATTCTATGGGCGGAGCTAACGTAATGATGTAACAGCGAGGCATAAGAAAGCAGTCTTTACGCCATGATGTGGTCAAACGAGGATTCGCATCATGGGTGTACAGAAACTGTGTGATGCTATTTAATAGTATACCGTAACCCCAAAGCAGCAAACAGCCAACTATGACTATTAAATAAGAAATGCAGCAACAGTTACCCCAGACACCACAAAATAAACGCAATGGGCAACATGTCAGCACAAAATAAACGCATTGTGGGCAACATTTCAGCACAAAATAAACGCATTGCGAGCAACATGTCAGCACAAAATAAACGCATTGCGGGCAACATGTCAGCACAAAATAAACGCATTGCGGGCAACATGTCAGCACAAAATAAACGCATTGCGGGCAACATGTCAGCACAAAATAAACGCATTGCGGGCAACATGTCAGCACAAAATAAACGCATTGCGGGCAACATGTCAGCACAAAATAAACGCATTGCGGGCAACATGGCAGCACAAATTAAACGCATTGAGGGCAACATGTCAGCACAAAATAAACGCATTGCGGGCAACATGTCAGCACAAAATAAACGCATTGCGGGCAACATGGCAGCACAAAATAACCGCATTGGGTGCAACATGTCAGCACAAAATAAACGCATTGCGGGCAACATGTCAGCACAAAATAAACGCATTGCGGGCAACATGGCAGCACAAAATAAACGCATTGGGGCAACATTTCAGCACAAAATAAACGCATTGCGGGCAACATGTCAGCACAAATTAAACGCATTGCGGGCAACATGTCAGCACAAATTAAACGCATTGCGGGCAACATGTCAGCACAAAATAAACGCATTGTGGGCAACATGTCAGCACAAATTAAACGCATTGCGGGCAACATTTCAGCACAAAATAAACGCATTGCGGGCAACATGTCAGCACAAATTAAACGCATTGCGGGCAACATGTCAGCACAAATTAAACGCATTGCGGGCAACATGTCAGCACAAATTAAACGCATTGCGGGCAACATGGCAGCACAAAATAAACGCATTGGGGGCAACATTTCAGCACAAAATAAACGCATTGCGGGCAACATTTCAGCACAAAATAAACGCATTGCGGGCAACATTTCAGCACAAAATAAACGCATTGCGGGCAACATGTCAGCACAAAATAATAATCTCATGTGAGTCAGTGTCTGGTGGATTCCACTAACTCGGAGCCTGGTGCTAAAGGATCATACGGGTTACACTACTTCACCAGGAGTCATGTGCAACTGCGCATGCGTGGCCCCTCAGCTCGTATGTCTCGCTTGCACTTCTGTCGCCATGACCATTCTGTGCAGGTGCGCTTCTCGAGAAAATGGACCACGCGTGCACAGAGCGCTCATGGCAAATAGCGCGCGTAGGGGCCATGCATACGCAGTTGCACACAACTCCTGGCAAAGTCGCATGGCTAACAGAGCCATCAGCGAAAGACCGGATGGAGCCCAGAGAACGCCAAGGAACCTCACAGACTGTGAAGGGCTGGAGGAAGCCCCGGGTAAGTTCATGATAGCATTTTTGGGTCCTGCTTGTGGTCCCTTTAAGATAATCACAGTTCATTCCTAACTAGATGAGTTGTCAACACTATACAAAGTAGGGTTTCAATTCCGCTGATTGATGAATACTTCATATCGAGAGAATAAAAATTACTGCATATCCAAGGGCAAAAAAAACATGAAAAATGTTAATTTTGGCAGAGCATCCAAATATTCTCCTGGTCATTGACTTGTTAACATAGCAGAATTATAATTTTAACAGTGTCCATATGAGTTCTTATCGAGGCCGTCACTGGAGTCCGCTCTTTTTTTTTATTGGTAAAATTCACAAAGATAAGTTAACATGAACCATATGTTTTATTGCAGATGCCTGGGGCGAGATCCTGTGGGTTTACCGCGAGCTGATAAATGGACGCACATAATCTCACGCGCCAGAGGAACAGAATGAAATATCGCTGGCAATTATTGACGTTTAATTAATGTCATGTTTTTACAAGCTACGATCCCTCTATACTTTGCACGGGGACTGAGTTACATAGTGATCAAAGTCAAAAAAAAAAAAAGACGGGTTTGTTAAAGCAGACTTCACTGTTGTTAACCCCTTCAGCTAAGCTGATGTAGGGATACCTGATCTGAGGCAAAGCTACCTAAGATAAACACTGAGATATGTTCAAACTGGATCCACACACCCACTGGCGCGACAATAGCCCCTGCGAGCCCCGACATTGCAGGGGGGCCCGGCAGCTAAGGGCCCAGCTGTGGCAGCTCCTTCTATGCGCTCGCTTCCACCTCCCGAACTCCACTTGTCCCCCCCCTGCAGAGCAGCCACAACGGAGCGTACACTATAGTTTATGTAATGCTGGTGGGACAGGTCCGCTTCACAATTCCGAGTAGCTGCGCCATGCAGCCTATCAGCTAATAGGCTGCACGTTGCGGCTGCACAGAGTAGTGAACAGGACCTCTCCCATCGGAATTAGGTAAAGTATCCACTGCAGCAGTGGCTGTTGTGAACATCTCCAGCTGACTTCTCCTGGTTCCCCCATCCAGTGGAGCGTGTATCAAAAAAAGGCCCATCGAAAAAAGGGCGTGGGATATAGCCGAAATTATAGGTTGTAATTTAAAACAATAATTTTCGTTTATAGCTTGTAAACGAAAATGTAGTGCTAAATAGGTTAAATAAACGGAAATTAAACGGCAAAATACCGTCTATAACAACAAACGAATTCTGAAATGAAACGTCAAATAGCGTCTATAACAAAAAACAATATTTACACTTGTATTAAGCATAGTAATACAATGGTAGATTTTACAGATATTTTACTGCAACTATACCTAACTGTAGACTCACACAGATCTCTCCCTATCCCTAACCCCTAGACCCCTCTTTGTTTAAATATATATAATTTAATAAATTGTATATATTACATATATTGTGCTGTAACTATACCTAACCTTACTAGCACAGAACCCTCCCTGTATCTATCCCTAACTCCTAGACCCCCCTGGTGGTGCCTAACCACCCCCCTAGTGGTGTATATTGTGCTGTAACTATACCTAACCCTACTCTCACACAGAACTCTCCCTGTACCTATCCCTAACCCCTAGACCCCCCTGGTGGTGCCTAACCACTCCCCTGGTGGGGCCTAACCCTAACCACCCCCTGGTGGTGCCTAACCCTAAGACCCCCCTGGTGGTGCCTAACCCTAACCACTCCCCTGGTGGTGCCTAATCCTAAGACCCCCCCTGGTGGTGCCTAACCCTAACCACTAGGAATAAAAAAAGGCCTCTATGGATGAAGAGAAAGGTTAAAGATAAAATGAAGAGGAAAAATAATGCCTATAAGGTCTTAAAACAGGAGGGGACCGAGGCTGCACTAAGCAATTATAAGGAGTGCAATAAAAATTGTAAAAAAGAAATTAGGCAGGTAAAGATTGAAGCTGAAAAACAAAATAGGATATCAAATCTAACCCAAAAAAGTTTTACAAGTACATTAACTCTAAAAAAAGAAAGGTTGACTGTATAGGACTCCTAAAGGATGAGGATGGGAACTCAATGGTGGATGACCAAGGTAAGGCAGAGTTATTAAATGCTTTCTTTGCTTCTGTCTTCACAAAAGAAACAGCACTGTTGCAAACTACAGAGGCAGAAGAGTCTCAATCTTCTAACTGTAATATTAAATACTTAACGCAGGAAGAAGTAAAGGCAAGACTAAATAAATTAAAAATAGACAAGGCACCTGGCCCGGATGGCATGCATCCTCGGGTCCTAAGGGAATTAAGTTCAGTTATAGATAAACCCCTTTATCTTATCTTTTGTGACTCTCTTGCAACTGGCAGAGTCCCAGTGGATTGGCGTACAGCCCACGTTTTCCCATTATTTAAGAAGGGCAAAAAATCTGATTCAGGAAATTATAGACCTGTAAGTTTAACATCAGTTGTATGCAAACTATTTGAGGGGTTACTAAGAGATACTATACATGACTTCATAGTAGAAAATAATCTTATTTCTCAGCATCAACATGGGTTTACTAAAGACAGGTCCTGTTTGACTAACATGCTCAGCTTTTATGAGGTAGTGAATGCTAATATGGATATTGGGAATGCTGTAGATGTGATATACTTGGACTTTGCAAAGGCCTTCGACACTGTTCCCCACAAAAGTCTGGTGCAAAAGTTGAGGATGCAAGGACTGGGGAAGAGTCTGTGTTCATGGATAGGGAACTGGCTAATGGACAGAAAACAAAGAGTTGTGGTCAATGGATCGTACTCAAAATGGGAGACTGTTAGCAGTGGGGTCCCACAGGGGTCTGTTCTGGGTCCAGTGCTGTTCAATTTATTTATTAATGACCTAGTAGATGCAGTAGTGAGCAATGTTGCTATTTTTGCAGATGATACAAAATTGTGCAGAATCATCAACTCTCAGGAAGATAGTGTCATATTGCAAAAGGATCTGGATAGGATGGCTATATGGGCACATACATGGCAGATGAAATTCAATGTTGACAAATGTAAGGTCATGCATTTTGGACGTACTAATGGTCTAGCACCATACAAAATAAATGGGATACAGTTGGGGACATCAAACTTGGAGAAGGACTTAGGAGTACTCATTGACAACAAGTTAAATAATCGTACTCAATGCCAAGCAGCTGCAGCTAAAGCTAACAAAATTTTGGGATGCATTAAAAGGGAAATAAAAACTCGAGATGCTAGCATAATATTGCCCCTGTTTAACTCTCTAGTAAGGCCACATCTGGAATATGGAATTCAGTTCTGGGCACCACATTACAAAAAAGATATTGCAGTTTTAGAGCAGGTGCAGAGACGAGCAACAAAATTGATGCGTGGGATGGAAGGTCTCACTTATCGAGAAAGGTTAGATAAACTGGGTTTATTTAGTCTAGAGAAAAGACGCCTTAGAGGGGATCTAATTAACATGTATAAATACATCAGAGGGCAATATAATACCTTGGCGGATGAGCTTTTTGTCCCTAGGCCTTCTCAAAGGACTAGAGGACATGATCTGCGCATGGAGGAAAAACGTTTTAACCATTTATTTAGGAAAGGGTTCTTTACAGTAAGAGTGATTAAGATGTGGAATGCATTGCCACAGGAAGTCGTTATGGCAAACTCTATACCTGCATTTAAAGGGGGCTTAGATGCTTTCCTTGCGTTGAAAGACATCCATGGCTACAATTACTAGGTAATGCCTAATGATGTTGATCCAGGGATTTTATCTGATTGCCATCTGGAGTCGGGAAGGAATTTTTCCCTTTAGGGGCTAATTGGACCATGCCTTGTAAGGGTTTTTTCGTCTTCCTCTGGATCAACAGGGATATGTGAGGGAGCAGGCTGGTGTTGTACTTTATACTGGTTGAACTCGATGGACGTATGTCTTTTTTCAACCAAAATAACTATGTAACTATGTAACTCCCCTGGTGGTGCCTAACCACTCCCCTGGTGGTGCCTAACCCTAACCACCCCCCTGGTGGTGCCTAACCCTAAGACCCCCCTGGTGGTGCCTAACCCTAAGACCCCCCTGGTGGTGCCTAACCCTAAGACCCCCCCTGGTGGTGCCTAACCCTAACCACCTCCCTGGTGGTGCCTAACCCTAACCACCCCCCTGGTGGTGCCTAACCCTAACCACCCCCCTGGTGGTGCCTAACCCTAAGACCCCCCTGGTGGTGCCTAACCCTAAGACCCCCCTGGTGGTGCCTAACCCTAACCACCCCCCTGGTGGTGCCTAACCCTAAGACCCCCCCTGGTGGTGCCTAACCCTAAGACCCCCCTGGTGGTGCCTAACCCTAAACCCCCCTGGTGGTGCCTAACCCTAAACCCCCCTGGTGGTGCCTAACCCTAAGACCCCCCTTATGGTGCCTAACCCTAAGACCCCCCCTGGTGGTGCCTAACCCTAAGACCCCCCTGGTGGTGCCTAACCCTAAGACCCCCCTGGTGGTGCCTAACCCTAAGACCCCCCTGGTGGTGCCTAACCCTAACCACCCCCCTGGTGGTGCCTAACCCTAAGACCCCCCTGGTGGTGCCTAACCCTAAGACCCCCCTGGTGGTGATGACGCGTAGCGTGTGCAGCAGGGACTCCTACTGGCGACTTTAGGCGGAAGTCACAGATTAACGGAGCCACCTGTAGGACCAAGAGAGGAGCCAGGAGGATGCCGGGGGAACTTGCGGCCTACGATGGGCTGGAGGAAGCCCCAGGTAAGTACAAATTGTGTTTTTTAAAGGAAATTACTCCATACTTTCCCACAGTGGAGTAGCTATGGGTGGGCAAGGGAGAAACACATGTCCCCAGACGCAGCACTGTAAGGGGGCTCAGTACGACCACTGGACCGCCACATGCATGAGAGTCGGCTCGCTGGCTGCCCAAAGTGCCTCTGCTTCTCTCCCTGACTCTGCAGAGGACTGCAGAAGTGTTAACAATAGCAGAAAAAGCGGGGCACATCTAAAAGGGGGACATCTGACTATTTATAGGGGGGCACATCTGGCTATCTTAAGGGGGGCACATCTGGCTATTTATAAGGTGGCAAACCTCACTATCTAAATGGGGGAAGGGGGGTAGATCTGGCTATCTAAAGAGGGGCACATTTGGCTATCTATAGGGAGGCACACCTGGCTATCTAAAGGGGGGCATCTTTGGCTATTTGAAGGGTGACACATCTGGCTATCTGAAGTGGGCACATTTGGTTATCTAAACAGCATTTCTACATTTGACTCCACCCATGAGCACAACCACATTCTGATGCATGGCCACACCCATTTAGTCCTGGCGGGGTGCACACAAAAACTGTCTTTGTCCCTGGCGCTGAAAACGCTAGCTACCCCTCTGCTTTCCCCATAGAGCAACCCGTCCCCAGCTGGTGTGCAATTCTTTTGATCTGGTGGTTGTAAGGAACATTACTGCAGGCCTGTTTTTGTTTGTTTGTTTGTTTTTTACTTTTTTTTTCTGAATTCTACAGATTTTCAGCTGAAAAAAACAAACAAATTGGGGCTGATCTATATATCTACAAGGCAGCTGTAATATGCAGGGCGTGGTCTAGTGCTGCGCGCGGATATTGCAACTGCCTGTGTAATGACAGGGTAGAGCGCCTGTGCGTATGCATGCGGTGGGGGCGCGCGTGAGCGGAGTGACGCAGCAGAATTCGGAATCTATAAAGATTCGGAGGATTACTGGTTTACTAGAAGTAGAGACAATTGACTCAGCAATCCCGACTGGAGTTTTTATAAAATTGTGAAACCTTTTTCAAACAACAGAACAGCGTGAGATCGCCAGAAAATCAGCGAATGGTTCATGAGCGCCGTCATTGTGCAGCGATATTTCCCAACGCTCTCCGCTGTATTTGAGATTTATTCCTGCTCTGGGCGCTGCAATCGATTACAACAGCGCAAACTCTATTCAGCACTTCTCGGTATTTTCTGTTGTGACCCGAACGATAATATCTGCAAACTTTTACCCCCAATAGAGGAGGTGTTGTGAACTCTTCATAAGTAAATGAAAGCTTACAGTAAAAACATTAAGCTTACAGTTCAAACATGTAAATCATAGCTCCTAATTGTCCCTCTTTTGGAGGGACAGTCCCTCTTTGGGGACCCTGTTCCTCTGTCCCACTTTCCTCCTCATGTGTCCCTCTTTCAGGACTGATGGACAGACCTATGCAAATATATGTATTTTTCTATTGAAAAAAATTGTTTAATTGACTTCTTAACTTTATTCCCATCCTTTAAATTTATATATTTCTTATTTGCAAGTGTTAATATGATGGAAAATGAACCAGGATACCATACCTCCCAATTTTTTGAGATGAGACAGAGGGACACTTAAGCCATGCCCCTGTCACACCCCTGATCACGCCCCCGTCACACCCCTATTCACGCGTACCATAAAGATTTCATAAGAAAAATATGTAGTTTTATAATTCAAACCACACTGGTCCTTGCTATCCTGGGTAACTTTCCTTCATATTAACATTTTCAAATTAGTAATATATCAATTTAAAGGATAGGAATAAAGTTTAGAGTCAAACACATTTTTAGTAGAGAAATACATATATTTACATAGAAAAAGGGACAAAGTCCTGAAAGAGGGACAAATGAGGAGGAAAGAGGGACATAGGGACAGGGCTCCCAAAGAGGGACTGTCAGTTGGGAACTATGGGAACTATGGGATACAAAGGACCAGTGGGGTTTGAATTCTAAAATAAGATATTTTTCTTATGAAATCTTTATGGAATGCGTGACTAGGGGTGTGTTTTGGAGCGTGATTAAGGGGTGTGGCAGGGGCACGGCTTAAGTGTCCCTCTTTCTTACCTCAAAAAGTTGGGAGGTAATGTGTGAATATGATTTCAACATCGGTGCTAAAGATAATGTATACAAGGAACAACCAGCACTCCTGTAGTTAAAGTTGTGGTGTGCCAGACTAATGGGGCTCTCAGCACTCCCAATCACGTCTTCAAATAGAAATTGCAAGTCGGCACCACCATAATATAATGCTCTTTTTAGTTTATTGACAGACAATCAGACATCAAAATGTACAACGTTTCGGAGGCGAACCTCCTTTATCAAGTAGTGTCTGTAGACACTACTTGATAAAGGAGGTTCGCCTCCGAAACGTTGTACATTTTGATGTCTGATTGTCTGTCAATAAACTAAAAAGAGCATTATATTATGGTGGTGCCTGTCACAAGAGCCCCACTGGCCGTGAACACGCAAAACCGTCCGATCCGATTCTAGCACACAGATTGAGAGCTATGGACGCAATCTGCGTAGAATTGGCGGAGTTTGAGCGTCACGACGCAGTAGGGAGCCTGTGAGGTTACGAAAATACACTTTTACTCCAACCCAGGGGTAGATTTGCCACCATCTCTGTTTTCTATCAGCCCAGAGATAACTGCTAACTGGCTATAGACCTGTGAAACAAACAACCGGTTAAAACTGTGCAATTCCTATCTATCTATCAAAACAGTAGCGTCCCTTCGGAAGTTTAGGTCTCGTCTGTGTATACTGAATAGAAGGTTTTACTGAGAGGTAAAGACCTTTTAAAAAGCCTTTATTTGTTACAATATAAATAATTAATATATACAGACAATCGTGAACAATTAAACGATGAGAGACAGTGATAACACAGTACATAAAAGAAAAAGGGATAAAAAGAACGAATACTTATGATTCTGTGGAAAGTCCGTTCGGGAAAAGACAAAGTTCCTTTGTTGCAGTTAGTTCGCAATATGGCCGAACCACATGGCCGTTGCTCCGCCTGCAAGATGGCCACTGCTATTTCCCCAAGCAGTGGCAGTCTTTTCGGTATGATGGAAAGTGGGGGAATTGGCTGGGGGTCCTCATGCAATCAGTTTTGAGCACTGACATTTCTGGGCGGAGTCTCAAGCTCAGCCCAGGGGCGTGTCAGGCAGTGAGTTCTCAGGGGAGGAACTTCCAACCATCCACAAAATATGTCCAATTTCATACCCCGCCGGGGGTTTGTCGCACATGCAAACCGATTTCATATTCAGATTGGGCTGAGAATACACGTTCATAGGACATCAAACTTGCAATATTTGGGGCGCACGGGGACCCCATTATTCATATCTCAGCCCCTGCTCGGGTTACCTGGCTATGTCTAGTATCACCATCTTCTACAGAATTAGGGAAACAAAATTATGTAATTTTCATATTCCTCCCATGGATGGTATTTGCAAAATGTGACAAAGTTATCAACACCATGCATTCCATACTCAGTCTAGTCGGTGCCGTCAAGACTGGGAGGAATGTAGGTGTCAATAGACCTCATGCTGTGCTAGCTTCCCCTGTTGAATAGACTCTGTTGGTATTTCAGCTCTGCCCAATTAGCACATTAGTGTCACCAGAGCTTTTCCGGGAGCCTTAAAAGGATTTCTTGCTAAACCAGGTTGCTTTAGCAATATGCTAACGCAGGCCCATTCAGCCCTCATGGCAAAAGGGGGGGAAGGCAGGAAGGAAAAACTTCTATTTTAAAAATAAAGAATGTCAGTTTTCCGATCACGGTTGCGATCGGACAATCGGCCGCGAATCCTCGGACGACTGGGCGTCGCCCGGCGTCACACCTCCCCCTTCCCGAGCTCTGCTCAGGGAGGTGTCAACAGGACGCCTTCCGTAGCAGCTATTGGCGCTGTTGGGTCGGGTTCCCCCTGACACCGCGACAGCCCATCAGCGTTTTGGTGTCGGCTGCCTGCTTTGTGTTGGATCGTAAAGTCGTACTGCTGCAATGACAGGCTCCACCGTAGGAGCTTGCCGTTGGTTCCAGCAGTACGGTTTAGCCAACTCAGGGGATTGTGATCAGTGACGATCGTGAAGGAGCGGCCGTACAGATACGACTGCAGTTTCTGTAGGGCCCACACGATCGCCAGGCACTCCTTTTCAGTTGTGGAGTAGGCTACCTCTCGGGGCAGGAGCTTCCGGCTCAGGTAGAGGATAGGGTGTTCATCCCCCTTTCCATCCACCTGGCTGAGGACTGCGCCGAGACCGTAGTCAGAGGCATCGGTTTGCACCACAAACCGACGACTGAAGTCTGGGGCCTGAAGCACAGGGGCGCTTGCGAGGGCCTGCTTCAAGGCCTGGAAGGCATTCTCGCAAGCGGGGGTCCAGCTAACAACCTTGGGGTGCTTCTTGCTAGTGGCATCGGTCAGGGGCTTCGCCAGTGTACTATAGGCGGGAACAAATTTCCTATAGTAGCCGGCGGTCCCCAGGAACGCCTGGACCTGCTTTTTCGTGATAGGTCGAGGCCATGCCAGGATGGCGTCCACCTTTCCCGTGTCAGGTTTCAGGGTGTTACCCCCCACCCGGTGACCTAAGTACTGCACCTCGGTCATGCCAATCTGACACTTACTCGGTTTAACCGTCAGATTGGCCATGGCCAGCCTCTCTAGTACCTGGGACAGGTGTTTGAGGTGTTCTTCCCAGGTGGGGCTGAACACCGCAATGTCATCCAGATACGCTACAGCGAACCCTTGCATTCCCTCTAGCAGGTCGTTCACGGCCCGCTGAAACGTGGCGGGGGCGTTCTTCATCCCAAAGGGCATCATCGTGAACTCGAAGAGGCCGAAAGGGGTGATGAAGGCCGACTTTTGCCTCGCGTCAGGTGCAAGTGGTATCTGCCAATACCCCCGGCTCAGATCCATGATTGATAGGTACCTGGCTGATGCCAGTGTATCTAGCAGCTCATCAATGCGAGGCATGGGGTAGGCGTCTGTAGTGGTGATGGCGTTCAGTTTCCTGTAGTCTACGCAGAACCGAGTTGTCTGGTCCTTCTTGGGGACCAGGACAACAGGGGCTGCCCAGGCACTACTGGACTTTTGAACCACCCCTAACTCCAGCATCTCCCTCACCTCCTTCTGCATGTCCGCCTGTACCTCGGGAGAGACACGGTAAGCGGATTGCCTGATGGGGGGATGGGTACCTGTATCTACCCCATGCACCGCCATACTGGTCCGCCCCGGGATACCGGAGAAGGTGTGCTGGTACTGGCCCAGCACCTTCTGTAACTGCTCTTGCTGGGCTGAGGCGAGCTGTGGATTGACGTTTAGGTCGCCGTCCACATCTCGTACGTCAGCCAGCAGGTCTAACAGGGGGTCTGCCTCTCCCTGCTCTAACCGGCTGCACACTGGCAGCGCATACTGGGTCCTGTCATGGTGGGCCTTCAGCATGTTTACATGAAAGCTCTTCTGCTTCCTGCCCCCCATGCTCACTAGATACGTCAGAGGGTTTAACCGCTGCACTACAGTAAAAGGCCCCTCCCAGGCTGCTTGCAGCTTGTTCTGCCTCACGGGAAGAAGGGCATATACCTTGTCACCCACATCAAATGACCGCTCTCCAGCCAGCTGGCCCGTGGCATATGCAGTTAGTGGCTGAAGGCTACCATCCCTGTGGTCAGAGGAGGGGGAGGAGGCCGGAACCTCTTCCACCTGCTCTGAGCCCAGGTTCTGAGCAGCGCGGCTGCGTGTTACTGCCAGTACAGGTACACCTTCAGACTGGCACATACTGGCATTACTCACACCCTGGCTGCATGCATGAATTACAGTGACAGGTACAACAACATTTTCATCACAAACAATCGGTATATCAAACACAGGTACCTGTGACACAGGTACTATTGGACTCGGTACCCCTGGACTGGGCACATTCAACCCACCTCCCCCCTGTTCTTGCCCCTTGGTGCAAAGTACCTTAGTGTGGGCGGAGAGTCCGTCTCCCTCCTGGCAGTCTGAGGGGCTTGGGGCAGGTTCATAATAGGACACAAGCTTGCCCAGGTCGGTCCCCAACAAAACTGGGACCGGCAGTTGGTCCAGGACCCCAACAACCTTCTCTTGAACCCCCACCCCCCAATCGATGGACACCCGAGCCTGGGGAATGCGAGAAAGAGTGCCCCCCACTCCAGTGAGGGTAAGGTATTTGTCAGGGAGGATATTTTCCGTCGGGACCAGGTGCGCACGCACCAGGGTGACATCCGCTCCAGTGTCGCGGAAACCGGTAACAAGCTGGTCGTTCACTGTAACCAGCTGGTGGTTGCTCGTAGCGGAGTGGATCCCTCTCCCACCTGCGAACATGACGTTGTTGGGTGCTCCCGGCTGGGGTGCGCTGGCTGGCGGCAGTTGCCGTGGGCGAGGTGTAGGTGGTGCAGGAGCTGGCGCGGTCTGCCTCCGCTCCGGGCAGTTAAACTTCATGTGTCCGGGCTTGCGGCAAAAGTGACAGGTGATGCCCTCTGTTACTGCAGGCCTGGACGCAGCAGCTGCGCTGGAGGGCCTCTGGGGCGCACGGCTCACAGAGGTAGGAGAGTCTGCAAAATTGTGGGACTGACCTCCTCTCCAGCTAGATGGGGCAGTCCTGCGGGTCTCCGGCACCCTGGTCGTTGCAAAGGTCTCAGCGAGGTCTGCAGCGACCGTCGCTGACGCCGGTCGGCGCTCCAGCACAAACTGGCGTACATCAGCCGGGCAAATGTTCAGAAACTGCTCCAGGACGATTAAGTCCTCCAGGACACCGTAAGACCCTTTAGTGAGGCCTAGCGTCCACTGGCGGAGTGTGGTGAGCAGACTGCTGACCACATCTTGATAAGAATCAGTAGATTTTTTCTGCCAGGACCTGAACCTTTTCCGGTAGGCTTCTGGCGTCAGCTGGTACTTAGTGATTATAGCCTCCTTTATAGCGGTATAATCATTGTCCTTTTCCACAGGCAGCTCTGAGAAAGCATCAAGCGCTTTGTAGCGCAGCAAGGGTGTCAGATGTCTGGCCCACTGGTCTTGGGACAGACGATACTGACGGCAGGCCTTTTCGAAAGACCTCAAAAACAAGTCAATGTCAGTGTCTTTTTCGATAATAGCAAATTTAAATTTTGCACTTACTGGAGCGGCAGTCCCTCCAGCAGGGAGGCTGGGCGTTGAACTCCGGCTGGCTTGCTGCACTTTCGCCATGTTCAGCTCATGCTGTCGTCTCTCCCGCGCCTCTGCAGATTGGCGTTCCTCTCGCTTTTGCTCCGCCATGTACTGCAGGTACTTGTCCACATCAGTTTCCATCAGCTTTTGCAATGCCTGCTGCATTACTGGATCAACATAACTGGACAGTCCAGTACTGGCCGGTTCCAGGCGAGTACTTTCAGGGGTTCTGGGGTCGGGGATCACACTGACAGCCTCCTGCGTATCTGTTGCCGCATTGCCCGCGGGTTGCTCAACCTCGGTACGCACAGGATCTTCAGTCTCTGGTTCCCCTCGACTTGCGTTAGATGAGCCGGTGTCCTCCACAGTGGACACCTCCAGCGTCCGCAGATTCTGGCTATCCCATCGGTACAAGTCCGTTATCAGGTCCTGCTGTTTCTTGCCGCGGATGTCCATGCCTCTCGCCTCGCACAGACTCTGCAGGTCGGATAGGACCATGACCTTGTAATTCCCGGACATTTCCATGCCAAATAAAAGAAAACTTAGGGGAGGGGTACTGGTTACACAGTCTCTCTGTATATATGAAAAATATATTGCACTCAGTCACTACCAACGAATTAGTTCGTTTCTCGATAGGGCTAATTCGATAACCCTACCTGAGATACTATCAGCACACACAGATCCCAAACGCTGCCGACCACTGTCACAAGAGCCCCACTGGCCGTGAACACGCAAAACCATCCGATTCTAGCACACAGATTGAGAGCTATGGACGCAATCTGCGTAGAATTGGCGGAGTTTGAGCGTCACGACGCAGTAGGGAGCCTGTGAGGTTACGAAAATACACTTTTACTCCAACCCAGGGGTAGATTTGCCACCATCTCTGTTTTCTATCAGCCCAGAGATAACTGCTAACTGGCTATAGACCTGTGAAACAAACAACCGGTTAAAACTGTGCAATTCCTATCTATCTATCAAAACAGTAGCGTCCCTTCGGAAGTTTAGGTCTCGTCTGTGTATACTGAATAGAAGGTTTTACTGAGAGGTAAAGACCTTTTAAAAAGCCTTTATTTGTTACAATATAAATAATTAATATATACAGACAATCGTGAACAATTAAACGATGAGAGACAGTGATAACACAGTACATAAAAGAAAAAGGGATAAAAAGAACGAATACTTATGATTCTGTGGAAAGTCCGTTCGGGAAAAGACAAAGTTCCTTTGTTGCAGTTAGTTCGCAATATGGCCGAACCACATGGCCGTTGCTCCGCCTGCAAGATGGCCACTGCTATTTCCCCAAGCAGTGGCAGTCTTTTCGGTATGATGGAAAGTGGGGGAATTGGCTGGGGGTCCTCATGCAATCAGTTTTGAGCACTGACATTTCTGGGCGGAGTCTCAAGCTCAGCCCAGGGGCGTGTCAGGCAGTGAGTTCTCAGGGGAGGAACTTCCAACCATCCACAAAATATGTCCAATTTCATACCCCGCCGGGGGTTTGTCGCACATGCAAACCGATTTCATATTCAGATTGGGCTGAGAATACACGTTCATAGGACATCAAACTTGCAATATTTGGGGCGCACGGGGACCCCATTATTCATATCTCAGCCCCTGCTCGGGTTACCTGGCTATGTCTAGTATCACCATCTTCTACAGAATTAGGGAAACAAAATTATGTAATTTTCATATTCCTCCCATGGATGGTATTTGCAAAATGTGACAAAGTTATCAACACCATGCATTCCATACTCAGTCTAGTCGGTGCCGTCAAGACTGGGAGGAATGTAGGTGTCAATAGACCTCATGCTGTGCTAGCTTCCCCTGTTGAATAGACTCTGTTGGTATTTCAGCTCTGCCCAATTAGCACATTAGTGTCACCAGAGCTTTTCCGGGAGCCTTAAAAGGATTTCTTGCTAAACCAGGTTGCTTTAGCAATATGCTAACGCAGGCCCATTCAGCCCTCATGGCAAAAGGGGGGGAAGGCAGGAAGGAAAAACTTCTATTTTAAAAATAAAGAATGTCAGTTTTCCGATCACGGTTGCGATCGGACAATCGGCCGCGAATCCTCGGACGACTGGGCGTCGCCCGGCGTCACAGTGCCGACTTGCAATTTCTATTTGAAGGTGCTAAAGATAATGGAACGTGGATGTCGCTGATCAGAAACATGTCCAGAAATCTATACAAACGTTAATCTGGTAGACACTAGAAGCGAATGACTCACAGGCTCCGCGGACAGGGAATTGCACCACGGAATAAATGGAATCGGCCCTCATGTTAGCTCACTGTGAACATGTGCACAAAAGAGAGTCTGAAGGGAAAAACAAAACAGATGCTTACCGAAGGAGAGGGAAGGCTCTGGACCCTCCATCTCCTCACGGTCCCCCTGTTCCGGCGCTGTCACCCCCATTAGCAGATTGATGGGTCGGAAACTGCTCTCTGCTGCAGTGGGAGGATTCGGCAATCTTCGGGAGCCTGAGTGCTCCCGCAGATGAGCCGCTTCTTACTGTGCACGCGAGAGAACGCTGTCTCACGCACTCGCGCATGCGCAGTACTGATCCATCCGTCTTCTGGAGCACTCCCGAAGACTTCTGAAGCCTCCCCCGGCGGGAGGAAATTTGAATGGAGGAGCCAGTGCTGGAACAGTAGGAGAACTGAAGGAGAACGGGAAGGCTCTATAGGACCCAGAACCTTCTCTCTCCTTAGGTAGGTATCTGTTTGTTTGTTTTTAATCTTCCCTTCAAGTTCAATTTAGAGGACAACTGAGGCGACATGTGACCTGATGAGATAAACATGTCTATGTATGCCAAGCACACAAATGACTATGCGTTCCTTTTTTATTTCTCTGCCGGAAAGAGTTAAGGTGGCCATACACTGATAGATTTGCAGCAGATTCGACCATCAGATAGATTTCTGTCAGATGCCTGTAAAGTTCAATCTGACAGGAATCTATCTGATGTGTGCCATACAATCACAGAATGAAATCTATTGGAAATCAATCTAAATGCATTATTGCACCATTAGATCCAATGCAACTCTTTGGGCCATCGATCTGCTGCTAGCAGTAGATCGACATAGATTTTCCATCCAGTCAAGTAGATCAAATCAATTGAAATCAGCCGCAAATCGATCGATTGGCTAATTCGATAGAATAGATTTACGATCGATTCTATAGAATCGATCGATGGCTGAAATAGACCAGTGTATGGGGCCCTTTAAACATCAGGATTGCAAGTGACAGTTTCTGTCTGGATCGGACTATAGCGTAACCCGTCCCTCACTGATAAGGAATTACAGCCATAAAACACTTTCCTGTCAAATGGCTTCTGAGAGCAGGAATGAGATAAAAGGGTCAATAGCTCATAAATTTGAGTTTTGGCATACTTCAATGCCTGCGTCACTGAGTAGAGACAATGAAACAGTAAAAACTTAAAAACTAGATTTAGGTTTAGCTAAAAAAAAGTCATTTTCAGGAGAAGGAGGATAGATACAATTATTTATCTCATCAGTTTGTTTTCACCTCGGCTGTCACACCACGTCATGCGAAGTACGGGGTCTGCAAATAGCTATAAATTTAGCGATGAGCTGTAATTTCGCAGGGAAATGCGCCATCACGATGCTGAATCATAATAGGCAATTTCAAACTGTTGCAAAACTAATTTTGCACATAATCATAATTAGAATGCCTAATCTTGTATTGTCTCGTAATTTCGCAAAATATTAATCGATGTGAAAATTCAGGCATCTGGTGAAAAGTAGGGGTGGTCATAAACGCCCATTTCCGATTCCACAGAAATTCCAGTATCCACCAATGTTGATTTCAGATTATCTGATTTTAGGTTTGTCTTTTTTTGGGGGGGGGGGGGGGTGTTGAATTTTCTGATTTCCAAGGAGTTGGGGGTTTTTTTGGTCTTTTTTTGCATTCACTGATTGGCTAAATACTTGGTTTACTCTGAAGTATTGGACCAATCAGAGAATGCAAAAATTGACCAAAAAATAGGACCCATCGAAAATACAGAAAATCAGTCTTGTGATTTGGTCTTAAATGACCGCGGTAATCTGATTTCCGCTGAAAAAAACCCTGTATGTATTTTGTCTGATAGGTCTCATGCTTCCGAGATCAGTGATTGGGCTAAAATTAGCGAGTTGTAAATAGGATTTCCTCGGGAAACCGCGTGAGCGTCCCTAGTGAAAATTAATTTTCAAACGCATGCCCAGAAATTGTGTAGCTTAAATACTCCTCAATGGAAAATAGTGAATTTGTAATTTCACATAACTTCCACAAATTACGCAAAATTGCACAAAAGCGAAATTATCCATTTTGATCAACACTAAATTAGAAAGACTATTCAAAGCTTTAGAAAATGGGGTACCTTAAACAGAAACTCCAGTGAAAATAACGAAATGAACAAAAGTGCTTCATTTTTACAATAATTATGTATAAATCATTTAGTCAGCGTTTGCCCATTGTAAAATCTTTCCTCTCCCTGATTTACATTCTGACATTTACCATATGGTGACATTTTTACTGTTGGCAGGTGATGTCAGTGGAAGGAGATGCTGCTTGCTTTTTTGGCAGTTGGAAACTGCTGTTATTTCCCACAATGCAACAAGACTCCCTCAGTGTGATGTCAGCACCATGGTTATGACATCACACTGGGGGAGGGGTTTCACCACAATATCAGCCATACATAGCTCCCTGATGATCTGATGTGAAAGGAAAAGATTTCTCATGGGAAAGGGGGTATCAGCTACTCATTGGGATGAGGTTCAATCCTTGGTCACGGTTTCTCTTTAATCACGTAACACTTTCCCCATGTGTTGTAAAGTGGATTGGGCCCAGCAGCACATGGTTGGAGAATACGCCCCACTACTGGATCAGTAGTCTGAGAATTTGTTTGGGACACGCAAAGTCCTGAGACTGTCAATCAGGGGCGCCTCTAGCCATTTTGTATTTTGTCACTCCAGGCGAGAAAACCTGTATCTCCCCCCCCCCCCCCCCCCCCGTGTGGTGTCCTCTGATGAAAATAATCGTAATGCGGCAATGTTTCACCAGAAAAAAATCATAACACAGCAATGTTTCACCCTAAAATAATCATAATGTGGCAGCGTTTCACCTAAAATTATCGTAATAAGACAGCGTTTCACCATAAAATTATCGCAATGCGGCAGCGTTTCACCATAAAATTATCGTAATGCGACAGCGTTTCACCATAAAATAATCATAGTGAGGCAGCGTTTCACCATAAAATAATCATAGTGAGGCAGCGTTTCACCATAAAATAATCATAGTGAGGCAGCGTTTCCCCATAAAATAATCATAGTGAGGCAGCGTTTCCCCATAAAATAATCATAGTGAGGCAGCGTTTCCCCATAAAATAATCATAGTGAGGCAGCTTTTCACCATAAAATAATCGTAATGTGGCAGTGTTTCACCATAAAATAATCATAGTGAGGCAGCTTTTCACCATAAAATAATTGTAATGCAGCAATGTTTCATCATAAAATAATTGTAATGTGGCAGTGTTTCTGTAACGATCAGTGTAACACAGAGAGGGTCTGATTACCGGTGATCTGCAGTAGAAGGACAGAACGTGAGTGACACCAATGGGCAGGTGTCACTAACAGATCTGTGAACTATCTCTTAACAGGGAAGATAGTTCTCGAGGCCGGACAGGCCAGGTCGGAACCACACGGACAGATACAGTACAGAGACAGGAGGCAGATGCAGATTCCAGAGCCTAGCCGAGTTCAGCAACAGAGTATCAGAATGACAAAGGTACACAATCGGAGATCAGAAGAATGGTAAGGAAAGCAGAAGGTCATAACAAATAATCAACAATGCCTAGACTTGAGTGTGAGCTCCAGGGATGGTCGTAGTCAGCCAACTTCGCTAGGCGAGAAAACCCATAAAATAATCATAGTGAGGCAGCGTTTCACCATAAAATAATCGTAATGCAGCAATGTTTCATCATAAAATAATCATAATGTGGCAGTGTTTCACCATAAAATCATAGTGAGGCAGTGTTTCACCATAAAATAATCATAGTGAGGCAGCGTTTCATCATAAAATAATCATAATGTGGCAGTGTTTCACCATAAAATAATGGAAATGCAGCAATTTTTTCATCATAAAATAATTGTAATGTGGCAGTGTCTCATCATAAAATAATCATAGTGAGGCAGCGTTTCACCATAAAATAATCGTAATGTGGCAGTGTTTCACCATAAAATAACCATAATGTGGCAGTGTTTCACCATATAATAATCGTAATGCGGCATTGTTTCACCATAAAATAATCGTAATGTAGCAGTGTTTCACCATAAAATAATCGTAATGTGGCAGTGTTTCACCATAAAATAATCATAGTGAGGCAGCGTTTCACCATAAAATAATCATAATGCGGCAGCGTTTCACCATAAAATAATCGTAATTCGGCAGCGTTTCACCATAAAATAACCATAATGTGGCAGTGTTTCACCATATAATAATCGTAATGCGGCATTGTTTCACCATAAAATAATCGTAATGCGGCAGCGTTTCACCATAAAATAATCGTAATGCGGCAGCGTTTCACCATAAAATAACCATAATGTGGCAGTGTTTCACCACATAATAATCGTAATGCGGCATTGTTTCACCATAAAATAATCGTAATGTGGTAGTGTTTCACCATAAAATAATCGTAATGTGGCAGTGTTTCACCATAAAATAATCATAGTGAGGCAGCGTTTCACCATCAAATAATCATAATGCGGCAGCGTTTTACCATAAAATAATCGTAATGCGGCAGCGTTTCACCATAAAATAACCATAATGTGGCAGTGTTTCACCATATAATAATCGTAATGCAGCATTGTTTCACCATAAAATAATCGTAATGCGGCAGCGTTTCACCATAAAATAATCGTAATGCGGCAGCGTTTCACCATAAAATAACCAGTGTTTCACCATATAATAATCGTAATGCGGCATTGTTTCACCATAAAATAATAGTAATGTGGCAGCATTTCACCATAAAATAATCGTAATGCGGCAGTTTTTCACCGTAAAGGAATCCTAATGCAGCAATTTTTAATCATAAAATAATCCTAATGCAGCAATGCTCACTAGAAAATAATCCTAATGTGGACAGCGTTAAACTAATGATCACCTGTAAAACGAAAAGCCTTTACTCACCTGCAGAAGAATCCTCTCCCTGGGCGCAGCTCCTACGACGATCTTCCTGCAGCCAGCCTGCAAAAGTCCCACGCTGACAGGCAGAGAGCAGGGTTACGGGAAGATGGCATCCGAAGCCCTGTACTGAAGACACAAATAGTCTCCAGTGCAGGGCTTCGGGCGCCATCTTGCCGTAGTCCTGCTCTGTCTGCCAGAAGACTATGCAGGCTAGAGCTGTGGGCTGCGGGGATAAACTGGCCAGGCGTCTATTAGACGCCGCGACCAGTTCACCATGGGGGTCCCACAGTCTGGCCGGGTAAAGTGGGCGCGTCCCCCCCACGGCAGCGCCCCTCCCCCCACCCGGCGCTCCAGGCAACCGCTTGTCCTTGCCTGGTGGCTGAAACGCCCCTGCTGTCAATCTCACAGCTGAATACAGAACCCCTCGTATCCAATCCCGAGAAGCAGAAGCCTCTTTTAGCTGCAATGCCTTCAGGGCCAGATTTCTGGAAAGGCAACAAAAGGCCCGGGCCTTGGGCGGCTGCAGCCCGAGAGGGCACCTGAACATGAAAGAGGGGTTGCTACATATGACAGAGGAGGCAGAACATGAGGAGAAACACGTGTAAAATGGAACGTGATGCTCAAGGGACTACACTAAATGCATGATACACATGGAAGAGGGGGCTGCACATGGAATGGGAGGAGGCTGCACATGGAATGGGAGGGGGCTGCACATGGAATGGGAGGAGGCTGCACATGGCATGGGAGGAGGCTACACATGGAATGGGCGGGGGCTGCACATGGTATGGGAGGAGGCTGCACATGGAATGGGAGGAGGCTGCACATGGAATGGGAGGAGGCTGCACATGGACTGGGAGGGGGCTGCACAAGGAATGGGAGGAGGCTGCGCATGGAATGGGAGGAGGCTGTGCATGGAATGGGAGGAGGCTGCACAAGGAATGGGAGGAGGCTGCATATGGAATGGGTGAGGGCTGCCCTTGGACTGGGAGGGGGCTGCACATGGAATGGGAGGAGGCTGCACATGGACTGGGAGGGGGCTGCATATGGAATGGGAGGAGGCTGCACATGGACTGGGAGGGGGCTGCACATGGAATGGGAGGAGGCTGCGCATGGAATGGGAGGAGGCTGCACATGGAATGGGAGGAGGCTGCACATGGAATGGGAGGAGGCTGCACATGGAATGGGAGGAGGCTGCATATGGAATGGGAGGAGGCTGCACATGGAATGGGAGGAGGCTGCGTATGGAATGGGAGGCGGCTGCACATAGAATGGGAGGAGGCTGCACATGGAATGGGAGGAGGCTGCATATGGAATGGGAGGAGGCTGCATATGGAATGGGAGGAGGCTGCATATGGAATGGGAGGAGGCTGCACATGGAATGGGAGGAGGCTGCACATGGAATGGGAGGAGGCTGCACATGGAATGGGAGGCGGCTGCACATGGAATGGGAGGAGGCTGCACATGGAATGGGAGGAGGCTGCACATGGAATGGGAGGAGGCTGCGTATGGAATGGGAGGCGGCTGCACATGGAATGGGAGGAGGCTGCGTATGGAATGGGAGGCGGCTGCACATGGAATGGGAGGCGGCTGCACATGGAATGGGAGGCGGCTGCACATGGAATGGGAGGAGGCTGCACATGGAATAGGAGGAGGCTGCACATGGAATGGGAGGAGGCTGCACATGGAATGGGAGGAGGCTGCACATGGAGTGTTTCACCATAAAATAATCATAGTGAGGCAGCTTTTCACCATGAAATAATTGTAATGCAGCAATGTTTCATCATAAAATAATTGTAATGTGGCAGTGTTTCTGTAACGATCAGTGTAACACAGAGAGGGTCTGATTACCGGTGATCTGCAGTAGGAGGACAGAACGTGAGTGACACCAATGGGCAGGTGTCACTAACAGATCTGTGAACTATCTCTTAACAGGGAAGATAGTTCTCGAGGCCGGACAGGCCAGGTCGGAACCACACGGACAGATACAGTACAGAGACAGGAGGCAGATGCAGATTCCAGAGCCTAGCCGAGTTCAGCAACAGAGTATCAGAATGACAAAGGTACACAATCGGAGATCAGAAGAATGGTAAGGAAAGCAGAAGGTCATAACAAATAATCAACAATGCCTAGACTTGAGTGTGAGCTCCAGGGATGGTCGTAGTCAGCCAACTTCGCTACGCTGGAAATACGCGTAGTTTTACGCAATTACGCTTCGCCAAACTACGGCTTCGAAAACAAATATTCGCTTCGTATGCATTTCATAGAATACGCGTTAAAATACGCATTTCTTTATAACTGCATATACTGAGAACCCTTCTATGCGTAAATTCCCCTTTCCAATGCGTAAATTTGTATGCATACAATCGCATGCGGAAAATTAGCCACGAGTAACGCATTCGTAGTTAACTACGCAATACACATGTTAATTACTCATTGTGGGCGTAAGCTACGCGTAGCAGTACTTCGCTACGCGTAAATTTGTAAGCGTAGTTTTGAAACTTCGCTTATGAACTACGATGCGTAGATGCGAACTACGATGCGTACATTCGCACTGGCGTACTTTCTGCTCATCCCTGGTGAGTTCCAAGATTCTCACACTCCAGGAACTAGACTAGATATTACAAATATACAGATGGTACAGAATTCCTAGACTAAGGTGTGAGTTCCTTGGCCGTCAACACCTTTGGAAACTGGTCTAGATAACAATACAGATGATACAGACAAGGTCTGAGTGCTACCACGTAGTGATCGCAACGGCAGACAACCAGAGAATGACCAGCTCCCAGTATATATAGCAAAGCGCTCTCCAGCGCCTCCCCTAAGTGCTGGACCAATGGGAATTGGTTGAATCGTCAGCTGACCGGCTTGGTCAGTTGACTCCCTTCTGGCTGTCATAGAAGTTCTGCCTCTCAGCGCGCGCGCGCTTCCTTCTGAACCTGTGTGGACTATCAGTCCCAGCCACACCAGACATGTTTTGCAAATCACCCGCCGCGCTGGATGCGGAATCTGCCGCACCGCTATCAATGCATGCGGCGGTTCCTCCGCGTTCGGCCACATTACTGGACGTAGGCCTATGCGTGCAAACCGCCGCTTTGGATGCGGAATCAGCCGCCCTGTTCTGAGTACACGCGTCGGCTTTTCCGTGTTTTCTCACAGTTTCACCATAAGTTATCGTAATGAGACAGAGTTTCACCCTAAAATAATCGTAATGCAGCAATGTTTCATCCTCAAATAATTGTAATGTGGCAGTGTTTCACCATAAAATAATCATAGTGAGGCAGCGTTTCACCATAAAATAATCATAGTGAGGCAGCATTTCACCATAAAATAATCATAGTGAGGCAGCGTTTCACCATAAAATAATTGTAATGCAGCAATGTTTCATCATAAAATAATCATAATGTGGCAGTGTTTCACCATAAAATAATCATAGTGAGGCAGTGTTTCACCATAAAATAATCATAGTGAGGCAGCGTTTCATCATAAAATAATCATAATGTGGCAGTGTTTCACCATAAAATAATGGTAATGCAGCAATTTTTTCATCATAAAATAATTGTAATGTGGCAGTGTCTCATCATAAAATAATCATAGTGAGGCAGCGTTTCACCATAAAATAATCGTAATGTGGCAGTGTTTCACCATAAAATAACCATAATGTGGCAGTGTTTCACCATATAATAATCGTAATGCGGCATTGTTTCACCATAAAATAATCGTAATGTGGCAGTGTTTCACCATAAAATAATCGTAATGTGGCAGTGTTTCACCATAAAATAATCATAGTGAGGCAGCGTTTCACCATAAAATAATCATAATGCGGCAGCGTTTCACCATAAAATAATCGTAATGCGGCATTGTTTCACCCTAAAATAATCGTAATGCGCAGCGTTTCACCATAAAATAATCGTAATGCGGCAGCGTTTCACCATAAAATAACCATAATGTGGCAGTGTTTCACCACATAATAATCGTAATGCGGCATTGTTTCACCATAAAATAATCGTAATGTGGTAGTGTTTCACCATAAAATAATCGTAATGTGGCAGTGTTTCACCATAAAATAATCATAGTGAGGCAGCGTTTCACCATCAAATAATCATAATGCGGCAGTTTTTTACCATAAAATAATCGTAATGCGGCAGCGTTTCACCATAAAATAACCATAATGTGGCAGTGTTTCACCATATAATAATCGTAATGCAGCATTGTTTCACCATAAAATAATCGTAATGCGGCAGCGTTTCACCATAAAATAATCGTAATGCGGCAGCGTTTCACCATAAAATAACCATAATGTGGCAGTGTTTCACCATATAATAATCGTAATGCGGCATTGTTTCACCATAAAATAATAGTAATGTGGCAGCATTTCACCATAAAATAATCGTAATGCGGCAGTTTTTCACCGTAAAGGAATCCTAATGCAGCAATTTTTAATCATAAAATAATCCTAATGCAGCAATGCTCACTAGAAAATAATCCTAATGTGGACAGCGTTAAACTAATGATCACCTGTAAAACGAAAAGCCTTTACTCACCTGCAGAAGAATCCTCTCCCTGGGCGCAGCTCCTACGACGATCTTCCTGCAGCCAGCCTGCAAAAGTCCCACGCTGACAGGCAGAGAGCAGGGTTACGGGAAGATGGCATCCGAAGCCCTGTACTGAAGACACAAATAGTCTCCAGTGCAGGGCTTCGGGCGCCATCTTGCCGTAGTCCTGCTCTGTCTGCCAGAAGACTATGCAGGCAGGAGCTGTGGGCTGCGGGGATAAACTGGCCAGGCGTCTATTAGACGCCGCGACCAGTTCACCATGGGGGTCCCACAGTCTGGCCGGGTAAAGTGGGCGCGTCCCCCCCACGGCAGCGCCCCTCCCCCCACCCGGCGCTCCAGGCAACCGCTTGTCCTTGCCTGGTGGCTGAAACGCCCCTGCTGTCAATCTCACAGCTGAATACAGAACCCCTCGTATCCAATCCCGAGAAGCAGAAGCCTCTTTTAGCTGCAATGCCTTCAGGGCCAGATTTCTGGAAAGGCAACAAAAGGCCCGGGCCTTGGGCGGCTGCAGCCCGAGAGGGCACCTGAACATGAAAGAGGGGTTGCTACATATGACAGAGGAGGCAGAACATGAGGAGAAACACGTGTAAAATGGAACGTGATGCTCAAGGGACTACACTAAATGCATGATACACATGGAAGAGGGGGCTGCACATGGAATGGGAGGAGGCTGCACATGGAATGGGAGGGGGCTGCACATGGAATGGGAGGAGGCTGCACATAGCATGGGAGGAGGCTACACATGGAATGGGCGGGGGCTGCACATGGTATGGGAGGAGGCTGCACATGGAATGGAAGGAGGCTGCACATGGAATGGGAGGAGGCTGCACATGGACTGGGAGGGGGCTGCACAAGGAATGGGAGGAGGCTGCGCATGGAATGGGAGGAGGCTGCACAAGGAATGGGAGGAGGCTGCACATGGAATGGAAGGAGGCTGCACAAGGAATGGGAGGAGGCTGCACATGGAATGGGAGGAGGCTGCATATGGAATGGGAGGAGGCTGCACAAGGAATGGGAGGAGGCTGCATATGGAATAGGTGAGGGCTGCCCTTGGACTGGGAGGGGGCTGCACATGGAATGGGAGGAGGCTGCACATGGACTGGGAGGGGGCTGCACTTAGAATGGGAGGAGGCTGCACATGGAATGGGAGGAGGCTGCATATGGAATGGGAGGAGGCTGCATATGGAATGGGAGGAGGCTTCACATGGAATGGGAGGAGGCTGCACATGGAATGGGAGGAGGCTGCACATGGAATGGGAGGAGGCTGCGTATGGAATGGGAGGCGGCTGCACATGGAATGGGAGGAGGCTGCGTATGGAATGGGAGGCGGCTGCACATGGAATGGGAGGCGGCTGCACATGGAATGGGAGGAGGCTGCACATGGAATAGGAGGAGGCTGCACATGGAATGGGAGGAGGCTGCACATGGAATGGGAGGAGGCTGCACATGGAATGGGAGGAGGCTGCACATGGAGTGTTTCACCATAAAATAATCATAGTGAGGCAGCTTTTCACCATAAAATAATTGTAATGCAGCAATGTTTCATCATAAAATAATTGTAATGTGGCAGTGTTTCTGTAACGATCAGTGTAACACAGAGAGGGTCTGATTACCGGTGATCTGCAGTAGGAGGACAGAACGTGAGTGACACCAATGGGCAGGTGTCACTAACAGATCTGTGAACTATCTCCTAACAGGGAAGATAGTTCTCGAGGCCGGACAGGCCAGGTCGGAACCACACGGACAGATACAGTACAGAGACAGGAGGCAGATGCAGATTCCAGAGCCTAGCCGAGTTCAGCAACAGAGTATCAGAATGACAAAGGTACACAATCGGAGATCAGAAGAATGGTAAGGAAAGCAGAAGGTCATAACAAATAATCAACAATGCCTAGACTTGAGTGTGAGCTCCAGGGATGGTCGTAGTCAGCCAACTTCGCTACGCTGGAAATACGCGTAGTTTTACGCAATTACGCTTCGCCAAACTACGGCTTCGAAAACAAATATTCGCTTCGTATGCATTTCATAGAATACGCGTTAAAATACGCATTTCTTTATAACTGCATATACTGGGAACCCTTCTATGCGTACATTCCCCTTTCCAATGCGTAAATTTGTATGCATACAATCGCATGCGGAAAATTAGCCACGAGTAACGCATTCGTAGTTAACTACGCAATACACATGTTAATTACTCATTGTGGGCGTAAGCTACGCGTAGCAGTACTTCGCTACACGTAAATTTGTAAGCGTAGTTTTGAAACTTCGCTTATGAACTACGATGCGTAGATGCGAACTACGATGCGTACATTCGCACTGGCGTACTTTCTGCTCATCCCTGGTGAGTTCCAAGATTCTCACACTCCAGGAACTAGACTAGATATTACAAATATACAGATGGTACAGAATTCCTAGACTAAGGTGTGAGTTCCTTGGCCGTCAACACCTTTGGAAACTGGTCTAGATAACAATACAGATGATACAGACAAGGTCTGAGTGCTACCACGTAGTGATCGCAACGGCAGACAACCAGAGAATGACCAGCTCCCAGTATATATAGCAAAGCGCTCTCCAGCGCCTCCCCTAAGTGCTGGACCAATGGGAATTGGTTGAATCGTCAGCTGACCGGCTTGGTCAGTTGACTCCCTTCTGGCTGTCATAGAAGTTCTGCCTCTCAGCGCGCGCACGCTTCCTTCTGAACCTGTGTGGACTATCAGTCCCAGCCACACCAGACATGTTTTGCAAATCACCCGCCGCGCTGGATGCGGAATCCGCCGCACCGCTATCAATGCATGCGGTGGTTCCTCCGCGTTCGGCCACATTACTGGACGTAGGCCTATGCGTGCAAACCGCCGCTTTGGATGCGGAATCAGCCGCCCTGTTCTGAGTAAACGCGTCGGCTTTTCCGTGTTTTCTCACAGTTTCACCATAAGTTATCGTAATGAGACAGAGTTTCACCCTAAAATAATCGTAATGCAGCAATGTTTCATCCTCAAATAATTGTAATGTGGCAGTGTTTCACCATAAAATAATCATAGTGAGGCAGCGTTTCACCATAAAATAATCATAGTGAGGCAGCGTTTCACCATAAAATAATCATAGTGAGGCAGCGTTTCACCATAAAATAATCGTAATGCAGCAATGTTTCATCATAAAATAATCATAACTAGCCGTCCCGCGTCGTAGCATACGCCGCATCTTCTATCTATCTAAAAGAGTACGTGCCTCAACCTTGAAGCAAGAAGAATAAAGGTGGGTACACACATCAGATAAAAGTCTTTGGAAAAATGAAAGATCACAGACCAATGTTACCCCCTTCCATGTAGTATCAGAGCCACACCTACACAGTCTATTCTATTGAGCTGCACTCCCCATTAGATAGAAATATTTGCAAGATGCTGCACACACAGATGCTGTACACATTCAAAAGATCATTATCTGCAAAAGATCCGTTCCTGCAAAAGATCAGTACCTACAAAATACATTCATAGTCTATATTTCCATGCGGATTATTGTGGACATTTTTCCGCATAAGGGCATAAGCATCCGCATACAATGAATTTTCGATGCTGGTCGAAAACACAAATATTTCTGAAGATTTTCGTGAAAATTCGCCAAAAAACGAAAACAGGATTTTCGATGCGAAAATGACGTAGGCGAAAATTCGCAAGGAACACTGCTACATGCTACATTAGCACTATCCAGGAGCACCACAGGGAGGATTCCCAATGCCCCCTTTTTATACAACGGGAGGGACCGCGGGAACCACAGCGGCACCCCGGAGGGGGAGGCTAGGTGCCGCAGGCGACCCCCCCCAAGCGTGGCCAGCGCCAGGGAGAGCCGTCTGCACCCACCTCCCAATATTAAAAACAGGCACTTACCGTAACGTCCATTGCGTTCTGCTACATGCGCATTAATTTTCTCATGGAAAGCATTTTTTGCAGTTTGTATCCTTTGGAGGCAGGTGGTGGATGGCTTGCTCCGGTGGTGTGAGCCCTGGAGTGAGTTGTCTGCACCTGTCCTCCCCCCCCCCCCCCCTCTGGAGTGCTGTATGTGAGCCAGCCCTGAGCTCTAAAGCTCGGGGTGACCCATGCTTCACTCCTTTCTCATGTGGTGCCCCCAAGTTAATGCGCATGTAGCAGAACGCAATGGACGTTAAGGTAAGTGCCTGTTTTTAATATTGGGAGGTGGGTGTGGACGGCTCTCCCCGACGCTGGCCACGCTTGGGGGGGGGGTCGCCTGCGCCTCCCCCTCCGGGGTGTCGCTGTGGTTCCCAGGCAGTGAGAGAGCCTGGGACCCTGTGGTCCCCCCGGTTGTATAAAAGGGGGGCATTGGGAATCCTCCCCGTGGCGCTACTGGATAGTGCTTGCGAATTTTCGCCTCGAAAATCCCGTTTTCGTTTTTTGGCGAATTTTCACGAAAATCTTCAGAAATATTTGCGTTTTCGACCAGCATCGAAAATTCATTGTATGCGGATGCTTATGCCCTTATGCGGAAAAATGTCCACAATAATCCGCATGGAAATTCAATCTATGCGGACGTTTATACCGAAAATTGCCCGCAATAATGCGCAAGAAACTTCTCTGAATGCGGGCGCTAATGCCCTTATGTGGAAAATGTCCGCAATCATACGCAAGTAATGCGAAAATGACTGGCCTTAGGCGAAAATTAACGTGAAAAAAATTAGATGGAAAATTTGCCTGTCAAAACGAAATTAGGCGAAAATTCGGTAAAAATTTATCGAAACAAATTTTTGCATTTTCGCTCATCACTGGCATGTAGCAGGGCGACCGCTTTGCAGTATTGGTTTTTTGACCCTGCATAGTTTGGCATGCAAAAGCAAATGCATATTTGCATGAGCATTGCCTCATGAATAGCCAATTAGGCCAGATTTGCAAAGCCAGACTTGCTAGGGTAGGCCTCTTTTCCACGGACAGTTGATAGGCAGTAACATGCCTCTCAAACTCTTACAACTGCTCACTACTGCCTGGTAACAGCTTGCTGCTGCCTGGTAACAGCTTGCTGCTGCCTGGTAACTGCTTGCTGCTGCCTGGTAACTGCTTGCTGCTGCCTGGTAACTGCTTGCTGCTGCCTGGTAACTGCTTGCTGCTGCCTGGTAACTGCTTGCTGAGCACACAGCTCAACAGTCCGTGGAAAAGAAGCCTAAAACTTGGTGATTGAGCACGCATACGTTTTCTCATGCAAAGTACTTCTTCTTCTTGCTCGAAGGTTGAGGCACTTACTCTATTATATATATAGATGTGGCAGTGTTTCACCATAAAATAATCATAGTGAGGCAGTGTTTCACCATAAAATAATCATAGTGAGGCAGCGTTTCATCATAAAATAATCATAATGTGGCAGTGTTTCACCATAAAATAATGGTAATGCAGCAATTTTTTCATCATAAAATAATTGTAACTAGCCGTCCCGCGTCGTAGCATACGCCGCATCTTCTATCTATCTAAAAGAGTACGTGCCTCAACCTTGAAGCAAGAAGAATAAAGGTGGGTACACACATCAGATAAAAGTCTTTGGAAAAATGAAAGATCACAGACCAATGTTACCCCCTTCCATGTAGTATCAGAGCCACACCTACACAGTCTATTCTATTGAGCTGCACTCCCCATTAGATAGAAATATTTGCAAGATGCTGCACACACAGATGCTGTACACATTCAAAAGATCATTATCTGCAAAAGATCCGTTCCTGCAAAAGATCAGTACCTACAAAATACATTCATAGTCTATATTTCCATGCGGATTATTGTGGACATTTTTCCGCATAAGGGCATAAGCATCCGCATACAATGAATTTTCGATGCTGGTCGAAAACACAAATATTTCTGAAGATTTTCGTGAAAATTCGCCAAAAAACGAAAACAGGATTTTCGATGCGAAAATGACGTAGGCGAAAATTCGCAAGGAACACTGCTACATGCTACATTAGCACTATCCAGGAGCGCCACAGGGAGGATTCCCAATGCCCCCTTTTTATACAACGGGAGGGACCGCGGGAACCACAGCGGCACCCCGGAGGGGGAGGCTAGGTGCCGCAGGCGACCCCCCCCCCCCCAAGCGTGGCCAGCGCCAGGGAGAGCCGTCTGCACCCACCTCCCAATATTAAAAACAGGCACTTACCGTAACGTCCATTGCGTTCTGCTACATGCGCATTCATTTTCTCATGGAAAGCATTTTTTGCAGTTTGTATCCTTTGGAGGCAGGTGGTGGATGGCTTGCTCTGGTGGTGTGAGCCCTGGAGTGAGTTGTCTGCACCTGTCCTCCCCCCCCCCCTCTGGAGTGCTGTATGTGAGCCAGCCCTGAGCTCTAAAGCTCGGGGTGACCCATGCTTCACTCCTTTCTCATGTGGTGCCCCCAAGTTAATGCGCATGTAGCAGAACGCAATGGACGTTAAGGTAAGTGCCTGTTTTTAATATTGGGAGGTGGGTGTGGACGGCTCTCCCCGACGCTGGCCACGCTTGGGGGGGGGGGGTCGCCTGCGCCTCCCCCTCCGGGGTGTCGCTGTGGTTCCCAGGCAGTGAGAGAGCCTGGGACCCTGTGGTCCCCCCGGTTGTATAAAAGGGGGGCATTGGGAATCCTCCCCGTGGCGCTACTGGATAGTGCTTGCGAATTTTCGCCTCGAAAATCCCGTTTTCGTTTTTTGGCGAATTTTCACGAAAATCTTCAGAAATATTTGCGTTTTCGACCAGCATCGAAAATTCATTGTATGCGGATGCTTATGCCCTTATGCGGAAAAATGACCACAATAATCCGCATGGAAATTCAATCTATGCGGACGTTTATACCGAAAATTGCCCGCAATAATGCGCAAGAAACTTCTCTGAATGCGGGCGCTAATGCCCTTATGTTGAAAATGTCCGCAATCATACGCAAGTAATGCGAAAATGACTGGCCTTAGGCGAAAATTAACATGAAAAAATAAGATGGAAAATTTGCCTGTCAAAACGAAATTAGGCGAAAATTCGGTAAAAATTTATCTAAACAAATTTTTGCATTTTCGCTCATCACTGGCATGTAGCAGGGCGACCGCTTTGCAGTATTGGTTTTTTGACCCTGCATAGTTTGGCATGCAAAAGCAAATGCATATTTGCATGAGCATTGCCTCATGAATAGCCAATTAGGCCAGATTTGCAAAGCCAGACTTGCTAGGGTAGGCCTCTTTTCCACGGACAGTTGATAGGCAGTAACATGCCTCTCAAACTCTTACAACTGCTCACTACTGCCTGGTAACAGCTTGCTGCTGCCTGGAAACTGCTTGTTGCTGCCTGGTATCTGCTCACTGCTGCCTGGTAACTGCTTGCTGCTGCCTGGTAACTGCTTGCTGCTGCCTGGTAACTGCTTGCTGCTGCCTGGTAACTGCTTGCTGCTGCCTGGTAACTGCTTGCTGAGCACACAGCTCAACAGTCCGTGGAAAAGAAGCCTAAAACTTGGTGATTGAGCACGCATACATTTTCTCATGCAAAGTACTTCTTCTTCTTGCTCGAAGGTTGAGGCACTTACTCTATTATATATATAGATGTGGCAGTGTCTCATCATAAAATAATCATAGTGAGGCAGCGTTTCACCATAAAATAATCATAATGTGGCAGTGTTTCACCATAAAATAACCATAATGTGGCAGTGTTTCACCATATAATAATCGTAATGCGGCATTGTTTCACCATAAAATAATCGTAATGTGGCAGTGTTTCACCATAAAATAATCGTAATGTGGCAGTGTTTCACCATAAAATAATCATAGTGAGGCAGCGTTTCACCATAAAATAATCATAATGCGGCAGCGTTTCACCATAAAATAATCGTAATGCGGCAGCGTTTCACCATAAAATAACCATAATGTGGCAGTGTTTCACCATATAATAATCGTAATGCGGCATTGTTTCACCATAAAATAATTGTAATGCGGCAGCGTTTCACCATAAAATAATCGTAATGCGGCAGCGTTTCACCATAAAATAACCATAATGTGGCAGTGTTTCACCACATAATAATCGTAATGCGGCATTGTTTCACCATAAAATAATCGTAATGTGGTAGTGTTTCACCATAAAATAATCGTAATGTGGCAGTGTTTCACCATAAAATAATCATAGTGAGGCAGCGTTTCACCATCAAATAATCATAATGCGGCAGCGTTTTACCATAAAATAATCGTAATGCGGCAGCGTTTCACCATAAAATAACCATAATGTGGCAGTGTTTCACCATATAATAATCGTAATGCAGCATTGTTTCACCATAAAATAATCGTAATGCGGCAGCGTTTCACCATAAAATAATCGTAATGCGGCAGCGTTTCACCATAAAATAACCATAATGTGGCAGTGTTTCACCATATAATAATCGTAATGCGGCATTGTTTCACCATAAAATAATAGTAATGTGGCAGCATTTCACCATAAAATAATCGTAATGCGGCAGTTTTTCACCGTAAAGGAATCCTAATGCAGCAATTTTTAATCATAAAATAATCCTAATGCAGCAATGCTCACTAGAAAATAATCCTAATGTGGACAGCGTTAAACTAATGATCACCTGTAAAACGAAAAGCCTTTACTCACCTGCAGAAGAATCCTCTCCCTGGGCGCAGCTCCTACGACGATCTTCCTGCAGCCAGCCTGCAAAAGTCCCACGCTGACAGGCAGAGAGCAGGGTTACGGGAAGATGGCATCCGAAGCCCTGTACTGAAGACACAAAGAGTCTCCAGTGCAGGGCTTCGGGCGCCATCTTGCCGTAGTCCTGCTCTGTCTGCCAGAAGACTATGCAGGCTGGAGCTGTGGGCTGCGGGGATAAACTGGCCAGGCGTCTATTAGACGCCGCGACCAGTTCACCATGGGGGTCCCACAGTCTGGCCGGGTAAAGTGGGCGCGTCCCCCCCACGGCAGCGCCCCTCCCCCCACCCGGCGCTCCAGGCAACCGCTTGTCCTTGCCTGGTGGCTGAAACGCCCCTGCTGTCAATCTCACAGCTGAATACAGAACCCCTCGTATCCAATCCCGAGAAGCAGAAGCCTCTTTTAGCTGCAATGCCTTCAGGGCCAGATTTCTGGAAAGGCAACAAAAGGCCCGGGCCTTGGGCGGCTGCAGCCCGAGAGGGCACCTGAACATGAAAGAGGGGTTGCTACATATGACAGAGGAGGCAGAACATGAGGAGAAACACGTGTAAAATGGAACGTGATGCTCAAGGGACTACACTAAATGCATGATACACATGGAAGAGGGGGCTGCACATGGAATGGGAGGAGGCTGCACATGGAATGGGAGGGGGCTGCACATGGAATGGGAGGAGGCTGCACATGGAATGGGAGGAGGCTACACATGGAATGGGCGGGGGCTGCACATGGTATGGGAGGAGGCTGCACATGGAATGGGAGGAGGCTGCACATGGAATGGGAGGAGGCTGCACATGGACTGGGAGGGGGCTGCACAAGGAATGGGAGGAGGCTGCGCATGGAATGGGAGGAGGCTGCACAAGGAATGGGAGGAGGCTGCACATGGAATGGGAGGAGGCTGCACAAGGAATGGGAGGAGGCTGCACATGGAATGGGAGGAGGCTGCACATGGAATGGGAGGAGGCTGCACATGGAATGGGAGGAGGCTGCATATGGAATGGGAGGAGGCTGCACAAGGAATGGGAGGAGGCTGCATATGGAATGGGTGAGGGCTGCCCTTGGACTGGGAGGGGGCTGCACATGGAATGGGAGGAGGCTGCACATGGACTGGGAGGGGGCTGCACATGGAATGGGAGGAGGCTGCACATGGACTGGGAGGGGGCTGCACATGGAATGGGAGGAGGCTGCGCATGGAATGGGCGGAGGCTGCACAAGGAATGGGAGGAGGCTGCACATGGAATGGGAGGAGGCTGCACATGGAATGGGAGGAGGCTGCATATGGAATGGGAGGAGGCTGCACATGGAATGGGAGGAGGCTGCGTATGGAATGGGAGGAGGCTGCGTATGGAATGGGAGGAGGCTGCATATGGAATGGGAGGAGGCTGCACATGGAATGGGAGGAGGCTGCATATGGAATGGGAGGCGGCTGCACATGGAATGGGAGGAGGCTGCACATGGAATGGGAGGAGGCTGCACATGGAATGGGAGGAGGCTGCGTATGGAATGGGAGGCGGCTGCACATAGAATGGGAGGCGGCTGCACATAGAATGGGAGGAGGCTGCACATGGAATGGGAGGAGGCTGCATATGGAATGGGAGGAGGCTGCATATGGAATGGGAGGAGGCTGCACATGGAATGGGAGGAGGCTGCACATGGAATGGGAGGAGGCTGCACATGGAATGGCAGGCGGCTGCACATGGAATGGGAGGAGGCTGCACATGGAATGGGAGGAGGCTGCACATGGAATGGGAGGAGGCTGCGTATGGAATGGGAGGCGGCTGCACATGGAATGGGAGGAGGCTGCGTATGGAATGGGAGGCGGCTGCACATGGAATGGGAGGCGGCTGCACATGGAATGGGAGGCGGCTGCACATGGAATGGGAGGAGGCTGCACATGGAATAGGAGGAGGCTGCACATGGAATGGGAGGAGGCTGCACATGGAATGGGAGGAGGCTGCACATGGAGTGTTTCACCATAAAATAATCATAGTGAGGCAGCTTTTCACCATAAAATAATTGTAATGCAGCAATGTTTCATCATAAAATAATTGTAATGTGGCAGTGTTTCTGTAACGATCAGTGTAACACAGAGAGGGTCTGATTACCGGTGATCTGCAGTAGGAGGACAGAACGTGAGTGACACCAATGGGCAGGTGTCACTAACAGATCTGTGAACTATCTCTTAACAGGGAAGATAGTTCTCGAGGCCGGACAGGCCAGGTCGGAACCACACGGACAGATACAGTACAGAGACAGGAGGCAGATGCAGATTCCAGAGCCTAGCCGAGTTCAGCAACAGAGTATCAGAATGACAAAGGTACACAATCGGAGATCAGAAGAATGGTAAGGAAAGCAGAAGGTCATAACAAATAATCAACAATGCCTAGACTTGAGTGTGAGCTCCAGGGATGGTCGTAGTCAGCCAACTTCGCTACGCTGGAAATACGCGTAGTTTTACGCAATTACGCTTCGCCAAACTACGGCTTCGAAAACAAATATTCGCTTCGTATGCATTTCATAGAATACGCGTTAAAATACGCATTTCTTTATAACTGCATATACTGAGAACCCTTCTATGCGTACATTCCCCTTTCCAATAAGTAAATTTGTATGCATACAATCGCATGCGGAAAATTAGCACGAGTAACGCATTCGTAGTTAACTACGCAATACACATGTTAATTACTCATTGTGGGCGTAAGCTACGCGTAGCAGTACTTCGCTACGCGTAAATTTGTAAGCGTAGTTTTGAAACTTCGCTTATGAACTACGATGCGTAGATGCGAACTACGATGCGTACATTCGCACTGGCGTACTTTCTGCTCATCCCTGGTGAGTTCCAAGATTCTCACACTCCAGGAACTAGACTAGATATTACAAATATACAGATGGTACAGAATTCCTAGACTAAGGTGTGAGTTCCTTGGCCGTCAACACCTTTGGAAACTGGTCTAGATAACAATACAGATGATGCAGACAAGGTCTGAGTGCTACCACGTTGTGATCACAACGGCAGACAACCAGAGAATGACCAGCTCCCAGTATATATAGCAAAGCGCTCTCCAGCGCCTCCCCTAAGTGCTGGACCAATGGGAATTGGTTGAATCGTCAGCTGACCGGCTTGGTCAGTTGACTCCCTTCTGGCTGTCATAGAAGTTCTGCCTCTCAGCGCGCGCGCGCTTCCTTCTGAACCTGTGTGGACTATCAGTCCCAGCCACACCAGACATGTTTTGCAAATCACCCGCCGCGCTGGATGCGGAATCTGCCGCACCGCTATCAATGCATGCGGCGGTTCCTCCGCGTTCGGCCACATTACTGGACGTAGGCCTATGCGTGCAAACCGCCGCTTTGGATGCGGAATCAGCCGCCCTGTTCTGAGTACACGCGTCGGCTTTTCCGTGTTTTCTCACAGTTTCACCATAAGTTATCGTAATGAGACAGAGTTTCACCCTAAAATAATCGTAATGCAGCAATGTTTCATCCTCAAATAATTGTAATGTGGCAGTGTTTCACCATAAAATAATCATAGTGAGGCAGCGTTTCACCATAAAATAATCATAGTGAGGCAGCGTTTCACCATAAAATAATCATAGTGAGGCAGCGTTTCACCATAAAATAATCGTAATGCAGCAATGTTTCATCATAAAATAATCATAATGTGGCAGTGTTTCACCATAAAATAATCATAGTGAGGCAGTGTTTCACCATAAAATAATCATAGTGAGGCAGCGTTTCATCATAAAATAATCATAATGTGGCAGTGTTTCACCATAAAATAATGGTAATGCAGCAATTTTTTCATCATAAAATAATTGTAATGTGGCAGTGTCTCATCATAAAATAATCATAGTGAGGCAGCGTTTCACCATAAAATAATCGTAATGTGGCAGTGTTTCACCATAAAATAACCATAATGTGGCAGTGTTTCACCATATAATAATCGTAATGCGGCATTGTTTCACCATAAAATAATCGTAATGTGGCAGTGTTTCACCATAAAATAATCGTAATGTGGCAGTGTTTCACCATAAAATAATCATAGTGAGGCAGCGTTTCACCATAAAATAATCATAATGCGGCAGCGTTTCACCATAAAATAATCGTAATGCGGCATTGTTTCACTCTAAAATAATCGTAATGCGGCAGCGTTTCACCATAAAATAATCGTAATGCGGCAGCGTTTCACCATAAAATAACCATAATGTGGCAGTGTTTCACCACATAATAATCGTAATGCGGCATTGTTTCACCATAAAATAATCGTAATGTGGTAGTGTTTCACCATAAAATAATCGTAAAGTGGCAGTGTTTTACCATAAAATAATCATAGTGAGGCAGCGTTTCACCATCAAATAATCATAATGCGGCAGCGTTTTACCATAAAATAATCGTAATGCGGCAGCGTTTCACCATAAAACAACCATAATGTGGCAGTGTTTCACCATATAATAATCGTAATGCAGCATTGTTTCACCATAAAATAATCGTATTGCGGCAGCGTTTCACCATAAAATAATCGTAATGCGGCAGCGTTTCACCATAAAATAACCATAATGTGGCAGTGTTTCACCATATAATAATCGTAATGCGGCATTGTTTCACCATAAAATAATAGTAATGTGGCAGCATTTCACCATAAAATAATCGTAATGCGGCAGTTTTTCACCGTAAAGGAATCCTAATGCAGCAATTTTTAATCATAAAATAATCCTAATGCAGCAATGCTCACTAGAAAATAATCCTAATGTGGACAGCGTTAAACTAATGATCACCTGTAAAACGAAAAGCCTTTACTCACCTGCAGAAGAATCCTCTCCCTGGGCGCAGCTCCTACGACGATCTTCCTGCAGCCATCTTCCTGCAGCCAGCCTGCAAAAGTCCCACGCTGACAGGCAGAGAGCAGGGTTACGGGAAGATGGCATCCGAAGCCCTGTACTGAAGACACAAATAGTCTCCAGTGCAGGGCTTCGGGCGCCATCTTGCCGTAGTCCTGCTCTGTCTGCCAGAAGACTATGCAGGCTGGAGCTGTGGGCTGCGGGGATAAACTGGCCAGGCGTCTATTAGACGCCGCGACCAGTTCACCATGGGGGTCCCACAGTCTGGCCGGGTAAAGTGGGCGCGTCCCCCCCCACGGCAGCGCCCCTCCCCCCACCCGGCGCTCCAGGCAACCGCTTGTCCTTGCCTGGTGGCTGAAACGCCCCTGCTGTCAATCTCACAGCTGAATACAGAACCCCTCATATCCAATCCCGAGAAGCAGAAGCCTCTTTTAGCTGCAATGCCTTCAGGGCCAGATTTCTGGAAAGGCAACAAAAGGCCCGGGCCTTGGGCGGCTGCAGCCCGAGAGGGCACCTGAACATGAAAGAGGGGTTGCTACATATGACAGAGGAGGCAGAACATGAGGAGAAACACGTGTAAAATGGAACGTGATGCTCAAGGGACTACACTAAATGCATGATACACATGGAAGAGGGGGCTGCACATGGAATGGGAGGAGGCTGCACATGGAATGGGAGGGGGCTGCACATGGAATGGGAGGAGGCTGCACATGGAATGGGAGGAGGCTACACATGGAATGGGCGGGGGCTGCACATGGTATGGGAGGAGGCTGCACATGGAATGGGAGGAGGCTGCACATGGAATGGGAGGAGGCTGCACATGGACTGGGAGGGGGCTGCACAAGGAATGGGAGGAGGCTGCGCATGGAATGGGAGGAGGCTGCACAAGGAATGGGAGGAGGCTGCACATGGAATGGGAGGAGGCTGCACAAGGAATGGGAGGAGGCTGCACATGGAATGGGAGGAGGCTGCATATGGAATGGGAGGAGGCTGCACAAGGAATGGGAGGAGGCTGCATATGGAATGGGTGAGGGCTGCCCTTGGACTGGGAGGGGGCTGCACATGGAATGGGAGGAGGCTGCACATGGACTGGGAGGGGGCTGCATATGGAATGGGAGGAGGCTGCACATGGACTGGGAGGGGGCTGCACATGGAATGGGAGGAGGCTGCGCATGGAATGGGAGGAGGCTGCACAAGGAATGGGAGGAGGCTGCACATGGAATGGGAGGAGGCTGCACATGGAATGGGAGGAGGCTGCATATGGAATGGGAGGAGGCTGCACATGGAATGGGAGGAGGCTGCACATGGAATGGGAGGAGGCTGCGTATGGAATGGGAGGCGGCTGCACATAGAATGGGAGGAGGCTGCACATGGAATGGGAGGAGGCTGCATATGGAATGGGAGGAGGCTGCATATGGAATGGGAGGAGGCTTCACATGGAATGGGAGGAGGCTGCACATGGAATGGGAGGAGGCTGCACATGGAATGGGAGGAGGCTGCGTATGGAATGGGAGGCGGCTGCACATGGAATGGGAGGAGGCTGCGTATGGAATGGGAGGCGGCTGCACATGGAATGGGAGGCGGCTGCACATGGAATGGGAGGAGGCTGCACATGGAATAGGAGGAGGCTGCACATGGAATGGGAGGAGGCTGCACATGGAATGGGAGGAGGCTGCACATGGAGTGTTTCACCATAAAATAATCATAGTGAGGCAGCTTTTCACCATAAAATAATTGTAATGCAGCAATGTTTCATCATAAAATAATTGTAATGTGGCAGTGTTTCTGTAACGATCAGTGTAACACAGAGAGGGTCTGATTACCGGTGATCTGCAGTAGGAGGACAGAACGTGAGTGACACCAATGGGCAGGTGTCACTAACAGGGAAGATAGTTCTCGAGGCCGGACAGGCCAGGTCGGAACCACACGGACAGATACAGTACAGAGACAGGAGGCAGATGCAGATTCCAGAGCCTAGCCGAGTTCAGCAACAGAGTATCAGAATGACAAAGGTACACAATCGGAGATCAGAAGAATGGTAAGGAAAGCAGAAGGTCATAACAAATAATCAACAATGCCTAGACTTGAGTGTGAGCTCCAGGGATGGTCGTAGTCAGCCAACTTCGCTACGCTGGAAATACGCGTAGTTTTACGCAATTACGCTTCGCCAAACTACGGCTTCGAAAACAAATATTCGCTTCGTATGCATTTCATAGAATACGCGTTAAAATACGCATTTCTTTATAACTGCATATACTGGGAACCCTTCTATGCGTACATTCCCCTTTCCAATGCGTAAATTTGTATGCATACAATCGCATGCGGAAAATTAGCCACGAGTAACGCATTCGTAGTTAACTACGCAATACACATGTTAATTACTCATTGTGGGCGTAAGCTACGCGTAGCAGTACTTCGCTACACGTAAATTTGTAAGCGTAGTTTTGAAACTTCGCTTATGAACTACGATGCGTAGATGCGAACTACGATGCGTACATTCGCACTGGCGTACTTTCTGCTCATCCCTGGTGAGTTCCAAGATTCTCACACTCCAGGAACTAGACTAGATATTACAAATATACAGATGGTACAGAATTCCTAGACTAAGGTGTGAGTTCCTTGGCCGTCAACACCTTTGGAAACTGGTCTAGATAACAATACAGATGATACAGACAAGGTCTGAGTGCTACCACGTAGTGATCGCAACGGCAGACAACCAGAGAATGACCAGCTCCCAGTATATATAGCAAAGCGCTCTCCAGCGCCTCCCCTAAGTGCTGGACCAATGGGAATTGGTTGAATCGTCAGCTGACCGGCTTGGTCAGTTGACTCCCTTCTGGCTGTCATAGAAGTTCTGCCTCTCAGCGCGCGCACGCTTCCTTCTGAACCTGTGTGGACTATCAGTCCCAGCCACACCAGACATGTTTTGCAAATCACCCACCGCGCTGGATGCGGAATCCGCCGCACCGCTATCAATGCATGCGGCGGTTCCTCCGCGTTCGGCCACATTACTGGACGTAGGCCTATGCGTGCAAACCGCCGCTTTGGATGCGGAATCAGCCGCCCTGTTCTGAGTACACGCGTCGGCTTTTCCGTGTTTTCTCACAGTTTCACCATAAGTTATCGTAATGAGACAGAGTTTCACCCTAAAATAATCGTAATGCAGCAATGTTTCATCCTCAAATAATTGTAATGTGGCAGTGTTTCACCATAAAATAATCATAGTGAGGCAGCGTTTCACCATAAAATAATCATAGTGAGGCAGCGTTTCACCATAAAATAATCATAGTGAGGCAGCGTTTCACCATAAAATAATCGTAATGCAGCAATGTTTCATCATAAAATAATCATAACTAGCCGTCCCGCGTCGTAGCATACGCCGCATCTTCTATCTATCTAAAAGAGTACGTGCCTCAACCTTGAAGCAAGAAGAATAAAGGTGGGTACACACATCAGATAAAAGTCTTTGGAAAAATGAAAGATCACAGACCAATGTTACCCCCTTCCATGTAGTATCAGAGCCACACCTACACAGTCTATTCTATTGAGCTGCACTCCCCATTAGATAGAAATATTTGCAAGATGCTGCACACACAGATGCTGTACACATTCAAAAGATCATTATCTGCAAAAGATCCGTTCCTGCAAAAGATCAGTACCTACAAAATACATTCATAGTCTATATTTCCATGCGGATTATTGTGGACATTTTTCCGCATAAGGGCATAAGCATCCGCATACAATGAATTTTCGATGCTGGTCGAAAACACAAATATTTCTGAAGATTTTCGTGAAAATTCGCCAAAAAACGAAAACAGGATTTTCGATGCGAAAATGACGTAGGCGAAAATTCGCAAGGAACACTGCTACATGCTACATTAGCACTATCCAGGAGCGCCACAGGGAGGATTCCCAATGCCCCCTTTTTATACAACGGGAGGGACCGCGGGAACCACAGCGGCACCCCGGAGGGGGAGGCTAGGTGCCGCAGGCGACCCCCCCCCCCCCCAAGCGTGGCCAGCGCCAGGGAGAGCCGTCTGCACCCACCTCCCAATATTAAAAACAGGCACTTACCGTAACGTCCATTGCGTTCTGCTACATGCGCATTCATTTTCTCATGGAAAGCATTTTTTGCAGTTTGTATCCTTTGGAGGCAGGTGGTGGATGGCTTGCTCCGGTGGTGTGAGCCCTGGAGTGAGTTGTCTGCACCTGTCCTCCCCCCCCCCTCTGGAGTGCTGTATGTGAGCCAGCCCTGAGCTCTAAAGCTCGGGGTGACCCATGCTTCACTCCTTTCTCATGTGGTGCCCCCAAGTTAATGCGCATGTAGCAGAACGCAATGGACGTTAAGGTAAGTGCCTGTTTTTAATATTGGGAGGTGGGTGTGGACGGCTCTCCCCGACGCTGGCCACGCTTGGGGGGGGGGTCGCCTGCGCCTCCCCCTCCGGGGTGTCGCTGTGGTTCCCAGGCAGTGAGAGAGCCTGGGACCCTGTGGTCCCCCCGGTTGTATAAAAGGGGGGCATTGGGAATCCTCCCCGTGGCGCTACTGGATAGTGCTTGCGAATTTTCGCCTCGAAAATCCCGTTTTCGTTTTTTGGCGAATTTTCACGAAAATCTTCAGAAATATTTGCGTTTTCGACCAGCATCGAAAATTCATTGTATGCGGATGCTTATGCCCTTATGCGGAAAAATGTCCACAATAATCCGCATGGAAATTCAATCTATGCGGACGTTTATACCGAAAATTGCCCGCAATAATGCGCAAGAAACTTCTCTGAATGCGGGCGCTAATGCCCTTATGTTGAAAATGTCCGCAATCATACGCAAGTAATGCGAAAATGACTGGCCTTAGGCGAAAATTAACATGAAAAAATAAGATGGAAAATTTGCCTGTCAAAACGAAATTAGGCGAAAATTCGGTAAAAATTTATCGAAACAAATTTTTGCATTTTCGCTCATCACTGGCATGTAGCAGGGCGACCGCTTTGCAGTATTGGTTTTTTGACCCTGCATAGTTTGGCATGCAAAAGCAAATGCATATTTGCATGAGCATTGCCTCATGAATAGCCAATTAGGCCAGATTTGCAAAGCCAGACTTGCTAGGGTAGGCCTCTTTTCCACGGACAGTTGATAGGCAGTAACATGCCTCTCAAACTCTTACAACTGCTCACTACTGCCTGGTAACAGCTTGCTGCTGCCTGGAAACTGCTTGTTGCTGCCTGGTATCTGCTCACTGCTGCCTGGTAACTGCTTGCTGCTGCCTGGTAACTGCTTGCTGCTGCCTGGTAACTGCTTGCTGCTGCCTGGTAACTGCTTGCTGAGCACACAGCTCAACAGTCCGTGGAAAAGAAGCCTAAAACTTGGTGATTAAGCACTCATACATTTTCTCATGCAAAGTACTTCTTCTTCTTGCTCGAAGGTTGAGGCACTTACTCTATTATATATATAGATGTGGCAGTGTTTCACCATAAAATAATCATAGTGAGGCAGTGTTTCACCATAAAATAATCATAGTGAGGCAGCGTTTCATCATAAAATAATCATAATGTGGCAGTGTTTCACCATAAAATAATGGTAATGCAGCAATTTTTTCATCATAAAATAATTGTAATGTGGCAGTGTCTCATCATAAAATAATCATAGTGAGGCAGCGTTTCACCATAAAATAATCGTAATGTGGCAGTGTTTCACCATAAAATAACCATAATGTGGCAGTGTTTCACCATATAATAATCGTAATGCGGCATTGTTTCACCATAAAATAATCGTAATGTGGCAGTGTTTCACCATAAAATAATCGTAATGTGGCAGTGTTTCACCATAAAATAATCATAGTGAGGCAGCGTTTCACCATAAAATAATCATAATGCGGCAGCGTTTCACCATAAAATAATCATAATGCGGCAGCGTTTCACCATAAAATAACCATAATGTGGCAGTGTTTCACCATATAATAATCGTAATGCGGCATTGTTTCACCATAAAATAATCGTAATGCGGCAGCGTTTCACCATAAAATAATCGTAATGCGGCAGCGTTTCACCATAAAATAACCATAATGTGGCAGTGTTTCACCACATAATAATCGTAATGCGGCATTGTTTCACCATAAAATAATCGTAATGTGGTAGTGTTTCACCATAAAATAATCGTAATGTGGCAGTGTTTCACCATAAAATAATCATAGTGAGGCAGCGTTTCACCATCAAATAATCATAATGCGGCAGCGTTTTACCATAAAATAATCGTAATGCGGCAGCGTTTCACCATAAAATAACCATAATGTGGCAGTGTTTCACCATATAATAATCGTAATGCAGCATTGTTTCACCATAAAATAATCGTAATGCGGCAGCGTTTCACCATAAAATAATCGTAATGCGGCAGCGTTTCACCATAAAATAACCATAATGTGGCAGTGTTTCACCATATAATAATCGTAATGCGGCATTGTTTCACCATAAAATAATAGTAATGTGGCAGCATTTCACCATAAAATAATCGTAATGCGGCAGTTTTTCACCGTAAAGGAATCCTAATGCAGCAATTTTTAATCATAAAATAATCCTAATGCAGCAATGCTCACTAGAAAATAATCCTAATGTGGACAGCGTTAAACTAATGATCACCTGTAAAACGAAAAGCCTTTACTCACCTGCAGAAGAATCCTCTCCCTGGGCGCAGCTCCTACGACGATCTTCCTGCAGCCAGCCTGCAAAAGTCCCACGCTGACAGGCAGAGAGCAGGGTTACGGGAAGATGGCATCCGAAGCCCTGTACTGAAGACACAAATAGTCTCCAGTGCAGGGCTTCGGGCGCCATCTTGCCGTAGTCCTGCTCTGTCTGCCAGAAGACTATGCAGGCTGGAGCTGTGGGCTGCGGGGATAAACTGGCCAGGCGTCTATTAGACTCCGCGACCAGTTCACCATGGGGGTCCCACAGTCTGGCCGGGTAAAGTGGGCGCGTCCCCCCCACGGCAGCGCCCCTCCCCCCACCCGGCGCTCCAGGCAACCGCTTGTCCTTGCCTGGTGGCTGAAACGCCCCTGCTGTCAATCTCACAGCTGAATACAGAACCCCTCGTATCCAATCCCGAGAAGCAGAAGCCTCTTTTAGCTGCAATGCCTTCAGGGCCAGATTTCTGGAAAGGCAACAAAAGGCCCGGGCCTTGGGCGGCTGCAGCCCGAGAGGGCACCTGAACATGAAAGAGGGGTTGCTACATATGACAGAGGAGGCAGAACATGAGGAGAAACACGTGTAAAATGGAACGTGATGCTCAAGGGACTACACTAAATGCATGATACACATGGAAGAGGGGGCTGCACATGGAATGGGAGGAGGCTGCACATGGAATGGGAGGGGGCTGCACATGGAATGGGAGGAGGCTGCACATGGAATGGGAGGAGGCTACACATGGAATGGGCGGGGGCTGCACATGGTATGGGAGGAGGCTGCACATGGAATGGGAGGAGGCTGCACATGGACTGGGAGGGGGCTGCACAAGGAATGGGAGGAGGCTGCGCATGGAATGGGAGGAGGCTGCACAAGGAATGGGAGGAGGCTGCACATGGAATGGGAGGAGGCTGCACATAGAATGGGAGGAGGCTGCACATGGAATGGGAGGAGGCTGCACATGGAATGGGAGGAGGCTGCACATGGAATGGGAGGAGGCTGCATATGGAATGGGAGGAGGCTGCACAAGGAATGGGAGGAGGCTGCATATGGAATGGGTGAGGGCTGCCCTTGGACTGGGAGGGGGCTGCACATGGAATGGGAGGAGGCTGCACATGGACTGGGAGGGGGCTGCATATGGAATGGGAGGAGGCTGCACATGGACTGGGAGGGGGCTGCACATGGAATGGGAGGAGGCTGCGCATGGAATGGGAGGAGGCTGCACAAGGAATGGGAGGAGGCTGCACAAGGAATGGGAGGAGGCTGCACATGGAATGGGAGGAGGCTGCACATGGAATGGGAGGAGGCTGCATATGGAATGGGAGGAGGCTGCACATGGAATGGGAGGAGGCTGCGTATGGAATGGGAGGAGGCTGCGTATGGAATGGGAGGAGGCTGCGTATGGAATGGGAGGCGGCTGCACATAGAATGGGAGGAGGCTGCACATGGAATGGGAGGAGGCTGCATATGGAATGGGAGGAGGCTGCATATGGAATGGGAGGAGGCTGCATATGGAATGGGAGGAGGCTGCACATGGAATGGGAGGAGGCTGCATATGGAATGGGAGGCGGCTGCACATGGAATGGGAGGAGGCTGCACATGGAATGGGAGGAGGCTGCACATGGAATGGGAGGAGGCTGCGTATGGAATGGGAGGCGGCTGCACATGGAATGGGAGGAGGCTGCGTATGGAATGGGAGGAGGCTGCGTATGGAATGGGAGGCGGCTGCACATGGAATGGGAGGCGGCTGCACATGGAATGGGAGGCGGCTGCACATGGAATGGGAGGCGGCTGCACATGGAATGGGAGGAGGCTGCACATGGAATAGGAGGAGGCTGCACATGGAATGGGAGGAGGCTGCACATGGAATGGGAGGAGGCTGCACATGGAGTGTTTCACCATAAAATAATCATAGTGAGGCAGCTTTTCACCATAAAATAATTGTAATGCAGCAATGTTTCATCATAAAATAATTGTAATGTGGCAGTGTTTCTGTAACGATCAGTGTAACACAGAGAGGGTCTGATTACCGGTGATCTGCAGTAGGAGGACAGAACGTGAGTGACACCAATGGGCAGGTGTCACTAACAGATCTGTGAACTATCTCTTAACAGGGAAGATAGTTCTCGAGGCCGGACAGGCCAGGTCGGAACCACACGGACAGATACAGTACAGAGACAGGAGGCAGATGCAGATTCCAGAGCCTAGCCGAGTTCAGCAACAGAGTATCAGAATGACAAAGGTACACAATCGGAGATCAGAAGAATGGTAAGGAAAGCAGAAGGTCATAACAAATAATCAACAATGCCTAGACTTGAGTGTGAGCTCCAGGGATGGTCGTAGTCAGCCAACTTCGCTACGCTGGAAATACGCGTAGTTTTACGCAATTACGCTTCGCCAAACTACGGCTTCGAAAACAAATATTCGCTTCGTATGCATTTCATAGAATACGCGTTAAAATACGCATTTCTTTATAACTGCATATACTGGGAACCCTTCTATGCGTACATTCCCCTTTCCAATGCGTGAATTTGTATGCATACAATCGCATGCGGAAAATTAGCCACGAGTAACGCATTCGTAGTTAACTACGCAATACACATGTTAATTACTCATTGTGGGCGTAAGCTACGCGTAGCAGTACTTCGCTACGCGTAAATTTGTAAGCGTAGTTTTGAAACTTCGCTTATGAACTACGATGCGTAGATGCGAACTACGATGCGTACATTCGCACTGGCGTACTTTCTGCTCATCCCTGGTGAGTTCCAAGATTCTCACACTCCAGGAACTAGACTAGATATTACAAATATACAGATGGTACAGAATTCCTAGACTAAGGTGTGAGTTCCTTGGCCGTCAACACCTTTGGAAACTGGTCTAGATAACAATACAGATGATACAGACAAGGTCTGAGTGCTACCACGTTGTGATCGCAACGGCAGACAACCAGAGAATGACCAGCTCCCAGTATATATAGCAAAGCGCTCTCCAGCGCCTCCCCTAAGTGCTGGACCAATGGGAATTGGTTGAATCGTCAGCTGACCGGCTTGGTCAGTTGACTCCCTTCTGGCTGTCATAGAAGTTCTGCCTCTCAGCGCGCGCGCGCTTCCTTCTGAACCTGTGTGGACTATCAGTCCTAGCCACACCAGACATGTTTTGCAAATCACCCGCCGCGCTGGATGCGGAATCCGCCGCACCGCTATCAATGCATGCGGCGGTTCCTCCGCGTTCGGCCACATTACTGGACGTAGGCCTATGCGTGCAAACCGCCGCTTTGGATGCGGAATCAGCCGCCCTGTTCTAAGTACACGCGTCGGCTTTTCCGTGTTTTCTCACAGTTTCACCATAAGTTATCGTAATGAGACAGAGTTTCACCCTAAAATAATCGTAATGCAGCAATGTTTCATCCTCAAATAATTGTAATGTGGCAGTGTTTCACCATAAAATAATCATAGTGAGGCAGCGTTTCACCATAAAATAATCATAGTGAGGCAGCGTTTCACCATAAAATAATCGTAATGCAGCAATGTTTCATCATAAAATAATCATAATGTGGCAGTGTTTCACCATAAAATAATCATAGTGAGGCAGTGTTTCACCATAAAATAATCATAGTGAGGCAGCGTTTCATCATGAAATAATCATAATGTGGCAGTGTTTCACCATAAAATAATGGTAATGCAGCAATTTTTTCATCATAAAATAATTGTAATGTGGCAGTGTCTCATCATAAAATAATCATAGTGAGGCAGCGTTTCACCATAAAATAATCGTAATGTGGCAGTGTTTCACCATAAAATAACCATAATGTGGCAGTGTTTCACCATATAATAATCGTAATGCGGCATTGTTTCACCATAAAATAATCGTAATGTGGCAGTGTTTCACCATAAAATAATCATAGTGAGGCAGCGTTTCACCATAAAATAATCATAATGCGGCAGCGTTTCACCATAAAATAATCGTAATGCGGCAGCGTTTCACCATAAAATAACCATAATGTGGCAGTGTTTCACCATATAATAATCGTAATGCGGCATTGTTTCACCATAAAATAATCGTAATGCGGCAGCGTTTCACCATAAAATAATCGTAATGCGGCAGCGTTTCACCATAAAATAACCATAATGTGGCAGTGTTTCACCACATAATAATCGTAATGCGGCATTGTTTCACCATAAAATAATCGTAATGTGGTAGTGTTTCACCATAAAATAATCGTAATGTGGCAGTGTTTCACCATAAAATAATCATAGTGAGGCAGCGTTTCACCATCAAATAATCATAATGCGGCAGCGTTTTACCATAAAATAATCGTAATGCGGCAGCGTTTCACCATAAAATAACCATAATGTGGCAGTGTTTCACCATATAATAATCGTAATGCAGCATTGTTTCACCATAAAATAATCGTAATGCGGCAGCGTTTCACCATAAAATAATCGTAATGCGGCAGCGTTTCACCATAAAATAACCATAATGTGGCAGTGTTTCACCATATAATAATCGTAATGCGGCATTGTTTCACCATAAAATAATAGTAATGTGGCAGCATTTCACCATAAAATAATCGTAATGCGGCAGTTTTTCACCGTAAAGGAATCCTAATGCAGCAATTTTTAATCATAAAATAATCCTAATGCAGCAATGCTCACTAGAAAATAATCCTAATGTGGACAGCGTTAAACTAATGATCACCTGTAAAACGAAAAGCCTTTACTCACCTGCAGAAGAATCCTCTCCCTGGGCGCAGCTCCTACGACGATCTTCCTGCAGCCAGCCTGCAAAAGTCCCACGCTGACAGGCAGAGAGCAGGGTTACGGGAAGATGGCATCCGAAGCCCTGTACTGAAGACACAAATAGTCTCCAGTGCAGGGCTTCGGGCGCCATCTTGCCGTAGTCCTGCTCTGTCTGCCAGAAGACTATGCAGGCTAGAGCTGTGGGCTGCGGGGATAAACTGGCCAGGCGTCTATTAGACGCCGCGACCAGTTCACCATGGGGGTCCCACAGTCTGGCCGGGTAAAGTGGGCGCGTCCCCCCCACGGCAACGCCCCTCCCCCCACCCGGCGCTCCAGGCAACTGCTTGTCCTTGCCTGGTGGCTGAAACGCCCCTGCTGTCAATCTCACAGCTGAATACAGAACCCCTCGTATCCAATCCCGAGAAGCAGAAGCCTCTTTTAGCTGCAATGCCTTCAGGGCCAGATTTCTGGAAAGGCAACAAAAGGCCCGGGCCTTGGGCGGCTGCAGCCCGAGAGGGCACCTGAACATGAAAGAGGGGTTGCTACATATGACAGAGGAGGCAGAACATGAGGAGAAACACGTGTGAAATGGAACGTGATGCTCAAGGGACTAAACTAAATGCATGATACACATGGAAGAGGGGGCTGCACATGGAATGGGAGGAGGCTGCACATGGAATGGGAGGGGGCTGCACATGGAATGGGAGGAGGCTGCACATGGAATGGGAGGAGGCTACACATGGAATGGGCGGGGGCTGCACATGGTATGGGAGGAGGCTGCACATGGAATGGGAGGAGGCTGCACATGGAATGGGAGGAGGCTGCACATGGACTGGGAGGGGGCTGCACAAGGAATGGGAGGAGGCTGCGCATGGAATGGGAGGAGGCTGCACAAGGAATGGGAGGAGGCTGCACATGGAATGGGAGGAGGCTGCACATGAAATGGGAGGAGGCTGCACAAGGAATGGGAGGAGGCTGCACATGGAATGGGAGGAGGCTGCACATGGAATGGGAGGAGGCTGCACATGGAATGGGAGGAGGCTGCATATGGAATGGGAGGAGGCTGCACAAGGAATGGGAGGAGGCTGCATATGGAATGGGTGAGGGCTGCCCTTGGACTGGGAGGGGGCTGCACATGGAATGGGAGGAGGCTGCACATGGACTGGGAGGGGGCTGCATATGGAATGGGAGGAGGCTGCACATGGACTGGGAGGGGGCTGCACATGGAATGGGAGGAGGCTGCGCATGGAATGGGAGGAGGCTGCACAAGGAATGGGAGGAGGCTGCACAAGGAATGGGAGGAGGCTGCACATGGAATGGGAGGAGGCTGCACATGGAATGGGAGGAGGCTGCATATGGAATGGGAGGAGGCTGCACATGGAATGGGAGGAGGCTGCACATGGAATGGGAGGAGGCTGCGTATGGAATGGGAGGCGGCTGCACATAGAATGGGAGGAGGCTGCACATGGAATGGGAGGAGGCTGCATATGGAATGGGAGGAGGCTGCATATGGAATGGGAGGAGGCTGCACATGGAATGGGAGGAGGCTGCACATGGAATGGGAGGCGGCTGCACATGGAATGGGAGGAGGCTGCACATGGAATGGGAGGAGGCTGCACATGGAATGGGAGGAGGCTGCACATGGAATGGGAGGAGGCTGCGTATGGAATGGGAGGCGGCTGCACATGGAATGGGAGGAGGCTGCGTATGGAATGGGAGGCGGCTGCACATGGAATGGGAGGCGGCTGCACATGGAATGGGAGGCGGCTGCACATGGAATGGGAGGAGGCTGCACATGGAATAGGAGGAGGCTGCACATGGAATGGGAGGAGGCTGCACATGGAATGGGAGGAGGCTGCACATGGAATGGGAGGAGGCTGCACATGGAATGGGAGGCGGCTGCGTATGGAATGGGAGGCGGCTGCACATGGAATGGGAGGCGGCTGCACATGGAATGGGAGGAGGCTGCGTATGGAATGGGAGGCGGCTGCGTATGGAATGGGAGGCGGCTGCACATGGAATGGGAGGAGGCTGCACATGGAATGGGAGGAGGCTGCGTATGGAATGGGAGGCGGCTGCGTATGGATTGGGAGGCGGCTGCACATGGAATGGGAGGAGGCTGCACATGGAATGGGAGGAGGCTGCGTATGGAATGGGAGGCGGCTGCACATGGAATGGGAGGCGGCTGCACATGGAATGGGAGGAGGCTGCACATGGAATGGGAGGAGGCTGCGTATGGAATGGGAGGAGGCTGCACATGGAATGGGAGGCGGCTGCACATGGAATGGGAGGAGGCTGCACATGGAATGGGAGGAGGCTGCACATGGAATGGGAGGAGGCTGCGTATGGAATGGGAGGAGGCTGCACATGGAATGGGAGGAGGCTGCGTATGGAATGGGAGGCGGCTGTACATGGAATGGGAGGTGGCTGCACATGGAATGGGAGGAGGCTGCACATGGAATGGGAGGAGGCTGCACATGGAATGGGAGGAGGCTGCACATGGAATGGGAGGAGGCTGCACATGGAATGGGAGGAGGCTGCGTATGGAATGGGAGGCGGCTGCGTATGGAATGGGAGGCGGCTGCACATGGAATGGGAGGAGGCTGCACATGGAATGGGAGGAGGCTGCACATGGAATGGGAGGAGGCTGCGTATGGAATGGGAGGGGGCTGCGTATGGAATGGGAGGAGGCTGCGTATGGAATGGGAGGCGGCTGCACATGGAATGGGAGGCGGCTGCACATGGAATGGGAGGAGGCTGCACATGGAATGGGAGGCGGCTGCACATGGAATGGGAGGCGGCTGCACATGGAATGGGAGGAGGCTGCACATGTAATGGGAGGAGGCTGCACATGGAATGGGAGGAGGCTGCACATGGAATGGGAGGGGGCTGCGTATGGAATGGGAGGGGGCTGCGTATGGAATGGGAGGCGGCTGCACATGGAATGGGAGGAGGCTGCACATGGAATGGGAGGAGGCTGCACATGGAATGGGAGGGATGCTGTTGCAGATAAAAAGGGAGCAACAACATACTTGGTCTAGGGGCACAAAATGTATAAATCCAGCCTTGAACGCCTATGCTTAGAAACACCGCAACTTTCTGCGCACAACATACCAACAGCGAAAAATCTCATTGAACCTTCTAGGCTGCCAAGAAAAATTCTGCAACGTTTTTGGTATGAGGGGAAGAATAGGGTCAAGAATGCAAAATTATGCCAGACAAAAAAAATGCTCAATTATGTCCATTAAACGCTTGAGAGGGGCTAAATATAGACACTTATTTCACGCCAATGAAATGTTAACAGCGGGAAACACGGAACAAATGGAATGGGAGGCGGCTGCACATGGAATGGGAGGAGGCTGCGTATGGAATGGGAGGCGGCTGCGTATGGAATGGGAGGCGGCTGCACATGGAATGGGAGGAGGCTGCACATGGAATGGGAGGAGGCTGCGTATGGAATGGGAGGCGGCTGCGTATGGATTGGGAGGCGGCTGCACATGGAATGGGAGGAGGCTGCACATGGAATGGGAGGAGGCTGCGTATGGAATGGGAGGCGGCTGCACATGGAATGGGAGGCGGCTGCACATGGAATGGGAGGAGGCTGCACATGGAATGGGAGGAGGCTGCGTATGGAATGGGAGGCGGCTGCACATGGAATGGGAGGCGGCTGCACATGGAATGGGAGGAGGCTGCACATGGAATGGGAAGAGGCTGCACATGGAATGGGAGGAGGCTGCGTATGGAATGGGAGGAGGCTGCACATGGAATGGGAGGAGGCTGCGTATGGAATGGGAGGCGGCTGCACATGGAATGGGAGGTGGCTGCACATGGAATGGGAGGAGGCTGCACATGGAATGGGAGGAGGCTGCACATGGAATGGGAGGAGGCTGCACATGGAATGGGAGGAGGCTGCACATGGAATGGGAGGAGGCTGCGTATGGAATGGGAGGAGGCTGCGTATGGAATGGGAGGCGGCTGCACATGGAATGGGAGGCGGCTGCACATGGAATGGGAGGAGGCTGCACATGGAATGGGAGGAGGCTGCACATGGAATGGGAGGAGGCTGCGTATGGAATGGGAGGGGGCTGCGTATGGAATGGGAGGAGGCTGCGTATGGAATGGGAGGCGGCTGCACATGGAATGGGAGGCGGCTGCACATGGAATGGGAGGAGGCTGCACATGGAATGGGAGGCGGCTGCACATGGAATGGGAGGCGGCTGCACATGGAATGGGAGGAGGCTGCACATGTAATGGGAGGAGGCTGCACATGGAATGGGAGGAGGCTGCACATGGAATGGGAGGGGGCTGCGTATGGAATGGGAGGGGGCTGCGTATGGAATGGGAGGAGGCTGCGTATGGAATGGGAGGCGGCTGCACATGGAATGGGAGGAGGCTGCACATGGAATGGGAGGAGGCTGCACATGGAATGGGAGGGATGCTGTTGCAGATAAAAAGGGAGCAACAACATACTTGGTCTAGGGGCACAAAATGTATAAATCCAGCCTTGAACGCCTATGCTTAGAAACACCGCAACTTTCTGCGCACAACATACCAACAGCGAAAAATCTCATTGAACCTTCTAGGCTGCCAAGAAAAATTCTGCAACGTTTTTGGTATGAGGGGAAGAATAGGGTCAAGAATGCAAAATTATGCCAGACAAAAAAAATGCTCAATTATGTCCATTAAACGCTTGAGAGGGGCTAAATATAGACACTTATTTCACGCCAATGAAATGTTAACAGCGGGAAACACGGAACAAAGAACCTCTGCTGACTTGCTGAACATTTTTAGACTGAATGTCCTCTTCATAACCCCGCGAGCGCCGGTCACGCCATGATATACAGGACAGGCCCGGACAATGGCCGCAGTGTGCCTGAAATATCTGCAGAATAGACACTAAAGGCGGACTGGTGACCCGTGCCGTGGCCATTGCGTGCACTGAATGGGGACACAAGAGGACGGATGACCCGTGCCATGGCCATTGCGTGCACCGAATGGGGACACAAGAGGACGGATGACCCATGCCATGGCCATTGCGCGCACCGAATGGGGACACAAGAGGACGGATGACCCGTGCCATAGCCACTGCGTGCACCGAATAGGGACACTAGAGGACGGGTGACCCGTGCCATGGCCATTGCGTGCACCGAATAGGGACACTAGAGGACGGGTGACCCGTGCCATAGCCACTGCATGCACCGAATGGGGACACAAGAGGACGGATGACCCGTGCCATAGCCACTGCGTGCACCGAATAGGGACACAAGAGGACGGATGACCCGTGCCATAGCCACTGCGAGCACTGAACGGGGACACTAGAGGACAGGTGACCCGTGCCATGGCCATTGCGTGCACCGAATGGGGACACAAGAGGACGGATGACCCGTGCCATAGCCACTGCGTGCACCGAATGGGGACACTAGAGGACGGGTGACCCGTGCCATGGCCATTGCGTGGACCGAATGGTGACACAAGGACTGGTGACCCGTGCCATGGCCATTGCGTGCACCGAATGGGGACACAAGAGGACGGATGACCCGTGCCATAGCCACTGCGTGCACCGAATAGGGACACTAGAGGACGGGTGACCCGTGCCATGGCCATTGCGTGGACCGAATGGTGACACAAGGACTGGTGACCCGTGTCATGGACACTGCATGCACCGAACGGTGACACAAGGACTGGTGATCCGTGCCATAGCCATTGCGTGCACCGAATGGGGACACAAGGACTGGTGACCCGTGTCATGGACACTGCATGCACCGAATGGGGACACAAGAGGACTGGTGACCCGTGCCATGGCCACTGCGTGCACCGAATGGGGACACAAGAGGACGGATGACCCGTGCCATGGCCACTGCGTGCACCGAATGGGGACACAAGAGGACTGGTGACCCGTGCCATGGCCAATGCGTGCACCGAATGGGGACACAAGAGGACTGGTGACCCGTGCCATGGCCACTGCGTGCACCGAATGGGGACACAAGAGGACTGGTGACCCGTGTCACTGTCATTGCCTGCACCGAATGGGGACACTCCCATTGAAACACCTTTTTTTGTATAAAGGACAGCATGGAAAATTATCATTTAATAATGGAAGATAAATACATTGAAAAAAAACCCACAACAATTGAAGTGAAGCTCCCTGCACACTGCATGCGATTCCAATTCTGATTTTTAATCGTTACTGCATGCTGTGTCTTTTTCTGCATTGAATCTGTTTCAAAAGTGTACTTAGTTACAACCTAATTCTTCTTAATTCTCCTGTCCCCTCCCCCTCTACTCTCATGTGGATAGCGGTCACCTGGTGTTCTCCTTTAATTCTCCTGTCCCCTCCCCCTCTCCTCTCATGTGGATAGCGGTCACCTGGTGTTCTCCTTTAATTCTCCTGTCCCCTCCCCCTCTCCTCTCATGTGGATAGCGGTCACTTGGTGTTCTCCTTTAATTCTACTGTCCCCTCCCCTCTCCACTTATGTGGACAGCAGTCGCCTGGGGTTCTCCTTTAATTCTCCTAACCCCTCCCCTCTTGTGCACATAGCGGTCACCTGGTGTTCTCCTTTAATTCTCCTGTCCCCTCCCCCTCTCCTCTCATGTGGATAGCGGTCACTTGGTGTTCTCCTTTAATTCTACTGTCCCCTCCCCTCTCCGCTTATGTGGACAGCAGTCACCTGGGGTTCTCCTTTAATTCTCCTAACCCCTCCCCTCTTGTGCTCATGGCAGTTGGTGAGTGCAGTGAGGGGCGTGTCCACACCGGTTGATGCTGAGCTGTCACATGGGTCTCTATTCACAGAAGAAAGTGCTAATGTAGATAAAAAAACATAATTTTTGGGGGTTATTTCTACCGTTTATCACAAAACTTAGATTATGCTCCTGTCACAATTTATGGTGAGGAAGGATATTTGATTCTGAAATAATGTTGCAGTGTGTATTTTTCACTATGAACTGAGAAAATAAAAGTATTTTTAATAGTAAAAAAATCTATCTTATTGGCTCAGGGAACATATATTCCCTTTCACCAATTAGTGCTGCTACAGCAGACAGTGCTGGAGGATTGCACAGCTGTGCTTCAGCTACAAGACAAATATATCTACGTCCTCACAGGAACCAGCGCAGGAACAACAGGACCAGGAGAGGAACGGAAATGCTCTTAGGGGAGTATCTGTTTTTGCTTTTTGTTTGTTTGGTTATTCTGGCTTCAGACTCACTTTATAAATTGTCCTTTTACATACCTGGGGCTTCGTCCATCCCTTATAGTCTAGTTGCTGTCCTCCCAGTCTCCTTCCTCGATCCACTGACTCTGCGGCCTACGGGCCCAGTAAAGCATGTGACTTAGCCAAGCTGCTAACTATTGTGCATGCACTGACTCAGCGGCCCTCCTCTACAGTTTATTAAGACTCGTAAACGTGCATGCACAGAACGCTAGGTGGTTGTCCGCCACACACAGGTTCCCTCCTTCTGCCAGTGACATCACATCCCCTTCCTGGTCCCCCTGTCAGACCAGCAGAGATCACACATTGCACATACTGGGGTGACATGCCAGTGACTTATAAAAGAGGTTAGATTAAATAATACAGGGCGATCGCATAATTTATTAGCTCCCTCTTCAGCCCTTTTTCCACGGAAAATCGCATTCAGCATTGCAAAGACGCTGCAATGCTAATTGCGATTTCCCCCATTAAAACCGAGTGCATTTTAGCTGCCATTCACAGTGGGTATTGAAAATACAACAGGCAGTGCAATGGCAACTGGACAAAAAAGTAAGCGCAGCGGTGTGAAAGAGGTCAGTGTTGCTCACAAAATTGAAAATGGCATGCATTCTTTTTAGAAAATTTTCATGAAAATACATTGTATTTACGCAATATAGTGAAAATTGGTGAAAACCCAAGAATCGTTATATTTTTACCATGAAAGCGCAGAAAGTCATTATTAGCATAAAATTCGCACAAAATGATTACAAAATTATTTTCAATGGCATTTTCCGCTCAAAAGTCGAAATTAACATTATTTTCGTGAAAATTAATAAGAAAAGTATATGAGCATTTCCGCTCATCAGGACCGGTTCTAGACTTTTTGCTGCCTGAGACAAACTTGTGAGGATGCTCCCGCTAACCCGGACATACTGCGCCGCGCATGCACATTATGTCCTTTCTTCACCGCTTCTGCCGCCGCGTAATTTTGGCAGAAGCAAGTTCACTCCCCTGGCTCCTCCTTCCGTGAAGTACTAGACAATATGAAGGAGGAGCCAGGGGAGTGTCTGGGTTACAGGTCAGGAGAGTCGCCCGGCATCTATTGGAGAAGACCGGCGGCTGAGGCGGTATGTAATTTTCCCTCCCTAGCCACTGCACCTTTCTTTTTTTCAGTTGTGGTATCCTTTAAGCACACATAAGTATAAGTACACTAACACTTTAATAATGACATGTACGGCTACCTCGGGCAGCAGAGCAGGATACGTCTCACACATTACAAACACCTGTTTGACTAATAAGAAAGTTCTGTGGCGACTCCCCCGAGAATTCTGCTCTGGCCTGACAAGAAGGTGGGGTGAGGGTAGAGCGATCTGCGGGATCCCCCAGCTACGAGCAGTCATCCGGCAGCTGCACCACCTCTGTCCGCACACCTCCCCCTGGGGGGGCCCCAGGAGGTCCGGCTACAGGTGACAAACAGGCCCAGCCACCACTACAGCACACGATAAACAGCTGGAGGCGTCTGGGCTCCATCAGAAGTCAGAGCGTACCTGTCACGCGGCAACCCCCCCCCCCTCCTGCCGCCTCCCCCACCCCACCCCCCCCCCCCCCCCCCCCCAGCTGAACTTCAAGCAGCTGTTTTGTTCCTGGGATTTACAGGTCATTATTTCTTAAGCGTAACTGTTACCACAAATTATCATTCAAACAGTTTATCAAATCTACCCAGGCCTGTCACGCTGGCTGCACCGGCCCGAAACGGTCGTCTTCTTTTTCTGTGTTCAATTAATAATCACGCCGTTTAACTGATTCTAGAGAGACAGAGGAAAATACAGAAGAGGAGCAGATTCAGCAAATTATGTCATTGCATTACAGCAGTTCAGGGCTGAGGTTCAGGCAATGTTTTTTCATCTGCATTTAATGAAACAAGAGGAATAGGAGAATGGTCACAGCTACGAGCTAATTATGCCCCTGAAATACAAAGTTATCATAGCTGTGCTGGATACGGGACTCACTTGTCTGGCCAGCTGGGTCTGGAGTTGGGTCTAGGCCCCCCATATATGACACTTGCCCCAGGACCTGCATACTCTAAGGCCACCTTGGAACTGATATCTGAGGGGCACGCATGACTACTGCTATCTGGGGCATATACAGCTACCTAATACTGCTATCTGGGGGCATACACAGCTACCTAATACTGCTATCTGAGGGCATACACAGCTACCTAATACTGCTATCTGGGGGCATACACAGCTACCTAATACTGCTATCTGGGGGGCATACACAGCTACCTAATACTGCTATCTGGGGGCATACACAGCTACCTAATACTGCTATCTGGGGGGCATACACAGCTACTTAATACTGCTATCTGGGGGCATACACAGCTACCTAATACTGCTATCTGGGGCATATACAGCTACCTAATACTGCTATCTGGGGGCATACACAGCTACCTAATACTGCTATCTGGGGGCATACACAGCTACCTAATACTGCTATCTGGGGGCATACACAGCTACTTAATACTGCTATCTGGGGGCATACACAGCTACCTAATACTGCTATCTGAGGGCATACACAGCTACCTAATACTGCTATCTGGGGGCATACACAGCTACCTAATACTGCTATCTGGGGGGCATACACAGCTACCTAATACTGCTATCTGGGGGCATACACAGCTACCTAATACTGCTATCTGAGGGCATACACAGCTACTTAATACTGCTATCTGGGGGCATACACAGCTACTTAATACTGCTATCTGAGGGCATACACAGCTACTTAATACTGCTATCTGGGGGCATACACAGCTACTTAATACTGCTATCTGGGGGGCATACACAGCTACCTAATACTGCTATCTGAGGGCATACACAGCTACTTAATACTGCTATCTGGGGGCATACACAGCTACTTAATACTGCTATCTGGGGGGCATACACAGCTACCTAATACTGCTATCTGAGGGCATACACAGCTACTTAATACTGCTATCTGGGGGCATACACAGCTACCTAATACTGTTATCTGGGGGAAAAACTCAGCTACCTAATACTGCTATCTGGGGGGCACACATGGCTACCTAATACTGCTATCTGGGGGCACACATTGCTGCCTGATACTGCTATCTGGGGGCACACATTGCTGCCTGATATTGCTATCTTGGGGCACACATTGCTGCCTGATACTGCTATCTGGGGCACACATTGCTGCCTGATACTGCTATCTTGGGGGCACACATTGCTGCCTGATACTGCTATCTGGGGGCACACATTGCTGCCTGATATTGCTATCTTGGGGCACACATTGCTGCCTGATACTGCTATCTGGGGGCACACATTGCTGCCTGATACTGCTATCTTGGGGCACACATTGCTGCCTGTTACTGCTATCTGGGGGCACAGATTGCTGCCTGATACTGCTATCTGGGGGCACACATTGCTGCCTGATACTGCTATCTGGGGGCACACATTGCTGCCTGATACTGCTATCTGGGGGCACACATTGCTGCCTGATACTGCTATCTGGGGGCACACATTGCTGCCTGATACTGCTATCTGGGGGCACACATTGCTGCCTGATACTGCTATCTGGGGGCACACATTGCTGCCTGATACTGCTATCTGGGGGTACACATTGCTGCCTGATACTGCTATCTGGGGGCACACATTGCTGCCTGATACTGCTATCTGGGGGCACACATTGCTGCCTGATACTGCTATCTGGGGGCACACATTGCTGCCTGATACTGCTATCTGGGGGCACACATTGCTACCTGATACTGCTATCTGGGGGCACAGATGGCTACTTAGTTCTTCTATCTGAGAGTCACACGTGGCTTGATAAAGAACAAACTAAGTTACAAAGTTATAACACTGTCTCCATTTATATGGGTGTTAAGATTTTTTTTTAATAATAATAATAATCTAAACATTTCTATAGCGCTTTTCTCCTGTCAGACTCAAAGCACTCAAGAGCTGCAGCCACTGGGAACTGGGAAGCGCTCACGAGGCCACCCTGCAGTGTTAGGGAGTGTTGCCTTGAACTCTTTAGCTGAATAGGTACTGACCCTAACCAGGATTCAAACCCTGTCTGGTCTCCCATGCCAACGGTGGTGCCCTTAAACAGTACAGTACTCTACCCAGCCACTGTTTTCCTTCCCAATTACAGATGTCTGCCACTTAGTTTTACTTTGTCAGTTGCTAACTTGCTGGTAACACGAGCAATAGGTACAGAAAAGTGCTTCAGCTCCGGAGTGATTTCTCTCACGTTTTTGTTGTTGTTGTTCAAGGAAGGAATTCCTTTAGTCATCTATCCTGGAGGGATTTAATATAATCCAAAATTAATCACAAATACTATTTAGTTATTGCAGTGCAGGACCTTGATTAATTTTAATCTGCACTGTTCTGTTATCGATTATCTTATTTGAAAACAGGGTGCTGTGGGACACTTAAGCCAGGAATAAAAAATCAGTTTTACTTTCCTGGGGCTTCTACCAGCCCCCTCCAGCCATCGCGTGCCCACACAGTCACTCACAGAGCCTCCAGTCACCCACTGCCAGCTAGTTTTGTTTTTGCCGACAGCCCCGACAAACCTGGCCATGCGTATCTTTCTTCGCGTTCCCGTCCGCAATAGTGTCTTGTGCCTGTGCAGGACGCTATTGAGGACGGGAACATGAAGAAGGATACGCGTGGCCAGCCCTATGCAAGTGCAGAAAGCCCGCCGACTCCCTGTCAGGGTCTGTCAGCAAAAACAAAACTAGCTGCCAGCGGGGGACCGTAGGCTCCGTGAGTGACTGTGCGGGTACGGGACGGCTGCAGGGGGCTGGTAGAAGCCCCACGCAAGTAAAACTGATTTTTTTAGGCCTCTTTCCCACCAGGACGTTGCGTTTTAGGGGACGTTATGGTCGCATAACGCGCCCCTAACGCAACGCCTAGTGGTGTTGGAGGAGGACGCCATAGTGAGCCGCATTGTGCGGCTGTTGGTGCGCCTTTTTTGTCTTATACCTTGTGAGGACCACGTGATCGGAACACTCCGCATCACGTGGTCCCGCCAGCCAATCAGCGGCCGCTCCAGGAAGAAAACACAGCAGAAGTGATGGGAAGTCCGGCTCTTTTCAATGAATCGATTCATTAAAAAGAGCCGGACTTCCTATCTCTACTGTTCAGAATCGATTCAGAGCAGCAGGACTGAACCTAGTGATAGGAAGTCCGGCTCTTTTCAATGAATCGATTCTGAACAGTAGAGATAGGAAGTCCGGCTCTTTTCAATGAATCGATTCAATGAATCGGCGGAACTTCCCATCACTACATGGCAGTGCAGTGAATATTAATTAGCCATGTGGCTAACAATAGCAGACTCTCCCCTCCTCCTCTCCTCCTAAAAAACAAAACAAAAACACAATACTGAGCATGTGCAAACAGTTTAACAGAACGCACAGCATGCTGCACTTTTAAATAACGTGCAGCGTTACAATGTAACGCAACGTGGGCACTGTGAACAGCCCATTGATTTTTCATTACTGTGAGTTGGGGCTGCGTTACAGACTGCTCTAACGTGTGCCTGTAACGTCTTACTGTGAAAGCAGCCTTATTCCTGGCTTAATTGTCCCTTTAAGGAACCCAGGCCCCCAACTATTTCCTTGTCATGCCAATTCCTTCTGTAAGATAAATATACAATCACAAACTGTCCTAAATTAAACTTAAGATTGTGATAGTGTGGATCCAGCCTGTGATATTGTGATAAATTTCATAATGGAAATCAGGGCGAGGAAAGGTTTTAAAATGGGCAAACACTCACTAAATATTAATAAAAAAAAACACTGTAAAAAAAAAAAAAAAGCCGTTTTTCCTTCATTATTTTATTTTCAGTACAGGTCCTCTTCAATGGCGCGACGTCAGCATTGTGAAATGATTTATACACACCGCTTGTTCCATCTCCGGCAGATTTTCTTTCCCTCGGTGAGATCCACGGTCGGACCATTCCCATGATCTACAGGCTGCAGTGGAGGCTTGGTGACAGGCAATTATGTTCCATCCAGATAGCTGATCAGGTTTACCTTTAAGCACGTGTGTCTGGAATGCCCTGAAGTCATAAATACACATGTTAGCACCTACATGCAGGAAATACTCGTATGAATATTTTAGTTACTGTCCGATACGCAAAGAACGCAATTTTAAAATTCTCATTATAAAGTTACAGATCGCTTTCCAGCCTGACGCTTCGATATATATATGTCACTCCATTCCCTGATTTCCAGGTGTTTCCGGTCACAGGGCCTCCACTCGGGGAAAATAACTCCTCTGCACTAATCACCACTTTGTATTGTCACCTACAGGACTTCTCACGTGCTTCCCACCTTCTCGGAAACATTCCTTCTGCTAATGGGGTACCCTCTGACCCCCAAGAAACTCATTCCAGTCCATCTCTTCAGACACCACTGAGCACAGCTGCCACGTGTTTTCCTGGAGGTGTGTATGTCATTAACGTTAAAACTTTGCTCCAGTCTCTCTATAGACTCACTTCCGCCATTTACAGCACTGTTGTATGCCTCCATTTTATCATTAGATGCGTCCCTGTTTCCAGTTAACTGTCAATTCTGCCACAGACAGATACGGCATTTGTGTTTTGTTGTACTGGTCCAAACAATTGACAGCTTTACAGTCAAACAAGCATCACTTTTAGCACCTAAAATCTTATCTCAGTAGCACATTAAAAATGCATGCCAACGAAGTGACTGATTAATAAAAAAAAGAAACGTTACATTTGACCTCTTCTTTTTACATTTGAATGTTTAGCAGATGCTTTTATTATCCTATTTCCATGGCCTGCCCAACTGCAGAAATTTCAGGCAGATAAGGACTGATGTATATATTTTATTGTACACACTAGCAGAGAGCAAACAAAAGCTTTCATCAGCAAGTGGGGTGGGGAGATAGGACACTGTGCTTCAAATAGTTTAGAGATGTCACAGATGCTATTTTCCACACCTTCACCTGGATAAATAAGGGCAGAGGTAAGAGGAGAGGGGAACATGACAGTTCCTATAGCTATTAGAAACCAGGAGAAACTGCAGGAAAAATAAGTAGCGCTAGGTTCCCTTTAATCCCCATAGTTACAGTATATGCTTTCCTCATCACCAATGTCACACCTTCACTGGTGTTGGTGTTTGAATTCGGCATAACGAATTTGGAAACACAGAATACTGCTGAACACCACACTTCAGCGCTGTTTCAGTACCGAACAACGGACAAGGTCAGGGTGGACTTCACTATTTGCACTTCAAGGCGCATTTCATATGAATCCGATACTTCCTTCTTCTGGCTTTCGAATGAGATAATACGGAAGTAAAAAACAGGACACCGAGAGCCAAATATAGTGAAGTAAATCTTAACAAATGATAAATGTTTAGACTAAATGCAGTATACTCAAAAAGCTGAGTCACCACAAAGGTAACCACTGTAACAGCAGGTGGGGAGATTAAACGTGTCCCCACTCAGGATTAAGAAGTCGCTCTGTAGATCAGGAAAGAAAGGGGTAACACCACTCCACCAAGGGTGGACTCAGATATTTTATGAAGGGAACAGAGGCACCAAAAGAATAAAATCCAATAAAAAAAATTTAAAAGCATAAATAATGAGGAGGTAGTGGTGGACTTACCGCCTCAAGCAGACAAACAAACTGTCAGTTTCAACAGTGAACAGTTTTATTTATACACTCCAAGAAATTGTGCAACGTGTTTCACAGGCATAACCCTGCTTCATCAGGCAGTAAAAAACGGAGTATACAACAGCTGCAGATCAGTGTAACACACACTAAGCGCCTCTGTATACAACAGCTGCAGATCAGTGTAACACACACTAAGCGCCTCTGTATACAACAGCTGCAGATCAGTGTAACACACACTAAGCGCCTCTGTATACAACAGCTGCAGATCAGTGTAACACACACTAAGCGCCTCTGTATACAACAGCTGCAGATCAGTGTAACACACACTAAGCGCCTCTGTATACAACAGCTGCAGATCAGGCGCTTAGTGTTACAATGATCTGCAGCTGTTGTTCACTCCATTTTTTACTGCCTGATGAAGCAGTGTTATGTCTGCTTGAGGAGGTAAGTCCACCACTACCTCCTCTTTATTTATGCTTTTAAAAAATGTGATTTGATTTTATTCTTTTGGCACCTCTGTTCCCTTCATACGAGACAATACGGAAAGCTTGTAATTGCCATAATTCTCTGATTAAGCAGTCAGTGGTCAGGAAAACTAGGGGCATCTGCAAGCTTCTGAGAACCACTGTGGAGCAATCATCTCTACTGACATCACAATCTTCTAGCATTTGTCCACACCCTATCCATGAAAGAGAGGGTATATCGAGGAAAGAAAGTCACAACTTCCTGACGCTTCTTGTTAGACTTCGTCTGGTTAGGAGGAGGGTAAATGACTAGGTGGTTATGGTGGGAAAGAGAAGAAGAGAAGGAAAAGGAGAAGAAGAAGCAGGAACATGAGAAGAAGAAGGAGGAGTAGTTCAAAACAGGAACATCCTCTGAGAATATCAAAGTGCCCAAAAAGCAACAAGGTCCCCATGCAGTGGCCGTCCATCAGTTAGTTTCAACTGTCTACAGAGGTACACAGGATGGAATATCCATGCCCTCCACCAGTTATGTTGACTAAATATTTACAATCTAGGTCCCTTTTGATACAATACCTTAGCTCCTGAGAAAAATGTAATCTCCAACATCAGCGTTCATCTACATAAAACTACGCAAGTCTTAAGATGGGCCTCTGGTGTGTAAGTAATCCTATGACATTTCGCTACTAAAGCTGGTAGAGCTCCCATTTGCCATGTAGGTGCTAACCTAGAGCTCCCATTTGCCATGTAGGTGCAAATGGGAGCTCTGGGTAGGGCACCTCAGGGAAATGTGATCACCACAAACAGTCTCCCATCCACAGGCAGCATGGACCACCTGACCTTTATCAGAACGAACCAGCGTGGATCTAAGATGACTTCCGTAACCCGTTAGCACATTCCAGTTATTAACTCCAACATGCTGCTGAGCCTTTGACTATGATGAGAAAATTCTTTACATAATAAAAAACACGTAATGAAAAAAGGGCAAAAGAACTGGAAGTCTGGAAGTTAAATTATTTCAGGAAGACCTGCTTATAGGCCTTCTGCTTCTGCTGTAAAGCTTGGATAATTTTTTGAAAAAGGCCCTCCAAGGTCAACAGTGCTAGCAGGGGCGTAGCAATAGGGGGTGCAGAGGTAGCGACCGCCCCGGGGCCCTTGGGCCAGAGGGGCCCCGAAGGGTCCACCCTCTATCACAGTATTAGCTCTCTATTGATCCTGTGCTGGTAATAATCACTTCTATAGATGCTTTGAATAGTAATAATCCTTAACACACTGTTCCCAATCCCCTTCTTGCACCTCTGACACTGTGGTTGTCCTTGGCAAGTTTTGGTGCGCTGTATCAATTGCTATGTATAAAGTTCTTGGGGGGGCCCCATGTAAAACCTGCACCAGGGCCCACAGCTCCTTAGCTACGCCACTGAGTGCTAGCCAGTGTAGCCACTATTACTACCGATTATTACACTATGGAAGCTCAGATCAGGTCTTTACACTCATCTTTGGTTCACACATGGAGCACCTAACTGACCATTTTGGGTCTCTCGGAAAATATAGAATTAGGACAACCTGTTAATTGATTGTGATTCAATGTTGTCCAAGGCTTTATTTTATATAGGAATGTGAAATTCCTGTTGAACGGCGAGTGGAAACAAAAGCCTCCCTGATGACGGACCTAAGAATATCAGAGCGTCCAAAAACATTTCAAGCCCTGCAAAATTCTCAATTTCTTAATCTGGAAACCCCAACGTATATTGGACGTGAGAGCGGCCAAGTATCTGCTCATCCACCAATGGCCAATAAAGGCAGAGATTCTGGGAGGTACGAAATGAGGCGTTTGGGAGAGGCAGCACTAGAGGAAATTAACTTCCACCATAAATCACACCATTTTCTCATTACATTTATATGTAATGCGTCTCCTACAAAAAAAGACAATATGCCAGGAAATGAGGATAAGGATAAATGGCTCTAGAAACAATACAAAAATCCAGTGTCACCGAAGAGAAATACAAAATATGTCACCGAAGAGAGATCCGACAGGACGGTCGCATTTGTGTTACACCATCGCTCAGGAAAATACAAAGAAAAAAGACAGATAAAGAGTAATTAATATGAAGTACGTAACAAAGATAGAAGGAGAACCTTCTATAGCAGTTGAACCACGTGGTGGGAAATGGCGATTAATACATCTAAATTTATTTTCTATAGATTTAGATTCATAAATAGCTGCGCAGGAGCGAGCGGCACATATAGAGGAACTCATGCTTGCTACACAGCAATAGCAGTTAAGGTACCTATTTTTTCACTGACCTGAGGAAGCGGGCAAGCATCCGCAAAACGCGTTCTCAATTTTATGTGCTCAAATAAAAGATCTTTTTTTCAATAGACTGGTCCAAATTCTTCAAAAGAGGTAAGATTACCTCTCTGTTTATAATATCAACAGCTTTAAGTAGCCAATCTTTTATGCATTTGGATCCTCCACCCCTGTTTTAAGTGCCCTCCCCAGTATAGCCAGCCAGATGTGCCCCCAGTATTAGGCAGAGTCTCCCCAGTATAGCCAGCCAGATGTGCCCCTAGTATTAGGCAGAGTCTCCCCAGTATAGATAGCCAGATGTGCCCCCAGTATTAGGCAGAGTCTCCCCAGTATAGATAGCCAGATGTTCTCCCCAGTATTAGGCAGCCTCCTCCCCAGTATAGATAGTCAGATGTGCCCCCAGTATTAGGCAGCACCCTCCACAGTATAAGTAGCCAGATGTGATCCCAGTATTAAGAAGCCCCCATCCTTAGTATAGATAGCCAGATGTGCCAGCAGTATTAGGCAGCCCCCCGCCCCAGTATAGATAGCCAGATGTCCCCCAGTATTAGGCTTCCCCCTCCCCAGTATAGCTAGCCATATGTGCCCCCAATATTAGGCAGCCCCCCTCCCCAGCATAGATAGCCAGATGTGCCTCCAGTATTAGGCAGCCCCCTTCCCCAGTATAGCCAGATGTGCCCCCAGTATTAGATAGCCCCCTCCCCAGTATAGCTAGCCAGATGTACCCCCAGTATTAGGCAGCCCCCTCCCCAGTATAGCTAGCCAGATGTGCCCCCAGTATTAGGCAGCCTCCTCCCCAGTACAGCTATTCAGATGTGCCCCCAGTATTAGGCAGCCTCCTCCCCAGTACAGCTAGCCAGATGTGTCTCCAGTATTAGGCAGCCCCCTCCCCAGTATAGCTAGCCAGATGTGCTCCCAGTATTAGGTGGCCCTTCTCCCCAGTATAGCTAGCCAGATGTACCCCCAGTATTAGGCAGCCCCCTCCCCAGTATAGCTAGCCAGATGTGCCCCCAGTATTAGGCAGCCCCCTCCCCAGTATAGCTAGCCAGATGTGCTCCCAGTATTAGGCAGCCCCCTCCCCAGTACAGCTAGCCAGATGTGTCCCCAGTATTAGGCAGCCCCCTCCCCAGTATAGCTAGCCAGATGTGCTCCCAGTATTAGGCAGCCCCCTCCCCAGTATAGCTAGCCAGATGTACCCCCAGTATTAGGCAGCCCCTCTCCCCAGTACAGCTAGCCAGATGTGCCCCCAGTATTAGGTACCACCCTCCCCAGTATAGCTAGCCAGATGTGCTCCCAGCATTAGGTACCCCCCTCCCCAGTATAGCTAGCCAGATGTGCTCCCAGCATTAGGTACCCCCCTCCCCAGTATAGCTAGCCAGATGTGCTCCCAGCATTAGGTACCCCCCTCCCCAGTATTGCTAGCCAGATGTGGCCCCAGTATTAGGCAGCCCCCTCCCCAGTATAGCTAGCCAGATGTACCCCCAGTATTAGGCAGCCCCTCTCCCCAGTACAGCTAGCCAGATGTGCCCCCAGTATTAGGTACCACCCTCCCCAGTATAGCTAGCCAGATGTGCCCCCAGTATTAGGTACCACCCTCCCTAGTATAGCTAGCCAGATGTGGCCCCAGTATTAGGTACCCCCCTCCCCAGTATAGCTAGCCAGATGTGCCCCCAGTATTAGGTACCCCCTTCCCCAGTATAGCTAGCCAGATGTGCCCCCAGTATTATGTACCACCCTCCCCAGTATAGCTAGTCAGATGTGCCCCCAGTATTAGGTACCACCCTCCCCAGTATAGCTAGCCAGATGTGGCCCCAGTATTAGGTACCCCCCTCCCCAGTATAGCTAGCCAGATGTGCTCCCAGCATTAGGTAACCCCCCCCCAGTATAGCTAGCCAGATGTGCCCCCAGTATTAGGTACCCCCCTCCCCAGTATAGCTAGCCAGATAAGCCCCTAATATTGGGTAGCCCCTCCCCAGTAAAGGTAGCTGGATTTGTCCCCAGTATTAGGTATCAGAATTCTATGTAAATTTTTGGAATTAAGGGAGATTCGGAATTTGGCAATTCTGACCGTCCCATTTTTTCTTTTTCTTACTCAGTAAAAATTAAATTAAAACTTTAAAGCACAACTGAAGCGAGAGGGATATGGAGGCTGCCATATTTATTTCCTTTTAAGCAATTCCAGTTGTCTGGCTGTCCTGCTGATCCTCTGTCTCTAATATTTACAGCCATAGACCCTGAACAAGCATGCAGCAGAACTGATGTTTCTGGCATTATTGTTAGATTTGACAAGATTAGCTGCATGCTTGTTCCCAGGGCTGGATTTAGACCAAGGCCAGCTAGGCCATGGCCTAGGGCACCACAGGAGCAAGGGCACCAAAGCAACAGGCTAAACTGGTCCAGCATTTGTAAGCTTGCAAATGCCGCAATGCAGGGAGATCAGGCGAGCCCCTGACCGTGGTACTCTGCTGCTAGCTCTCTGTGCATGTTTGCATTGTGGCTGGCGGCTATGGACTTGGGCAGCATTGGAGACAGAGGGGAAGAGGAAGCTTCTGCACTGGAGATGAGTGGAGAAATAAGTGACACTGATGGCTGCTGCGGTGTGAAGGTGAGCTGGCTACCTATACTGAAAGGGGGGGTGAGAAAAGGAGGGATTAAGGGAGCCATCTGGCTGCCTATCCTGGAGGGAAAGGGGGGAGGAGTCATCTGGCTACCTATACTGGAGGGGAAGTGGGGAGGGCTCATCTGGCTACCTATACTGGAGAGAAAGGGGGGCGGCGTCATCTGGCTACCTATACTGGAGAGAAGGGGGAGGGGTCATCTCGCTACCTATACTGAAGGGGGGCGGCTAATGACAGTGGCCTTGGGCGGTAAAGAGTACAAATCCGGCCCTGCTTGTTCCTGGTGTTATTCAGACACTACTGCAGCCAAATAGATCAGCAGGGCTGCCGGGCAACTGGTATTGTTTAAAAGGAAATAAATATAGCAGCCTCCATGTCACTCTCGCTTCAGTTGTCCTTTAATGCCATAATATCTCACATGAGACGACTCATTCCTTCTGCAGCCAATCAGGTAAAGCGCTGAGACATCATGAGCAACTTTAGGCCAAAACTGTCCGCCTGCAAATGACACAAACGTCTCCGCGCTGCACTGTCAGCTGATCACAAGCCTCAAATCTCCGGAACTTTGTGAATTGTCATGGAGACACAAATAGGGCTGTTTTCTAATTTACTGGAAGCCTGAAGAGAAACACCATAGAGGATAATCGCCGCGTCCGCAACGCCAGTCATCAAAGCCTTCTGCGACCGCTCTGAAGGACTGTATCAGCTTGCATTCCGACACTGGCCCACAGGCGTTGCGCGCGGCGGCCCCGCTGGGGGCCTGTGACAGACACCCGTCCTGGTCTTTAATAGCCGCTTTTGGACACAGCGTGGGGGACTGTGGAAGCCTTTAAACGTAATTATTGAAACCCCCCCTCATCATTTCTTCGGCTGACAATGGTTAAAATGAAAGGCAAGAAGTGAGTTATTATCGCGTCTGGTCGGCGGGGCCCGAAGAGGCTTGTCGTCGGCGAGGGACGAGGTGATAACCGCATGTTCCAGGGAACTTCCTCCTATCTCCAAGCGTGAGAAAATGTCTGCAGGCCCTTGAAGAAATGCAAATGAGTTTTAGAATCCCCCATTTTGGGAGGGAGGGGGGTTAATTACTAACAACGAGCGCTCATTGTGTACCCAGTAATGTTGTTCCTCCGACATGAATAAGATGTCTGGGCAGACATGAGTGCACCTTCCTACTCCTCTCGCCAGGCCCGGACCCCTTTTTTTTTCTCTCTCTCCCATCCCCTATTGAAAAGCCGGTAATTAGAGAGAAAGGGCTCTCGGTTTCGACATCACTGCGGGGAGAGCCGTCCTTGTAATAAGGCCCAATTACTGCCCCGAGACTGCGGCAGATGAAGGATTAGGCTGTGACTAGGCCACGGCAGGCCTGGGAGTATAAACCTCAATTAGTTCAATTCATGCAGCCCACTAGCAGTCGAGGCAGCATGTTTCCCACGATTCACACAAACAGCCTTTCTTTCCTCCTCCCCGGCCGCCCCCCCTCCCGGCCCTCCCCAGCTCGGCACAGATGGTCTCGGGACTGTCTGTAGCTGAATCTTGTGCATCTGGCCTCTGAGAAAAACCCACCTAGAGAGGGAGGCGCAGACAAAGGGGGCGAGTGGCAGCAGCGCTTCACACTACCTACTTGTTTTTGGTAAATAGCGGGGCCTTTTCTCCGCACACAGAGGAAATCGCTGGCCTGGGCCCGCCAGACAAAAACCAACAGGTGGACGTAAAGGGACTGAAAAAATGACCCCACTTTGGATCGGGCCTGTGAATTAATGGTGCATCACTTTATTGTATTCCTCTCCAGATATGTGAACGGGGGACCAGGGGGATCTGCTGGTGCTGGGGAGGACAAAAAGGGGGACACCATGGTGGTTGTGTGCAGTTCTTGCAGACATCACTGGGTGGAACCATTTAAAGAGTGACTCTACTTCCACTGAAAACCGCTGAACATGAGGGCCTGACAAGACATTTGTGATTTTCCAGACACTATTGTCTGGAATCTTCTCTCTCTCTTTCTCTCTCTCTCTCTCTGCGGGGATATAAAGAAAAAACCGAGAGCCCAATATAGCGCCTCTGCGCTTATCGTGACCTTGAGACGCTTATCGTGACTTTGAGACTGTACTGTGTGTACTCCTATTTGTTATTGCCTGAAGAAGCAGGAACATACCCGCGAAACGCGTTGCCAGTTGTTTCTAGGAGTATGTGAATAAATTGTGACTACCTCAATCGACAATGTCATGTCTGTTTTGGAGTGGCTGGTCCACCACCGCCTCCTGAACGTTTTATACGATTTTACCATATTTTATGCTTGTGGTGCCTCTGTACATCTTTGCAAATCTCTCTGCGGGGAGTACACACCGAGACTTCACGAGTAACTAGCCATACAGATCAGGAGCCATTGTTACTCATTTTGCACACCTGGACAAGTCTATTGACTAGCAGCAAACTTGAACCCTTCCATACCTTCCGTAATAACTGCACAGGAGATTTGGGCGCAGCCGGCGCCACCATAGGCCGTAATAGGAATTACAGCTATATCGGCGCTCAGTGAGTAACTTCAGCGCTGTAAGAAGACTGAGCTGAAGTTACTTTTAAAACACACTAATTCCCCACTATCCATGGCAATCTGGAGGGGGGATAGTTATTAGCACTGCTGGGACTTGTGCAGGAGCAGTGTAAGCCGTATATCGGCTGTATCCTGCGCCCAAATCTCCCGGCAGTGATTTCATAGGTACGCCCCTACCTTATCTCTATAAAGGTGCCCATTGACGGTACAATTTTTCATTCAGATTCAATCTTTCAATGCAATTTGAATGATAGTAACTAATCATTATTTACCATTGCTGGAACAAAAAAATCGATATTTTTACATTCCAATTCGATCATATAATCCAACGTTTGGATCAATATTTCTTCCTTTTCCAATTTTCTAAAGATTTGTTTCTCATCAATTCGCTCAGTTTTCTATACAATTTGACCGTAGCCTGGAAACATCGAATCTGAAGGAAAAATTGTACCAATAATGGGCACCTTTAGGAACACTGAGGGACAACCGTGTTTTACATTCCAAAGCTTGGTACACTAATCCAATTTTGATTGGCTAATCACTGCCCAATTTTACCACCTCCATGTAGTAGGGGAGTTTACCTACACAATCTGCTTAATAAAGGGGAACTGAAGTGAGAGGTGTACGGAGGCTGCCATATTTACAGTATTTCCTTTTAATCAATACCAGCTGCCTGGCAGCCCTGCTGGTCTATTTCTCTGCAGTAGTATCTGAATAACACCAGAAACATGCATGCAGCTAGTCTTGTCAGATCTGACTTTAAAATCTGAAACAGGGCTGCCAGGCAACTGGTATTGCTTAAAAGGAAATAAACATGGCAGCCTCCATATACCTCCCTCTTCAGTTCCCCTTTATACTGCATGGAGGTGGTAAAATTGGCCAGTGATTGGCCAATCATAATCAGATGTGTGTACCAGGCATTACATGTCAGCAGCTGATGTCATCAGGATATAAAAAAACAAACTGTTGGAGTGAGTTAAAGTGGACCTGAACTCTTGCTCAGGAAAACATAGAGAAATGCACCATGTATGTATTTAGGGAGTTTAGCCTCTCTGATTCCCCCCTTTTCCGTAACTAATTAAAGCTATAGTATGATCACTCAGCTGTGTCAGCTGGCTGTCTGGGCAGAGCAGCTAACTTGTAATCACAGGATGTTAACCCTATGTCTACTTCCATGAAAGCAGGAAGTAGACACACTGCAGATTTATTGCAGGATTTGTATCATTTGTGGCAAAGAAATGTTTTTTCTGTAAAGGTTATTATGCTTTTGCTTATCTTTTATTGCAGAGAGGAAGTTCTGAGTTCAGGTCCGCTTTAATGAGAGAAGGGAAAGAAAGGGGGAGGGGGCAGAGAAAATAGAGGGGGGGGGGGGCAACGTGGTATCGGATGAGTTTTGTGGAGCTAAATATTCTGGTTTAACGTTTGGTTTTGGGACCTGAAGCAGATGAGCTGAAAGAGCTTACAACTCTCCCTTTTTCAGAGGGACAGTCCTTCTTTGGGAACCGCATCCCCCTGTCCTTTTTTCCCCTCATTTGTCCCTCTTCCATGACTCATGTTCAGACAGGCCCAAATTTACATCACAGGAGCCTATAGCCACAGATGTCCTGGCACCCTTGGCTCCGCCCTCCAGGAACCCACAAACACCCGCTGAACCTGCTGGCTGGCCCAGTTGTCACTTCTCCCTTACCTGTCATGTTACCTGTCGCAGGTGCCCCTTAGCATTAGGAAGCCAGAGGTACCCTCAGTATTAAGTATCTAGTGGTGCCCCGACTTAAGGGAGATTTGGTCAGTGGAATGCCGAGAGCTGGGGGATTAAACTCTCATTTACAATCGGTTCGGGACTCAGCATAAGGAAGGAGGGAAGCGCTAGGGGAGGGGAGTGAGCCTCCACGCCATCATCAGGCGCCTGTAAGCATGTGCCTACAGTGCATTATGGTAATTCCAGCCCCCCTGTGTACAGATCTATGTAAATATATGTATTTTTCTACTGAAAAAGGTCTTTAATATACTGTAAATGTTACCGGTATTTCTTTCAATTAAATTCATGTATCTCTCATTTTTCCGGTGCTATAGCGCCCCCCAGCAGCTCCATTGCACATCCAGAGTTCCCCCATGAAGAGAGGACTAACAGCAGCCAATCCAGTAAGAGCGAGAGTCCCTCACCTCTCCGCTTGCCTCCAGTGACAAAACTTTTTCCCTCTTTCCCTCTGTTATCAGCTGCCACTGTGTATGTCTCTGCAGCCGTCATTCCTATCATGTGATCGCCGGTAATGTTCCAGCGCTGGAGGCAAGCGGAAAGGTGAGTGACTGGCAGTGCTGCTGGGGGGAGAGGGGAAGCATCTGGACAGTGGCCACCTATACTACAAGAAGGGGAGAGAGGAAGCATCTGGCCACCAATACTACAAGGAGTGGAGAGAGGAAGCATCTGGCCACCAATACTACAAGGGGGGAGGGGGAAGCATATGGCCACCTATACTACAAGGGGGAGAGGGGAAGCATCAGGCCACCTATACTACAAGGCGGGAGAGGGGAAGCATCTGACCACCTATACTACAAGTGGGAGAGGGGAAGCATCTGGCCACCTATACTACAAGGAGGGAGAGGAAAGCATCTGGCCAACTATACTACAAGGGGGGAGAGGTGAAGCATCTGGCCAACTATACTACAAGGGGGAGAGGGGAAGCATCTGGCCACCTATACTACAAGGGGGGAGAGGGGAAGCATCTGGCCACCTATACTACAAGGGGGAGAGGGGAAGCATCTGGCCACCTATACTACAAGGGGGGGAGGGGGGAAGCATCTGGCCACCTATACTACAAAGGGGAGGCATCTGTCCACCTATACTACAAGGGGGGAGAGGGGAAGCATCTAGCCAACTATACTACAAGGAGGGAAAGGGGAAGCATCTGGCCACCTATACTACAAGGGGGGGAGGGGGAAGCATATGGCCACCAATACTACAAGGGAAGAGAGGGGAAGCATCTGGCCACCTATACTACAAGGGGGAGAGGGGAAGCATCTGGCCACCTATACTACAAGGGGGAGAGGGGAAGCATCTGGCCACCTATACTACAAAGTGGAAGCATCTGGCCACCTATACTACAAGGGGGGAGAGGGGAACTATCTGGCCAACAATACTACAAGGAGGGAGAGGAAAAGCATCTGGCCACCTATACTACAAGGGGGAGAGGGGAAGCATCTGGCCACCTATACTACAAGGGGGTAGAGGGGTAGCATCTGGCCACATATACTACAAGGAGAGGGGAAGCATCTGGCCACCTATACTACAAGGGGGGAGAGGGGAAGCATCTGGCCACCTATACTACAAGGGGGGAGAGGGGAAGCATCTGACTACCTATACTACAAGGGGGGGGGGGAGCATCTGGCCAACTATACTACAAGGAGGGAGAGAAAAAGCATCTGGCCACCTATACTACAAGGGGGAGAGGGAAGGCATCTGGCCACCTATACTACAAGGGGGTAGAGGGGTAGCCTCTGGCCACATATACTACAAGGAGAGGGGAAGCATCTGTCCACCTTTACTACAAGGAGAGGAGGGGGGAAGCATCTGGTCTCCTATACGTTAATACCTCACAGCTGAGGAGCGGCTGGCTGTTAAGTGTTAACTGCCAGGGACAAGTCTTGAAACTGTCCATCCGAAACAGCCCTCCACCCCTGGCAACTCTGAAGCCCCTATCAGAGGATCTCAGCCTAAATGTCCTCATTTAATGCCTCCTAATTCATCTGGATGGCAGAAAGTTAACAGAGGCGCCAACAGGATAAAATATGCTAAAAACTTTAAAATTATGAGGGAGGCAGCGGTGAACTTACCTCCCCGAAGTAGACATGAAACTGTCAGTTTTTCAAAAACATAGATTTATTAACATACTCCAAAAACAGCTCTGCAACGTGTTTCGCAGGTACAGTCCTGCTTCATCAGGCAATAAACAAAGGCGTATCTAACAGTCAAAAGTCTTAATCATGCCAAGCGCCTCTGGGTGGCGTGAATAAGAGTTTTGACTGTTAGATACTCCTTTGTTTATTGCCTGATGAAGCAGGGCTGTACCTGCGAAACGTGTTGCAGAGCTGTTTTGGCGTATGTTAATAAATCTATGTTTTTGAAAAACTGACAGTTTCATGTCTACTTCGGGAAGGTAAGTCCACCGCTGCCTCCCTCATAAGTTTAAAGTTTTTAGCATAGTTTATCCTGTTGGCGCCTCTGTTAACTTTCTGCGATACTTGTGTCCAGGGTCGGACTGGGACACTGGGGGCCCACCAAAGAAATTTCAACCTGGGGCCCACACATCCCATGATTGCGGTGAAAAAAGGGCGTGGCCATGCACCGGAAGGTGGGCGTGGTCATGATTTATTATGGGCAGGGCCAAATGTACATGATCTTAGCAGCATTGTAATTCAGAGACACTGCTGCCCAGCAAAACTTTGCATAGAGTCCCCTCCTTCAATATAAAGTAATGTCCTACTTTGCAGAGGTTGCAACCGCAGAGGTTGCAACCACATCGGGGCCCTTGGGACAGAGGGGCCCTCCCTCAACTACAATATTACCTCTCTATTGGTCCTTTGCTCATAATAATCACTTTTATAGATACTTTGAACAGTGGTAATCATTAAGCTATTTCCCATCCCCTTCTTGCACCTCTGACACTGTAGTTGCCATTGGCAGGTTTTGGTGCGTCTTATCAATTGTTATGTATAGAGTGCTTGGGGGGGCCCATTGTAAAACTTTCATTGGGGCCCACAGCTCCTTAGCTACGCCACTGCCCCTCAGCATGAGTGATTACAGCACTGAGAAGAGAATTTGTGCTGCAGGCAGCAATTGGAGCTCTGTCAGACAAGGTGGGGTGGAGGGGGCCCACCAGAGACCTGGAGAGGGGGCCCACCGAGGGAAAAAACTGTACTACTGTTGCCCAGTCCGACCCTGCTTGTGTCCACCCCTGGTGGAGGGGTGATATACCAGATTTTTTCCGATCTACAGAGAGCGACTTCTTAGTCCTGAGTGGGCACAGGTCTTAATTTCCCCACCTATCAGGAAACCCTGGTTTGTTAGTGTTATTTTACTTACCTACACTATCCACCATATGTCCATATCCAATACATACTACACTATATTGGGCTCTCGGTGTCTCCTCCTTTTTGTGATTCATCTGGAAGCTCTGAAAAGCGTGGCTGTTCCTGCATAACCGAGTGCCTCTATTTTGAGGACTGCAATCCATTGGCACCGAAATCAGCCATCATCACATCTATTCAATTTATTAAGTAAATGAAGATAATGGAACTTCTCAATCCAAGTCAGTTTTGATCAATTTCAGAGAGATGCAAAAAGACACTTAAGGAGGTTGAACTTTGTGTTCCTCGGAGCAGTTCTTGGAAACTTCACAATTACAATCCATTTCCTCCTGAATGGGATAATTATACAATCAATTTACCTCCTCCGTTTCTAGGAAGAGAACGCCGGCCGTTATCATGGCGTGCTTATGTGAGGACTCGGAGCCTCTTCATCTTTGTGGCATCTGTGAAATTAGGCGGCCGAGGTTCGCGAGGCATTGCGGCCATCGCTTCATATTCTATACGAAGGCTCTTCACTCTCTAAAAGCTGAGGCCAAAAATAATCCTCTTATGTAAGGGTAGTTCATGCTGAGGATGTATTGCTGAGTTGGATGGGACTGACGTTATGGCCAGACAGATAGACCGCTTCTCCTCACTGTCCCAAGATGAAGCAAAACTTGTGGCTGGATCTGAACTTAGCAAACCTGGAAACAGAAAAGGTACTTACCTCGGGAGGAGGACGCCCTTGGATCCTCCAAAAGCTTCCCCCATCCTCCTCTGTTTGGCGATTGCCGGAAACAAGAATCACCATTGCACGGGGTACGTACTATAGTATTATTGCTATAGCAGTGCCCAGCTCAGGTGCCGAAAACCACCTACTTCGCCCCATACCCCTTGACTTTGTACAATTTTGTTACATTACAACCTGTACATTTTATGTTTCTTAATATTATTGTATGTGCTGCATCTGCACAAAATAGTCTAAGTTGGTGAATTAAATTAAATTAAAGAAAAATATGTATAAAAACACATTTTTAAAAATGTAGTTACCCCCTTTACCATGAAGCCCCTTAAAAGTCCTGGTGCAACCAATTACCTTCAAATGTCACATGATTAGTAAAATGGAAAGCACAAAGTACCCCAACATACCTGCCAAGAGAGGGGGCCGCCCCCCAAGGGGGTGAATACTCTTCCAAGACATTGTCATTTGTTTCTTTGTTCTGCAGATCAACTAACTTGATTGATTGATTGTATTATATAAAAAAAATAATTCACCATACCCATGTCTATACTAATGTACTAATGTCCCCAAATCTGCTGGTGTGTGTGTGCACTGTGTGTGTGTGTGTGTGTGTGTATTTGTGTGTGTGTGTGTGTACTACAGTGCATGTATGAAGAAGAGAAGAACCGAGAGCCCGATATGGTGTAGTATGTCAAGGTAATTGGATAATTAGAAAGAGTATGAATTGTATACTCACAAACCAGGGTTACCTCCAGGCAACCACTGTATAGGCAGGTGAGGAGATTAGCCTGTCCTCACTCAGGAATAAGAAGTCGCTCTCTGTAGGCTTGAAAAACAAGAAGGGGTATCCCCCTCCACCAAAGGTGGATACAATCAGTATTATGGTAGAGAACAGAGGCGCCAAAAGGATAAAAACAATATTTAAAAGTTTTAAAATTATTGCTTAGGAGGCAGTGGTGGACTCACCTCCCACAAGCACACACAACAACTGTGTATTCACAAAAGGGACATTTATTGGTATACTCCAAATAAGGTCGCAACGCGTTTCGCAGGTCAAACCCGCTTCATCAGGCAATTACAGGAAGGAGCACACAACAGCAGTATGTCCAGATAGCACCTGGCGCCTCAGTGACCTGCGAAACGCGTTGCGACCTTATTTGGAGTATACCAATAAATGTCCCTTTTGTGAATACACAGTTGTTGTGTGTGCTTGTGGGAGGTGAGTCCACCACTGCCTCCTAAGCAATAATTTTAAAACTTTTAAATATTGTTTTTATCCTTTTGGCGCCTCTGTTCTCTACCATAATACTACAGTGCATGTGTACAGTGTGTGTGTGTGTGTATGTGTACAGTGTGTGCGTGGGGGTGTACAGTGTATGTGTGTGTACAGTGTGTGTATGAGTGTGTGTACAGTGTGTGTGTACAGTGTGTGTGTGTGTACAGTTTGTGTGTGTGTGTATGTGTACAGTGTGTGTGTGTGTACAATTTGTGTGTGTGTATGCGTACAGTGTGTGTGGGTGTACAGTGTATGTGTTCGTACAGTGTGCGTGTGTGTACAGTGTGTGTATGTGTGTACTGTGTGTGTGTGTGTGTGTGTACTGTGTGTGTATAGTGTGTGTGTGTGTGTACAGTGTGTGTGTACAGTGTGTGTGTGTACAGTGTGTGTGTACAGTGTGTGTATACAGTGTGTGTGTGTGTGTGTGTACAGTGTGTGTGTGTGTGTGTACAGTGTGTGTACAGTGTGTGTGTACAGTGTGTGTGTACAATGTGTGTGTGTGTGTGTGTGTGTGTGTGTGTGTGTGTGTGTGTGTGTGTGTGTGTGTGTGTGTACAGTGCGTGTGTGTGTGTGCGTGCGTACGTGCATGTGTAATTAACGAAACTGTAGTTTTTTTTTAAACCTGAATCTGTCCGTAGGTCGGAACACTGTGCCATTTCTGTCCCCTGTGCCTCCTCTATGCCCTCCTGTGCCTCCAGTGTCCCCCTGTGTGTCACCTGTGTTTTCCATGTGCCCTCAGTGTACTGTAGCAAAATGTCATTTGACCACTTTAAAAAAATATTTGTCTTTGAATATAAAATCGATTTTCTCAAAAGCTATTTTGAAAAAAATGTTTCGGATTCCCACAGAATTAAGTTTCACATTTTCGGGCCATTCATTTCGTCTGGTTGTTTTTAAAGTGAACCTCGAGGCTAAAAATCTACTCAGCAGCACTGAAAAGGCTTGGGGCTTGATTCACAAAGCGGTGCTAACCTAGTTAGCACGCCTAAAGACTTTTGGGCGTGATAACTCACGCAAAGTCTGGTGCGCACGCAATGTCGCATAGGGTTTAATGGCGTTGCGCGTAAACTGTGCGCGCGTAAAACTTTACGCTCAAAAACTTTGCGCGCGAGTTTATTTTATCACGCCTAAACTCAGTTTAGGCTTGATAATGGTCTTTTCACCAGCGTGCTAACAGTTAGTGTTGGGCGAACAGTGTTCGCCACTGTTCGGGTTCTGCAGAACATCACCCTGTTCGGGTGATGTTCGGGTTCGGCCGAACACCTGACGGTGCTCGGCCAAACCGTTCGGCCACATGGCCGAACTAAGAGCGCATGGCCGAACGTTTCCCGAACGTTCGGCTAGCGCTGTGATTGGCCGAACGGGTCACATGGTTCGGGCCCGAACGCGCTCTGATTGGCCGAACGGTCACGTGGTTCGGGTAAATAAATACCCGAACCACGTCATATCTCCGCCATTTCTCTGTGGGTTTAGCTTCGGGTAGGCAGGCAGGGTAGTTCGCTCTCCAGCCACGCTAGCCAGGGTCCCCCCCAGTCATTGTGTGTCGCTGCTGGGAACAGTAGTACACCGCTCGCTCAGCCACACTATATATAGCATTGTTTACTGCCACTGTGTACCTCGCTCAGCCACGCTATATATAGCATTGTGTTTTCTGACACTCTGTGTACACGGCTTAGCCTGGCTATATAGCATTGTGTGTACTGCCACTGTGCACCTTGCTCAGCCACGCTATATATAGCATTGTGTTTTCTGACACTCTGTGTACACGGCTTAGCCTGACTATATAGCATTGTGTGTACTGCCACTGTGTACCTCGCTCAGCCACGCTATATATAGCATTGTGTTTTCTGACACTCTGTGTACACAGCTTAGCCTGACTATATAGCATTGTGTGTACTGCCACTGTGCACCTCGCTCAGCCACGCTATATATAGCATTGTGTTTTCTGACACTCTGTGTACACGGCTTAGCCTGACTATATAGCATTGTGTGTACTGCCACTGTGTACCTCGCTCAGCCACGCTATATATAGCATTGTGTTTACTGCCACTCTGTGTACACGGCTCAGCCAGACTATATAGCATTGTGTGTACTGCCACTGTGCACCTCGCTCAGCCACGCTATATATAGCATTGTGTTTACTGCCACTCTGTGTACACCGCTCAGCCAGACTATATACCATTGTTTACTGACACTCTGTGTACACCGCTCAGCCAGACTATATAGCATTGAGTGTACTGCCACTGTGTACCTCGCTCAGCCACGCTATATATAGCATTGTTTACTGACACTCTGTGTACACGGCTCAGCCAGACTATATAGCATTGTGTGTACTGCCACTCTGTGTACACGGCTCAGCCAGACTATATAGCATTGTGTGTACTGCCACTCTGTGTACACGGCTCAGCCAGACTATATAGCATTGTGTGTACTGCCACTCTGTGTACACCGCTCAGCCAGACTATATAGCATTGTGTGTACTGCCACTCTGTGTACACGGCTCAGCCAGACTATATAGCATTGTGTGTACTGCCACTCTGTGTACACCGCTCAGCCAGACTATATAGCATTGCATACTCTGCCAGTCAGTGTGTATATTGCTGGGATCAGTAATACTCCACTCACCGCCAACCACTATATGAGCTCACCATGAGTTCCTCAGAGACCTCCGCTGTGAGCAGCACTCCCAACAACAGCAACAGCCAACGCCCCACGCAAGCTATAACATCCACCCCAGCAGCCAGTGGTCAGCAGCAGCCCTCTCCGGAGGAGAATGTTGTGTCCATCGGTCCGTCGCCAGAACGATTAATGAGGGCTGCCATTGAGGAGATGATGGGGCCTGATGTGGAGGAGGAGGTCTGGCTCAGGCCAGCATCCCAAGTTAATGTTGAGGACGATGAGGGGTCTGTGTCTGGGGATGTTGGGGTGGCAGAGGTGGTGGGTGGGTCAGACTCAGGAGAAGAGTTGTATGATGAGGATGATGATCGGGACCATCTGTATGTGCCTCAGAGTCCGACCCCGGAAAACATGTTGTATCGTGTGTTTAGGTACTAAAATCTGCGTTCCCACTTCCCAGTACTGCCCGCAGTGCCCGGGTCCACGGATCCATATAATTTTTTGGGCAGCACTATCAAACTGTGGTACTATGAGTGAGTTGCCATGGTCCTTCTGTGCTGCCTGTCACACTCACCGTCTGTCTGCAGATGGATTGTTCAACACAGCTACGCCATCTGACATGTAGTCCTGGACCTTGACCATCTTCTCCAGGCGATTGGTGTTGGAGGACGTGGAACTGCCCGATTGCTGTTCTGTGGGCTGCTGCATGGGTGTCAGAAAATGTTCCCACTCCAAGGACACTGCCAATACCATTCCCTTTTCGGCACTAGCAGCAGCTTGTGTTCTTTGCTGCCCTCCTGGTCCTCCTGGGTTTGCTGAAGTCAGTCTGTCGGCGTACAACTGGCTAGAGAAGGAGGAGGATGTCAATCTCCTCTCTAAAGTCTCCATCCTCAAGGGCCTGCTGGAATTGTTCCATTTTTGACCTGTCTGACACTTTCTTCAATCAGTTTTTTAACATTGTGTTTGTATAAACTGGGTATAAACCCAGTAATTGGTGTTGTCCAGATTCCAGAATAATGAATAATAATGAATAGTGAATAATGCGCGGGCCGCGTTCAATGCAGTCTAGCATGAATTGAGCCATGTGTGCCAGAGAGTCCTGCCAGACTCCTCTGTCTTCATGTTCTTGTAAGCGTTGTGATTGTTGTGATGCACCATATTCGTCACCAGCATCACTTTCTTCCTCTTCTGCTGTCCTTTCCCGCTAAATTGTGGAAGTCCAACGTGCACCGCTCTGTCCCTCGGCAGTGGGGGCATCCAATTCCTGCTCCAACTCCAGCTGTTCCTCGTCCTGTTCTTTGTCATAGCTGGGACCAGCGTTTCCTGAGGCAGGTTGCCTGATGTTGGTATCATCACGCTGATCGTTTTCATCTTCAGAATCCCCCACTTGCATCATGCCAGCGGTTTCCATCTTCAACATTGATTTCTTCAGTAAACACAGCAGTGGTATTGTAATGCTGACTGTAGAGTTGTCACTGCTCAGTCACAAGCAACGTGGATTGCTCAAAATTTTGGAGGACTTGGCAGAGATCCAACATGGTGGCCCAATCAGATCCACAGAAGCTTGGTAGCTACTAGCTGCTGGAATGCGCCTCGGCACTGCGCAAAAGCGTGCTAGCATGTGCAGCGTAGAATTCCAGCGCGTAGGTAGGGACATCACCCAGCGAGCGATGGTGCGCTAGATTGAAGCGCTCCTGCATCTCTTGGTGAGTCCTTCAGAAGCGGTACTGGACTTTTAACAATGTTTGTTTTTTTTCCCTTCAACAGAAGATCTGCCACGTTGGAGTGAGGAGGACGCCGCCGACCCCGACACCAAGCTGAACCCCGGCGAACTCCAAGCAGAGGATCTTCAGGAACCCTCAAGGCTTTGAGCAAGCTGAGGAGGATCAGCAGTCCCGACGAGACCTCTCCTCATATGCGACTGAGTGCATTTTTACCTTTGAAACTTTACAATCAATTTTCTCAAAAACTATAAGCTCTTTTTCAAATATTTTTTTTCCTCTTGTACCCACTCCCAAGGTGCACATACCCTGCTAATTTGGGGTATGTAGCATGTAAGGAAGCTTTACAAAGCACGAAAGTTCGGGTCCCCATTGACTTCCATTATGTTCGGAGTTCGGCGCGAACACCCGAACATCGCGGCGATGTTCGGCGAACGTTCGCGAACCCGAACATCTAGGTGTTCGCCCAACACTACTAACAGTTAGCACGGCTTTGTGAATCAAGCCCTTGGTATTTATTTAACAGTTTCACAGCATCAGAACTTTGTTTTTCTTCCCCAAACCTCATTTTTAGCTGCACAGAAGAAAACTGCCCGGGCATTTTTCCCCTGATGCTGTGCAAAGCATGATGGGATTTCTGATGTTGTTGTTCTCCTTGTGCTGATTCCAATTTGTTTCTTTTAAATTTTGAATTTGAGATTTGAAGCCTAGCGCGTGCAGCTGGGAGGGGTGATCAGGACATAGGATAGTTGGAAATGTGTCGCATGCTCCCTGTCACCTCCTTTCAACCAAAAAGATGGCTGCCCCATGAAAAAGATGGCTTCCCCCATGAAATCACAAACATTTGCCTGTTCTTTTAAAACGGGTTGGTAAGAGATTATATTGCCTATCTATTTTAATTAACATAACTTATGTAACTTAATGACATTATTTTTGTGTAGGCTGAAGTTCCTCTTTAAGTTGGGAACTATATATATATTATGTCTATTTAAGCCTAAGGATTGAATAAAGCATATTTAAGTATTTTATTTTCTCCCTTTTGTGTCTTGGAATTTGTGTCACTGTAACTACCGATTCTATATTTTTTATCGATTCTGTATTTTGTATATTGGTGTATACCATAGTCTGTATTATTTTGTACCCCATGTTTGTTTCTTAAAGTGAACCTAAAGCCACGGAAGAAAAATAAGATGAACTCACCTGGGGCTTCCCTCAGCCCCCTGCAGACGATCGTTGCCCTCGCAGCCCCGCTCCGATGTCCCAGGACCCGCCGGTGAGCACTTCCGGTTTGGCATTCACCGGCCGGCAGGCATGGGAACGCGAGTGATTCTTCGCGTTCCCAGCCTGTATATCGCCCCCTATGCTGCTATTGCGGCCAGGAGGCCGCAATAGCAGCATAGGGGGCGATATACAGGCTGGGAACGCGAACAATCACACGCGTTCCCATGCGTGACGGCCAAACCGGAAGTGCTCGCCGGCGGGTCCTGGGACATCAGAGCGGGGCTGCGAGGGCAACGATCGTCTGCAGGGGGCTGAGGGAAGCCCCAGGTGAGTTCATCTCATTTTTCTTCCGTGGCTTTAGGTTCACTTTAAGTTGTACAGCGCCACGGAATATGTTGACACTTTATAAATCAATAATAATATTTGCCTAAAGGTGTACATTCAGGAAAACCTCCCTTGATGCAGCAAGCTGTTTTAGCAACACCATAATCCCCTCGCACAAAATGGCGGCTGTCCGCACACCCAGGCCTGCGGTTGCAGCGTCTGTCTCTCGTCACAGCCGACAAGTCATTAAAAGTGAAAAGAAGCAAACCCCGACAGACATGCGGAGAGCACATGGTCACCATCCTGGCTCTTCAGGGAGATATTACGGAGCAGAATTTATAGGTGAATGTATCTGAGAACATGTGGAACAATTAATAACCTGTCATTGTGAGTGATCCAAGCTAAGATTGGGGCTTCCGCTCCCCGAGGAGCAATGTTGTCTTTCACAGAGGTTTAGTATTCTGTTCCTGCTCCACTAGGAACATCTGACGAGACTTATGGAATGTTCAGTCCATCGGCAGAGGTTTGTAATACATGGTTACTCTATGGAGGAAATTATACAGCCACCTGCCTGTCCAATATCTCACTCCAAAACCAAACCGGCTTACATGTAACTGGTGTCACAGCCTCTATTCTTTTAAAGAGGAACTGTAACCCAGGATTGCACTTCATCCCAATCAGTAGCTGATACCCCCTTTCCCACGAGAAATCTACCCTTTCTAAAATAGATCATCAGAGGGGGCTGATATTGTGGTGAAACCCCTCCTCCCACAGTGTGATGTCATGACCATGGTCCTGACAGTTTGCTGTCTGTGAACCTTGTTGCATTGTGGGAAATAATGGCTTTTTCCAACTGCCAAGCAAGCAATATCTCTGTGTGAGCATAGAACTCTCAGTAATGAACGTTCCGTACAGATCATCTGTCAGAACTAAAGATGTCACCCCCAGTGATACATTTCAGAATGTAAATCAGGGAGAGGAAAGAGTTTACAATGGGAAAACACTGACTAAATAATCTAAAAATGAATATTATTAACCACTTAAAGAGAACCCGAGGTGGGAATTACTTTTACTATTGGGGCACAGAGGCTGGTTGTGCGCACTAAGACCAGCCTCTGTTGCCCCATCGTGTGTCTCCATGTCCCCCCTGCTCGCCGCTATACCCCCCGCATTGCTGGCGACACGCAGCGTGTCGCCAGCTCAATGTTTACCTTGCGCTGTCAGTCAGCGCCGCTCCCCCGCCTCCTCCGCATCGGCGCACCCGCCCGTGTCCCTTCCCTCCGGCTGATAGGAGGGAAGTGACGCGGCGGGTGGCGCCGATGCGGAGGAGGCGGGGGAGCGGCGCTGACTGACAGCGCAAGGTAAACATTGAGCTGGCGACACAGCCAGCAATGCGGGGGGTATAGCGGCGAGCAGGGGGGACATGGAGGCACACGATGGGGCAACAGAGGCTGGTCTTAGTGCGCACAACCAGCCTCTGTGCCCCAATAGTAAAAGTAATTCCCACCTCGGGTTCTCTTTAAGCTCTCAGTCGTTTTCACTTTATGCATCCGAGCAGTGTTCACCTCCCATTCATTCGCCTATAACTTTATCACTACTTATGACAATGAACTGATCTATATCTTGTTTTTTCCGCCACCAATTAGGCTTTCTTTGGGGGGTACATTTTGCTAAGAGCTACCTTACTGTAAATGCATTTTGACAGTAAGAATAAGAAAAAAATGGAAACAATTCATTATTTCTCAGTTTTCGGCCATTATAGTTTTAAAATAATACATGCCTCAATAATTAAAACCCACGTATTGTAATTGCCCATTTGTCACGGTTATTTCACCGTTTAAATTATGTCCCTATCACAATGTATGGCGACAATATTTTATTTGGAAATAAAAGAGCATTTTTCCCGTTTTGCATCCATCACTATTTACAAGCTTATAAAAAAATATAGAAATATTTCATCTTTACATAGATATTTAAATAGTTTAGATCCTTAGGTAAATATTTATGTGTTTGTTTTTTTTTAAATTGTAATTTTTTTTTTATTAAACATTTTATGTGGGTATTTTTTTTTGGGGGGGGGGGAAGGAAATAGTGTTTTATTTAGGGAAAAATGTGTGTAGTGTAATTTTTTTTTACTTTTAGATGTAGTTTTACTCTTTGGCCACAAGATGGCAACCTCGAGTTTGTTTACATGACGTCAATCTAAGCGTACAATGTACGCTTAGAGCAGGGGGTCTCAAACTCGCGGCCCACGGGCCATTTGCGGCCCTTGATACAATATTTTGTGGCCCTCGCTGGCAAAAGCTTCCTTATAGTTCGCTGCAGTGCTCCCAAGTAATCCGCCGCATCCCGGCCGCTAAACAAGGGCTGCAGAGCCCCCAAATCGCCCGGGGGGCAATCCGCCGGCATTTCCTGGAAGGGGCAGAGCTTTCAGCTTCAGCTCTGCCCCTCCTGACGTCAATCGCCGCACGGATCGCCGCCTCTCCCCGCCCCTCTCTGTGAAGGAAGAGTGAGAGGGGCGGGCAGAGGCGGCAATGCACCGCGATTGTGAAATTCCTTATGTGGCCCAGCCTCATCCTGACTTTGTCTCCTGCAGCCCCCCAGGTAAATTGAGTTTGAGACCCCTGGCTTAGAGGGACATAGCTTCAGAAAAAGCATAGCTTCCGAGAGAAGCTGTCGCTTTTCCAGCAGGGGAAAGGAATCAGTGATCGGGCACCATAGCCCGATACATTGATTCTTGGGCTACCGAATCCACGGCAGGGAGTGCGCGTGCACGCACGCGACCGGCCGCGGGAGTGCGCGGGGGCGCGCCTGTCCTCCTTGACGTTTTTATACGTCAAAGAGGACAAAGTGCTAAAGAGAAAAGATACCCCTATACACAGCACCACTGCAGACCATATGTATCAATCAAAAAAATATATTTTTATTACAAGCTTTGCAAACACATATCAATGATACACAAACATTTAAAAACATCTAAAAACAGCATAATATTGTATTTCCAGCCATATTCAACATAATGGGCCTGCTAGATATAATAATCTATTATGTTCAGTCTCAGTGGATGTATAACCTGTAACCACTGGGGGCTCAGAGAATGAGCCCCCTCGTGGATGAACCCGGGTTCAGTAAGAATTATAAAGTGCAAAAAATTGGAACCATGAAAGTGCATATAGTGCTACACAAAAACAATCATTCAACATATGCAATAACTGTGCAACCTATCAGACTAAAAGTGCAGTTTAAATACAGTCAGAGTCACTAATGACCAAGTGGAAGCAGCCTATTGGGATCTGCAAAGAAGTGAATAAGTAAAAGATACTTAGCCGGGTATGAAAAGAAAGGCAGGCAGACTGGCATGGAAAGACGGAAGTATCCCCTCAGGACATAGCCCACATGCTCCGCGGTCGTCACTCCGCTTTGAAAGGTGAGGTAGATAGCCGCCACCGTGCATCTCTCTCACATGTCTCACATGTGACTCGGCGGCGGCTGCTCTGCGTGGCTGTGCTGGAAGTGCTGCCGCTCTCTCTCCCTGTCAGAGCGGTCAGCTGTTTGTGGTGCGAATAGATCGGCACCTGGTCCTGGGGGGGAGAGGGGGGAGAGGGGGGTCGGGCAGACATAGGCATGCTCTGCATGCTCATCAGTATCAGATATGCGGCTTTGCGTCATTAGCTTGGGCAAAAGGCTACATAGTAACAAAATTATATTGATTTTTAAGTTCTGCATTGGCTTTTTGGATCACTTTAATACTAAATAAAACATTGCTGTAGAGATTTAAATTTCACTTTGGGGGCTAACAGTTACTCTTTAACTAATGCAGCCTGATTGGCTGAAGACTCTTTCCCTCCTTTTTCACCTCCCACACCTCTGTTCCTCTCTGATTGGCCAATATTTCTCATGCTGAGACAATGCACTTTCTATAGTGAAGGGCGGGCAAATCAGGCAGAGGAGACTAAGGGAGGAAATTACATCAGAATTGGCTTCAAAATAGCCACACTTAAAATGGGAAATGCTAAGAAGGATTTTCTCTTTTTTTTACTATAGAAAAATCACTAAAATCAAAACGTTGACAGTGCAATACATATGTTATGTAAGTAGAGCAAGTATTTATCTACTTATATATGTGTTTTGTTTTGTTTTCTGAGATAGTATGGCTGACAGCTTCTCTTCAAGAAAATTAGTGGAACCAGTGGTGTAGCAATAGAGGTGGCAGAGGTTGCGACTGCATCAAGGTCCCTGGACCTGAGGGGATTTCATGGGGCCCTCCTCCAATCAGTGAATCAACTTTATAATTGCTGCTTTGCATAGCGGTAATCATTAACAAACCATTCCTTTTCATCTTCTTTTCCACTCAAAATGTGGGTGTCCTTGGAGAGCTGGATTTGGTCAACTTTATCTTGTGGCTTGTCAATTAGGCCTGTTTAAAAAACGAGGGCTAGAATAACCACCATCACGTGCATCCGTGTCCGCCAACGCGCGTGCGTTCCCACATCTGCCCACGTGCATGGCAACAGCCACGGCTCTGCGCCTGCACACTTGGCACCTGACATGGATGCAGCCCACTGAAGCAGAACCCAAGCGTTTATTAGGTAGAATAATCACACATTCACCACTAGGGACCCGGTGTAAATTGGCACAGCACTGTAGCACCTCACCAGAGCCGGGACAAGGTCCTCCAGCACCCAAGGCTGATACATCAAAGTGCTCCCCTCCATCCCTCCCACCCCAGCTGTCACACACTGATTGCTATTAGACTAAGAGGCGCCTCAGGGGACACAACTTCCCCAAAACCTTATTCTATAGTTATCGGGCTTGCAGTCACTGCCAAGTACAGTATCCCCTTTTTTCATTCCTCTCTGTTTCAAACACAATAGGGGAATGATAAGTGAGTGAGTTGTGCACCCCCTCCTACACTGCGCCGTTAGGCTGGAGCCTCTCTCGCCTCTGCCTCGGCCCTGCACCTCACTATACCGGGTGGGACTTTTTGTAGCCGCATTAAGAGTTAATTTAAATTTGTTTCTCGTAGCCACGCTCCTGCTGTGTATGAACGCATTCGTACGTGGCATGCGCAAGTAAGGCCAATGCAACATGCCCAGTAGAGTGAACCTTCTCATGCTTTTTACCTTTATGCACAAGCACTTCATTCTACTGAGCATGCTTGGAAACGACTCACACATGCCCAGTACATCCGTACACTGATGGGAGCATGGGAAGAAGAAAGTTTTGTGGAGGAATCACCATGGTCTAGAAGAGGATCTGGGAAGACTCTGGAACTTCCACAAACTTGCCACGATTGACGTAAGAATCCAGATTTGGCTTCCCTCCTTTTCACAGGATTGCATTAAAAAGTGTTATGCAAAAAAACACAGATAAGGAGAGATAATTTGAGAGAACAGTTTTGTGAATCCACTACAGTCTCTTTACAGCACTTTTGGACAAGACTTTCGCCCAAACTTGTGGACAATACGTCTTCTTCATAAAGTTGAAAGGTTCGAATCAACTTTTCCACAAATTTCCTTTTACAGCTTTGGTTATACAGTTTGCCCCGAAAGTAATCAAAGATGACATGGATTTTTGTCTTGTAGAAAGCCTGACTTTAATATGTTTTTGTTTGTTTTTAGCTTGTTATGACCAGTACATAAAGGGAGTTATACCTGTACATGGCGGGAATTCAGTCCAGATGATGGTGTCACATGACCCCCAAAGTCAAGGACCCACACAGGTGAGTATAGGATAAATTTGGCGTGGATGAAAAAAGGGTGCAGTGAAAAAAGGGCTTGGCTTCATAACGAAATGGCGAGAGTGGATAACGAAATCTGATAACGATAAACAGTGTTGTCAAACTTGGTTAACGATAAGTACCATTGTAATTACAGAAGGGAGATAATATTGACAAGATATTAACGTTAAAAATCGTTACATAATTCATCAATACAGCTTAACCCAACCCTACTCTCACACAGAACCCTCCCCTGGTTGTGCCTAAAACTAACCACTCCCCTGGTGGCACCTAACCCTAACCAACCCCAGGTGGTACCTAACTCTAACCACCCCCCCCAGTGGTGCTTAACCCTAACCCCCCCGGTGGTGCCTAAGCCTAACCACCACCCCCGGTGGTGCCTAACCCTAATCACCCCCAAAAACACAACATTAATGTAAAGGGCTCTTCACTAACCGCTACTGCATTGTGGAAACAACATTAAAGTGCTTCACCATGAAAGGACAGATGACCAAGGCCTAAATCCGACTAAAAACCATCCCTCGGTTTTCAAGAATGATCTAAATCATGCATGTCAAACTCTGGCCCTCTGAGCCATTACATTTGGCCCCCAAGTGGTTTCCCCACTTTGCATTATATTTGGCCCACTCTAGACCTCCAGGGAAGCTATATTACTGGTGAAGCCGTAGATGACCAGGGAAGCCAAATGGCGGAGTAAAGGAGGGAGGGAGAACCACTAGACATCAGGGAACTGTATAGGGGTTGGAGGGGGCCATTAGACACCTGGGAGTATTATAATGGAGGAAGGGGACCAGTAGACATTGAGGCCCGCGACTACGCCCCAGTTTTCAATTTGGCCCACTTTGTATTTGAGTTTGACAACCCTGATCTAAATCTTTCCATCAAATACAGGGAGAGCTAAATTACGGCACCGAAGCTAAAGTAGATTATAACAGTCCCAGCAGAGATATAAAAACAGTTCTCTCCAACGAGCTGAATCCTACAGCACAACCCAAAACTGAGACGCAATGTTTTAGGCTTACATTGTTCTTTGTAAAGAACGGGATGACAAAACAATTTTATGCACTTTTCATGATCTTTTAATTTATGTCCACGTTTCCATTTTTACGGCTTAAGGAGAGCAGCCTAGTTCATAGGACAAGATGGTGAAAATTTCCTTCGTAAAACATTTTCTGGAAAGAAAAAAAAAACTAAAAAACAGTGTGCTCTTGTGGTGCGCTGCTTGCAGGGTACACGCCGTTTACCCGTGTTCCGAGACAAGAACACTTGGCTCTTGGAAGAGAGCAAACTGTTATTGTGCACAAGATAAGTACGTCCTGTCCCCCTGATTACATTTGCGAGGCCGGTGCGCTCGGTACTGTCTGTTCTCCATGGTGTTTCTCTGTTCCCGTAAACGGCGCCAGAAATGCCAAAGTGCTGGAGATGTCACTCATGCTGGTGTGGGCCGCCGTTCAAATTCCATAGTGGAAGAGCACCGAGGACTGAAAGGTGCGTAAGGCACGTCAACAACAATCACAAAGAACGCCAGTCAAAGCTGTACGGTCTTTATGGGCAGGAAAAATACGGTGACTTCTGTCGAGTGGACGGTAGAGTGTGCTTCAACATAAACACAATTCTGTAAAGACACACGGGGTTCAGGATATTTCTGCTGGTGTTGTTGGAGGGGTGGGACAGTTAAAATACAAATCCAAAGTCAACTTTGAATGGAGATCAACCACTCATACTGTTTGTAGGGTAGGTGGGGATAGGTGGGGTGACCAGACCCTCTCAGACATGGAGACCAGTACAGTGGCTTCTTTCAAAGACCGATGTATTTATTAAGGTTATTTACAAAGTGCTGTTTCCAAAAACATCTATAAATCATTCTCACAAAACCTTGGCCATGTCCCAGGAATACAGGACTGTCTAGTGGACCAGGAGGTACAGACTTTTCTAACAGTTGCTGATGGTGGTGACTCTTTGGCAATCCGAGTTTGTGAGAACCCCTCCTCTCCTCATCCTATGTTCCTATATTATTACTAATCCGCTATACTATATCAGCAATCAGTAAAGTTATATGATATATCATGCGTTGAATAAGTGAGCTCCTCCTTAAAGTCCTAGTAGATTATTTATTTATATATACTGTCTATAGATGACATTTACAACATACTATAGACGTAATATGAAGTAATATGAGCAGCTGGTGACCAGGTATCTGTTCCTTTCTAATCTGTCTGTTGTGACCGAGAATGGCCTTTATATTTGTTAAATGTCTGCCTCTTACTCCTCCATGTTTTTGATTGGCTGTTCAGCTGGTCACATGACTCCCCTCAGAGCTTCATCAGTCTGCAGCTTTTCCTCACAGCCGAATGTGTTTTCATGTTTTCTGTAATGGAGAACTAGAAAGGGTGCACTAAATAAAAGTAGATCCGTTATTGTAATTGGTATTTGAGCGATTGTTGTATTTCAGCTTTTGAAACGGTTGTATCCTGAATTGAGCTTACAGAGGAGCAGAAGTGTAAGAAGGTGTATTTTACAGAGGTGAGGGCCCTTTCACACTGGTGCGTGCGTTGTTACCCTGTTTTTCCTCAGGGTAGCGCTCCACCAATGAAAGTTGCTAGGGCCTTTGATCCGGGGCACCGGCCTGGAACCTGTTGCCATGGTGCCCCGGAGCGATTGATTGGCAGGAGGAGGCACTGGGCGGTGGCATGGGGTAGCGGGCAGTTAAAAACTCACCTTCGATTTCCATACCGCTGAGCCCTGGGGTGATGACACTTTGGTGGTGGCGGCCGACTGAGTGTTAAGTGGGGTGCCAGAATCAGAGCAGGAGGAGGAAGATACTGTATGTCATGCTTCCGTATGGAAGCTGAGGAAGATGAGGTGGTCTGTGTTAAATAGTCAACTACGTCCTGACAATCTTGGGGTTTGATGGCACGCGCCTTCTGAACACTGTACTTTGGTCCAGGGCCACACGAAATCACGACAGCGCAACCTCGAACAGACCTGCAGGGTGGCCTGCCTCTGCCTGTTTTGCCCATATGGGGGGGGGGGGGGAAAGTGAAAGGTATGCACTCACTGCAGTCACACAGGTGCAGTGAACAGGTATGCAGTGACTGGTATCAATACAATGTGCAGCTGCCACACACACAGGTACCATGAACAGGTGCAGCAACTGACTGATATATAACACTGCGTGCGCTCACGTAGGTGGGTAGGTGCCCTGAACAGGTGGGTATACAGTGATTGTTATTACAAATGTGCAGCTGTCACACACACAGGTAGTCACTGAATATGCTGGGCCTGGCAGTGGCACAGTAGGAATTAACAAGGGGCCAAGGTCCAGCAGCTGCGACTGACTGACAGGGCTGTATATGCAACACAAGTGTCTGTGGGACACACACACAAAAAAAATAAATAGATCACAAGAACAACATTAGCTCTCAAAAGAGCTGTTGAGGATGAGGGGTGCTTTTTAGCAATAAGTATCAGCAAGAAGGAGCAACCTAACAAGCCTAACACAAGAACCTAACTAAATGTTCCCTATGTCCGCATGTTCTCTCCCTTCTCTAATTACTGCAGCCACACGAGTGAGTGAAATGGCTGACGCTGCCTGCCTTTTACAAGGGGGGGGGGGGGGGGGGGCTCCAGGAGGGAGTGTAGCCTGATTGGCTACCCTGGACCATATGCAATTCGCTTTTTAACCTGGATTTTCTCCTAGGAGATAATTTTTCAACTTTGATTTAAAATGACTTTCAAGAACTTTTCAACTAAAAAAGTACCAAAAAGTAGGTTAAAAGGTACTATCAAAATTATTTTGAGTATTTTCTTGTTTTCTGTGGCTTAAAAAGCATTTTATTGACAAGTTTAAAAATATTACCTGGGAGAAAACTCAGGAGAAAAAGTAAATTGCATATGGGCCCCTGTGTCTGCTGACTGTGATGTAGAGGGTCAAGTACACCCTAATGATGTAGTATAGGGGGCAGGTCAAACTCGCATATAGTAGTGTTGGGCGAACAGTGTTCGCCACTGTTCGGGTTCTGCAGAACATCACCCTGTTCGGGTGATGTTCGAGTTCGGCCATATGGCCGAACTAAGAGCGCATGGCTGAACGTTCCCCGAACGTTCGGCTAGCGCTGTGATTGGCCGAACGGGTCACGTGGTTCGGACCCGAACGCGCTCTGATTGGCCGAACGGGTCACGTGGTTCGGGTAAACAAATACCCGATCCACATCATTTCTCCACCATTTGTCTGTGGGTTTAGCTTTGGGTAGGCAGGCAGGGTAGTTCTCTCTCCAGCCAGGCTAGCCAGGGTCCCCCCAGTCATTGTGTCGCTGCTGGGAACAGTAGTCCACCGCTCACCCACACTATATAGCATTGTGTTTACTGCCACTCTGTGTCTCTGCTGGGAACAGTAGTACACCGCTCTCCCGCCACTGTATAGCATTGTGCTCTGTGTCGCTGCTGGGAATAGTAGTACACCGCTCACCCACCACTGTATAGCATTGTGTTTACTGCCACTCTGTGTCTCTGCTGGGAACAGTAGTACACCGCTCACCCACCACTGTATAGCATTGTGCTCTGTGTCGCTGCTGGGAATAGTAGTACACCGCTCAGCCACCACTGTATAGCATTGTGTTTACTGCCACTCTGTGTCTTTGCTGGGAACAGTAGTACACCGCTCACCCACCACTGTATAGCATTGTGCTCTGTGTCGCTGCTGGGAACAGTAGTACACCGCTCACCCACCACTGTATAGCATTGTGTTTACAGCCACTCTGTGTCTCTGCTGGGAACAGGAGTACACCGCTCACCCACCACTGTATAGCATTGTGCTCTGTGTCGCTGCTGGGAACAGTAGTACACCGCTCACCCACCACTGTATAGCATTGTGCTCTGTGTCGCTGCTGGGAACAGTAGTACACCGCTCACCCACCACTGTATAGCATTGTGCTCTGTGTCGCTGCTGGGAACAGTAGTACACCGCTCACCCACCACTGTATAGCATTGTGCTCTGTGTCGCTGCTGGGAACAGTAGTACACCGCTCACCCACCACTGTATAGCATTGTGTTTACTGCCACTCTGTGTCTCTGCTGGGAACAGTAGTACACCGCTCACCCGCCACTGTATAGCATTTCTGTACTGCCACTGTACTGCTGCCAGTCAGCGTGTACTTTAAGGATAAGTGAAATGAAGAAGAAATCCTGTGAAAGAGGGAGGGGCAAGGGAAGAGGTGTTTCCCCTGACGGTTCACGTACAGGCCACAGTGGAGCATTGAAGAAAACACCCTCAATACCGCCCATGTTGTCCAGGAAATCAACCCTCACAAAAAAAAAAGCAAATTGCTATCTGCACGCTTCTTGTCCTCATGCAAGGCCTGGGTTGTTGTGTCTCAAAGCGTGGCCTTCTCCTCCTGCGCCGCCCTCCTCCTGTTCCATCACGTGTGCTGCTGCTGGGTTAGCGTTACCGGTCCCTTTTCCTGGAACCTCTCATCTGTATTACATTTATGACTGCATGCCGACAAAAAGCATGTTACCTGTGCAAAGAAAACAGACAGTTTTCCCTTTGAAACTTTAAAATCGATTTTCTCAAAAACTATAAGCTCTTTTTGCTAATTTTTTTTCCTCTTGTACCCACTCCCAAGGTGCACATACCCTGTAAATTTGGGGTATGTAGCATGTAAGGAGGCTTTACAAAGCACGAAAGTTCGGGTCCCCATTGACTTCCATTATGTTCGGAGTTCGGCTCGAACACCCGAACATCGCGGCCATGTTCGGCCTGTTCGACCCGAACCCGAACATCTAGATGTTCGCCCAACACTAGCATATATTTCGAGGTTCACCGCGAACCACCGAAGTTCGCGCGAATAAGTTCGTGGTCGAACCGTTCGGGCCATCTCTACTCCTGTAAATGTATATATATATATATATATATATATATATATATATATATGTTCTCCAATATGTGTTTTCTACTATGTACAGTGCTATGGAAGATGTTGGCTCTATATAAATAATAATAACATCTACCGTGCATCATCTATGCATTTAGAGGTACATCAGGAGTTCGGCTCACTGCTGCAGTAAATCCGATCTGTCGCTGACGTCACTAAACAAGAGAACAGAAATTGCTCAAAGCTAAAACCTTCTTTGAACATTCTCCCTTTCATCTCTCTCCATTTAAATTATTGATATGTGTATTAAAAATAAAGCGTGAGCCTATTTTGTAGAGACATCATCCCACTCCATTAGCATTACTTGCTGCAGGTTTATAGCGTAGCGTTGTGTGTGCGGCGATCGGCCGTCCCCAGAAGAGAGAGACGCAAAGGTCACCATGTATAGGAACAATGACGTTAATCAGGAAGTCCGAGCAGGCCCGGATTTATATCACAGGGGGGCCTATAGGCACAGATGTCCTGGCACCCTAGACCTCGCCCTCCATGACCCTACAAACTCCACCAGCAAGTGTGCTGACTGGCCCAGCTGTCACTTCTCCCTTACTTTCCTTGCCTGTCATAGGTACAGCTACAGATGCTACTTAGTATTAGGTAGCCAGAGGTACCCTCAATATTAAGTAGCTAGATGTGCCTTCAAGTATTAGGTAGCTAAAGGTGCCCCCGATCTGGTCAGTGGAAGACCCAGCTGATTAACCTCCCAAAAATGGGCGTGGCCATGACATTGTATGGGCGGAGCTAGCATAATGATGTAACAGCGAGGCATAAGAAAGCAGTGTTTACGCCATGATGTGGTCAAAGGAGGATTTGCATCATGGGTGTGCAGAAACTGTGTGATGCTATTTAATAGTATACCGTAACCCCAAAGCAGCAAACATAGCCAACTATGACCATTAAATAATAAATGCAGCAACAGTTACCCCAGACACCAGAAAATAAACGTTTTGTGGGCAACATTTCAGCACAAAATTAACGCAATGTGAGCAACATGTCAGCACAAAATAAACTCAATGTGGGTAAACATGTCAGCACAAAATAAACGCAATGTGAGCAACATTTCAGCACAAAATAAACGCAATGGGAGCAACATGTCAGCACAAAATAAACGCAATGTGTGCAACATGTCAGCACAAAATGAACACAATGTGAGCAATATTGCAGCACAAAATAAATGCAATGTGAGCAACATTTCAGCACAAAATAAACGCAATGTGAGCAACATTTCAGCACAAAATAAACGCAATGTGAGCAACATGTCAGCACAAAATAAACGCAATGTGCAACATGTCAGCACAAAATAAACGCAATGTGTGCAATATTTCAGCACAAAATAAACGCAATGTGAGCAACATTTTAGCACAAAATAAACACAATGTGAGCAACATTTCACCACAAAATAAACGCAATGTGAGCAACATGTCAGCACAAAGTAAACGCAATGTGAGCAACATTTCACCTGGAAAAAAAAAGCACTTACTCACCTGACAGAAGTCTCCGGCCTCTAGCGCACTGTTCATCTTGCTCCTGCACTGCAGTCTCCCGCACTGACAGGCAGAGTAGGGCTACGGGAAGATGCCGCCCGAAGCCCTGTACTGGAGACACAAATAGTCTCCACTTCAGGGCTTCGGCAGCCATCTTCCCGTAGCCCTGCTCGCCTGCCGGAGACTATGCAGGCTGGAGCGGGGCTGCGAGCAATGAACTGGCACGCCATCTATAGATGCCGCAGCCATTTCATGCAGATACGGTGGCCAGAGTCCCGAGGCCGGGACGTCCCGCTGCTAAAAGCCCATCATTGGTATCAAAATTATCTAAGCATGTTTGAAAAAAATTGCGAACAATTAAACATCAGCACCTCTCGGATACCCAATTACTATCATAAATTATTCATCATTATTGCCTAAGCAAATTTGTCAATAAATACTACTCTGTGCTCAATCATTTACTGATTTATGATAATTCCTAACTGGTTATCTAGGGCTAGGTTCACAGTGGTCAGTTGCATTACACATACGTTATAATGAGTCTAAACTGCAATGGAGACTGGCCATAAACTTTAATACAAAGCCTGCATGCATTGATTTAGAATAACAAGATCCGTTACTGTGAACAGGCCCGTAGGATTGTATGGGCAGTGAGCTGACATTCAGAATTATTCTGCAATGTAACTGATCACTGTGAACAGGGCCTGAGAGGTGCTAATGTTTTAATTGTTTGGAATTGTTTACAATCATGCTTAGATATGTTTTGATACCAATACAATGAATTATTCTTGAGATATTAAGAAGAGCTTTTTCCATGGGCTTACGTTCCCAGGTTGGTAAATTGTATATTTGTCACCCATAAGCCCACTCTGAATTGTGTGAACTGAGGTGAAAACGTTCTTTAACCACTTCCCCAGTGGCTTCCCCCTTCCGAGGTAAGTACCCCCCAGGGGCCCCTTTTTCAGTACAGGTTCTCTTTAAATTGATCTATTTCTTATTTTCACGTGATAATATCAGAGCCGGATTAAGGCTAAATGGGGCCCTAAGCAAAGTAACTGATTTGGGCCCCCCCATCATGTCGTAATAGAATCAGAAGATGCAGCTGCACAGCAATATGTCGCACACACCGGGCAGCCGAGCTACTGGTTGCTATGGGCAACAGCACGCTTTCCTCTGTGGGTTCACAATGCAGGGAATAGCAGCGGCAAAATGCAGAGTGAGAGATGAATGGCTGGGACATTTGCACTCAGGGGCTGGGGCACCCCTGTGAAGAGGGCGCCAGATATCACAGCAGCAGCACTTTCCCCCTGCATCTCCAGCCTGGCAATAGCAGAAAGCTCTGGACACCGCCAAACCGGAAGCCGTTCCCCAGACAGAATTACATAACCACTCCCACCACCGAACAACCAATTTCCTCCCAAACTAGACAGCCACCATGCAGCCTCCATCCCAGTGAATACGATAGTCCAGCAGAGAAGGCAGCCGCAGTGGGGGAGAATGACAGCACCAGATGAATCACATTCACCTATTGCGATCCAAGCAATAGAGGTCCCGTCATCCGGAGCCCATCTGTCTCCTCTAGAGTGCTGCCGCTCTGTTACTACTACTATTACTACTTCCTACTTCATGTCTGATCTGAGAATCAGGAAGTTCAGAGCGAGCGGCTGCACTGTAGAAGAGACAGATGGGTTTCAGATGACGGGATCTCTATTGCTTGGATCATGGATAGGTGAGTGAGCGTTTGCCATCTGCTGCTATCATTCTTGCTGCAGCTGTGGTTCTCTGTGGGAAGGGAGGGTGGAGTGGGCAGCGGCAGAGCGCACAGTAGCAGGAGGGGGACCTAGGAGGAGAGCCTGGCTCTGAAGACAATCAGCAGCGCACGGCATCATTTGACAAGACAAGACAAATAACATTTATATCGCGCTTTTCTCCTGGTGGACTCAAAGCGCCAGAGCTGCAGCCACTAGGACGCGCCCTATAGGCAGTAGCAGTGTTAGAGAGACTTGCCTACGGTCTCCTACTGAATAGGTGCTGGCTTACTGAACAGGCAGAGCTGAGATTCGAACCCTGGTCTCCTGTGTCAGCGGCAGAGCCCTTAAAGGGACTCCAAGCAGTGCCTGTGGATATGCCCTTAAGCATACCCACAACTAATTCATTACATCCTCACACCTACCAGCATGATGTTTGTAATTATATCCCCCTGGGTTCCTTATATTTCATTGCATTGTGCTGAATCGAGCTGCCAACTTTGGAGAAAAGTCATCCTGTGGCCGTGAATTCTATCGTGAAAATATCAAAAACTAAAAGGCATAGAGCAGCCGTTTATATATCATTGGAAAGAGGAGAAAAAGAGCTTTAAAATGATATGCATCTTTCCATAGTTACTGCACTGCTCAGAGTCTCTTTAACCATTATACCATCCAGCCACCGCTGACTTTGGAGAAAAGTCGTCCTGTGGCCGCGATTTCAATCGCGAAAATATCGAAAACTAAAAGGCATAGAGCAGCTGTTTATATATCATTGGAAAGAGGAGAAAGAGAGCTTTAAAATGATATGAATCTTTCCATAGCTACTGCACTGCTCAGAGTCCCTTTAACCATTATACCATCCAGCCACCGCTGACTTTGGAGAAAAGTCGTCCTGTGGCCGCGATTTCAATCGCGAAAATATCGAAAACTAAAAGGCATAGAGCAGCCGTTTAGATAACGATTAGTTTAACCATTATACCATCCAGCCACCGCTGACAGGATGGCAAGGGCTGGTTTATGTGCTAATGGGGCCCCTTTGACTCTGAATGGGGCCCCAAGCGACTGCTTTTGTTGCCTGGTCGGTAATCCGGCCCTGGATAATATGAAGGGAAATGAACCATGATAGAAAGAACCAATGTGGTGTGAATTATAAAACAACATATTTTTCTTATGAAATCTTTGTAGTATGCAAGACTAGGGGTGTGTCAGGGTGTGGTTAGGGGTGTGGCTTATCTCAAAAAGTAGGGGAAAATGCATAAAAGTTGAAATTGATTTGTGTGTCATTGGCCTCAATTCAGTAAGCAGTTTAGACTAGTCAACTGATGGTTTTTAGTCTACTGATGGTTTGGTGTAAATCAGTTGCATCAAAAGGGAATTCACTAATAATTGCCAAATGTTTTAGACCTGGTCTAAAACATTTAGTAATTAGGACAGTAAAGCAGGGGAAATGATCAACAGATGCAATTCACAAACGAGTAGCTATGACTAACAACATCCTTCTCCGCTGATGAGCTCTCCTCTGGATACAATACCTCACAGCAGTGCAGTTTCTAGGCTAAAATGCACCCAGGGCGAGTGTGTAAAAATTGCGCCCCCCCCCCCCCCCAAACAAGGTATGGGTGCCCGCAGTATAGGTTAGCCAGGTCTAGTTGCACTTAGTATAGGTCCCCCCAGTATGGGTAGCCAATAATAGGTGCCCCAGTATAGGTAGCCAGGCATAGGTGAGCCAGTATAGCAGTGGTGCTCAGCAGAGCTCGAATATTCGAGTAGCTCGAATATTCGAGCTCTTTTCCAGCTATTCGAGCTCGGTATTCGAGCTCCGAATAGCTGTAGCTATTCGAATGGGCTATTCGCGTACACTCGAATAGCCCATTCACTATTCGAGCTATTCGAGCAAACGGCGCTATTCGAGCTCGGTACCGAGCTCGAATAGCGTCATAGCCCAGATTGATGTCCTTAGAGCCAATCAGAGGGCTCCCAGGCCCTCTGACGGCAGCCAATCACAGAGGGGGACCCTGGCCAGCCCCTACCCTATAAATAGCGGCCGCCATGTTACGTTTCTCCGTCCTTGCCTGAGACTTGCATAGAGAGAGAGTTGCTCCTTTGTGCTTTGGCTTAGCAAGAGCTTTATTGTGGTCATTTACCTAGCGTTTTTGCTCACATACACCTCCTATACACACCTATATTGTTGTTAGTTAGTTAGACATTGTATTTTAGTTAGTAGCTTTTGTGTTACATAGAGACAGGCCAGCTGCTGCAGGCTTACAGCTTTAGGCCTCAGGGCCTGCCTGTGTGGGCAGCTGTCCTCCTGTCCTCTGTTTATTTCTCTCTATTCTATACCAGTATTTCTGCTGTCCTTTACTACTGATTGTATTAGTATTGTAGTTATATACTGTAACTGTACTAGGACACTCACTGTCACTGTTCATAGGCTACTAGCTGCTCCTGCGTGTGTGCACTCACTGTCTGTGTACACACTACACACACTCTATTTCCTTCTGATAACTGATTGATTATTGTAATTGAATATTGTAATTAGTTAGTTGTACTTACTGTTACTACTTACTGTACTAGGAGTCTAGGACACTCAGTCACTGTTCATAGGCTACTAGCTCCTGCGTGTGTGCACTCACTGTCTGTGTACACACTACACACACTCTATTTCCTTCTGATAACTGATTGATTATTGTAATTAGTTAGTTGTACTTACTGTTACTACTTACTGTACTAGGAGTCTAGGACACTCAGTCACTGTTCATAGGCTACTAGCTCCTGCGTGTGTGCACTCACTGTCTGTGTACACACTACACACACTCTATTTCCTTCTGATAACTGATTGATTACTGTAATTAGTTAGTTGTACTTACTGACTGTTACTACTTACTGTACTAGGAGTCTAGGACACTCAGTCACTGTTCATAGGCTACTAGCTCCTGCGTGTGTGCACTCACTGTCTGTGTACACACTACACACACTCTATTTCCTTCTGATAACTGATTGATTATTGTAATTAGTTAGTTGTACTTACTGTTACTACTTACTGTACTAGGAGTCTAGGACACTCAGTCACTGTTCATAGGCTACTAGCTCCTGCGTGTGTGCACTCACTGTCTGTGTACACACTACACACACTCTATTTCCTTCTGATAACTGATTGATTACTGTAATTAGTTAGTTGTACTTACTGACTGTTACTACTTACTGTACTAGGAGTCTAGGACACTCAGTCACTGTTCATAGGCTACTAGCTCCTGCGTGTGTGCACTCACTGTCTGTGTACACACTACACACACTCTATTTCCTTCTGATAACTGATTGATAATTGTAATTAGTTAGTTGTACTTACTGACTGTTACTACTTACTTACTTACTGTACTAGGGACACTCACTCAGTCACTGTTCATAGGCTAGCTCCTGCGCGTGTTTGCGCGTGCGTGCACTCACTGTCTGTAGTGTACACACACTAAATTTACTTGTGATTACTACTGATTATTGTAACTGCTAGTTGTACTTCCTGACTGTTACTACTTACTTACTGTACTAGGGACACTCACTCAGTCACCTCACCCACCAACCCACTCCATTAAAGTACCCCACTTTTCACCCGCCCTTTTAAAAAACTTTTGTCTATACGCCCAAAACATCGAAGATGTCTGGAAGTGGCAGCCAGCGCGGTTTGGGCAAGGGGAAGGGCAGCAAGGGAATCAGGAGGAGAGGGAGCAGCATTGTGGCAAGCCGCGGGCGCGGGCACGCCACCATGCACAGTTCCGCAGCAGCAGCAGCAGCGTCAGTGGCTAACATTCCTCCCATAGCCACTGGCCATGGACGCCTTGGGCGCCGCCCAGCAGGAGCATCTGCAACTCACGCTGCAGAGACACAGCAGCAGCAGCGTGTAGCACCTGCTCCGATTTTCCTCCAGCCGGGTCGGAAACGTCCCATTGAGGAAAAGCATGCAGACACTGTGGTGCAACTCATGACGGAGGATGAGCAGCCCGCCATCAGCTCTGCATCTGAGGCCTCCACCCTCACCACCACCACCACCACCCCTGTTCGCAGCAGCCGCCCAGCAGGGTCTGGGGAGGAGGCCAGTTCACCGTCACTCGCCGACCTGTCATTCAGCAGTCTTTTGACCCCAGGCATCATGAGTAAATTGTCTGCTGTTGTTGGCGATCTTGAGGAGGAGATGCTGATGGGCACTTTGGGGGATGAGGGATTGGACAGCAAGACTGTGGCGACAGTCAAGCAGCCCATCCATGCATCAGGAGAGGAGTTTGGGGGGTCCTCATCCCAGCAGGACATGTTTCAGGAGGGGGAGGATGATGATGACCCGGTGACAGACAGAGACTGGGTGCCACCACCTCCAGGGGATGTCGTCCTCAGCAGCTCTGAGGAGGAGGAGGAGGATGCTCTTGTGGGCCTTGCAAGGAGGCGCATCATTGCAAGCATTGGCAGCAGCAGTAGGCAGGTCCCACAGCCTGCTGGTGTCTCAGGCTCAGCAGCAGCAGCAGCAGCATCTGCCAGTACCACCACCAGCCGCACCCAAGCCCCCCAAGCCCCACCCCCAACCACCACAGGGAGACAGGCAGCAGCGCTTCCATGCCGTAGGGGGATGTTTCTGTCACCAATCTGGCGCTTTTTCACCATGCCCACAGTGTACAGCAAGTACGCCACTTGCAACCACTGTCAGCGGAAGTTGAGCAGAGGTGCAGACCCCTTAAAGTTCTGCACCAGCTCGCTCATCAACCACCTTGCTGCGAAACATTTCCACCAGCATCAGGAGTTCCAGAGGCTGAAGGCATCTGGTGCTGGCAGTGGCACCACACCCATCACTGCACAGCCTTCAGCAGCAGCAGCAACAGCAGCCACCCGCCCTCCTGCTCCTCCAGCAGCACCAGCAGGAGTGCGGAAACGCACTGCTCCTCCCCCCTCTGCAACTCCTGCCGCCGACACTGAGGCCTGTTCTGGCAGCCAGTCCTCAGTGGCCTCCTCCGCTGTGTCTGCTGATTCCCGTGCCAGCAAAAGGCCACGCCAGAGCCTTTTGAGCGAGTCCTTCCAGGGGGTGGTTAGGGCTCTGCCTCCCAGCAGCCGTCGCGTGCGGCAGCTGAACGGCTTGCTGGCACGGGCCATGTGCTCCCAACTCCTGCCGTACACGCTCGTGCAGGAGGGGAGCGACATTCGTGCGCTGCTTGCTTGCGCAGCCCCAGACTGGCAGCTCCCCAGCAGACACTTTTTCTCCCGCAAGGCCATTCCTGCACTGCACCGCTTTGTGATGGCCAATGTGGAGCGAGGGCTGGAGCACGCGGTTGGTGAAAGGGTCCACGTCACCATGGACTCCTGGAGCAGCCGCTTCGGGACAGGCCGCTACCTGTCCTTCACTGTCCACTGGGTCAGCTTGGTGGAAGGGGGTGAGGATGGGAGAGCAGCAGCGGGCACAGCAGCAGCAGCAACACAGTGGGTGGTGCCACCCCGCAGGGTCAGGGGAACTGCAGCAGGTTCCTCCGATCCTCTGCCATCCTCCGGCACACCTGGCCAAACCCCCCGCCTCAGCAGCAGCGTGAAGGCCCGCCACTGCCAAGCGCTGCTGCACTTGGTCAGCCTTGGGAAGACCAAGCTGACGGCAACCCATGTGTTGGCCAAACTCCAGGAGCAGGAGAGGATTTGGCTGACCCCCAGAGGCCTCAGAGTCGGAGAGGTGGTGGCCGACAATGGGGCCAATCTGGTTGCCGCAATAGACAGGGGAAACCTGACCCACATCCCTTGTCTTGCCCACGTGCTGAACCTGGTAGTGCAGAAGTTCTTGCGCACCTACCAGGGGATGGGCGAACTGCTGGAAACGGCAAGGAACGTTGTGCGTCACTTCCGGCGCTCGGCTGCAGCCTGTGCGAGCCTGGAAGACGTGCAAAAGGAGCTGGATCTGCCACGCCATCGGCTGATCCTTGACGTTCCGACTCGCTGGAACTCCACCCTGGCGATGTTGGAGCGTCTGGTTGAACAGAAGCGCGCTGTCAAACAGTACCTTGCCCTGGCCACTGTTTCCGCCGCTCAGAGAAGGGACAAGACCAGCAACATCCCGTCCATCGTCCCCGATGATGACTGGAGGCACATGCAGCAGGTGTGCTTAGTGCTGGCTCCCTTTCTGCAGGCCACTAACATGGTGAGCAGGGACCATGCTATGGTCTGCGAGTGGGTGCCCCTGGTTTGTCTGCTGAACAGGGCCCTCGATGCTTTGCTTGAACAGGGAGCGGCAGCCTTGGACCAGCAGGAGCGGCAAGCAGCTGCACAGTCCACCTCTGAGGGGGAGGAGGAGGAGGACTTGGTGGAGGTCCCTGACCTTGCTGCTGATGAGGGGGAGCAGCACAGTGCAGCTGAGTTGGTGCGGGGGTGGAGAGAGGATGAGGCTGACGAGGCAGAGGAGGAGGATGAGGACAGCAGCACTGCCGTCGATGTGCCAGCAGACGTGGCCCGCCTCTTCCCAATGGCAGCGCACATGCTGACGTGCCTGCGCAGAGACCCCAGGGTGATCCAGATGAAGCAGAGGGAGGACATCTGGATCAGCATGATGTTGGACCCACGCCTCAAGGGGAAGTTGAGCCAGTTCCTGCCGCCTGCAGGAGGAGACCCAGCGCAACAAATAAGGAGCTTGCAGCAGGCCCTTGTTGAGCGCTTGGAGGAAGCCTTCCCCCAGCCTTCCACCCCCACTGTCCAGCAGCCAGCACAGAGGCAGCAGCAGGTGCCTGCATCCAGCAGCAAGCGCCCCACAGACCTGCTGTCTCTCAGCCACGAGCTCTACAGGACTGTAGAGGCTCCGGCAGCAGTGACTAGAGAGGAGGTGCATGCAGCAGCATCCTCCACCGGTCACAGCCAGCGCAGGACCCGCATGGTGGCTGACTACATGGGGTCCTACAGCGGGCTTGACAGCGATGCCCCTGTTGATCCCATGGAGTATTGGGTCAAGCGCCTGGAGATCTGGAGCGAGCTGGCGCAGTACGCCCTGGAAGTGCTGTCCTGCCCCCCTTCCAGCGTGCTGTCCGAGCGCTGCTTCAGTGCAGCTGGTGGTGTGGTCACCGAGAAACGCTCACGTCTGTCTCACAAGTCTGTGGACAGACTGACGTTTCTCAAGATGAACCAGGCGTGGGTGGAAGGCGAGTTCCTGGCCCCTGTTGTCGGCGAGAGGGGGACATGAACTGGCTAAGAACCATCGTTAATGTGCCTTACCACCCTTTACCACCTCCTGGCTCCTGCTCACTAAGCCAGCCTGGTTCACTTTGACTATTAAGTCGCCTGCAGCCACACATTTTACACCTACAGTGGGCTGCGTACTGCCCTTCTGCTGTCTGTCTGTGTTTCCCACTGCCAGGGTACACAGATTTACCTTCTGCTGCCACTCTGCCACCAGCTATTACGTCAAAAAATAGCTATATCTGTGTAATTGGTTGTAAAACCAAAACTACAAAACCATAAAAAAAAAAAAAAAAAGGTTTAATTTTTCTGAGGTGCCCGGGTTGAAAACTGTGTTGTCCCAGTTGTGTATTGGACACGATGTGGGCTGCACGACCGCTGTCTGGGACCTCCTGTTGTGTTCATTTACGGCCTGGTATCACCGCTAGGTACCAGGGCTATTATGTCACGCTGCCTGCCTGCTGCCACACTCACACTACTCCTCCATTCCTCCTGCTGATGCTGCTGTCTGTCTGTGTTTCCCAACGCCAGGGTACACAGATTTACCTTCTGCTGCCACTCTGCCACCAGCTATTACGTCAAACAATAGCTGCTCACATTACTCCTCCATTCCTCCTGCTGCTGCTGCTGTCTGTCTGTCTGTGTTTCCCAACGCCAGGGTACACAGATTTACCTTCTGCTGCCACTCTGCCACCAGCTATTACGTCAAAAAATAGCTATATCTGTCTGTGTAATTTGTTGTAAAAACAAAACTACAAAACCATAAAAAAAAAAAACAAGGTTTAATTTTTCTGAGGTGCCCGGGTTGAAAACTGTGTTGTCCCAGTTGTGTATTGGACACAATGTGGGCTGCACGACCGCTGTCTGGGACCTCCTGCCTGCTGTGTTTATTTACAGCCCTGGTATCACCGCTAGGTACCAGGGCTATTATGTCACGCTGCCTGCCTCATTGACTGCCTGCTGCCACACACTCATCCTCCTCCTCCTGCTGCTGAATTTACCTCCTGCTGTCTGTGTGTTTCCACTGCCAGGGAGCACATACAATGGCGCTTCCAACATGCGTGCGCCACCAGCTATTTGTTACGCTCAAAAATAGCTGCATTTCTTTAAAAAAAAAAATTTGAAAAGAGAAATAAGTGAAGAAGAAGACGATATAGAAGAAGATGAAGAAGATGAAGAAGAAGAAGATGAAGAAGAAGAAGAAGAAGATGAAGAAGAAGAAGAAGAAGATGAAGAAGAAGAAGAAGAAGAAGAAGGAGAAGAAGATGAAGATGAAGAAGATGAAGAAGAAGAAGATGAAGAAGATGAAGAAGATGAAGAAGATGAAGAAGAAGAAGATGAAGAAGAAGAAGATGAAGAAGAAGAAGATGAAGATGATGAAGAAGAAGAAGATGAAGAAGAAGATGAAGATGATGAAGAAGAAGAAGATGAAGAAGATGAAGAAGAAGAAGATGATGAAGAAGAAGAAGATGAAGAAGAAGATGAAGAAGATGAAGAAGAAGAAGAAGAAGATGAAGAAGATGAAGATGATGAAGAAGATGAAGAAGATGAAGATGATGAAGAAGATGAAGAAGAAGAAGATGAAGATGATGAAGAAGAAGAAGATGAAGAAGAAGATGAAGATGATGAAGAAGAAGAAGATGAAGAAGATGAAGAAGGTGAAGAAGAAGAAGATGATGAAGAAGAAGAAGAAGATGAAGAAGATGAAGAAGATGAAGAAGAAGAAGAAGATGAAGAAGTTGAAGATGAAGAAGATGAAGAAGAAGAAGAAGATGAAGAAGATGAAGAAGATGATGAAGAAGAAGAAGATGAAGAAGTTGAAGATGAAGAAGATGATGAAGAAGAAGAAGATGAAGAAGATGAAGAAGAATATGAAGAAGATGAAGAAGAAGATGAAGAAGATGAAGAAAAAGAAGATGAAGAAGAAGAAGATGATGATGAAGAAGATGAAGAAGAAGAAGAAGACAATATAAAAGAAGAAGAAGAAGATATAGAAGAAGATATAGAAGAAGAAGATATAGAAGAAGAAGATATAGAAGAAGAAGAAGAAGAAGAAGAAGATATAGAAGATAAAGAAGAAGAAGAAGAAGTATATACAGTACTGAACAAATTTCTGGACACAACTTCTCTTTTCAACTTTTTTTTTTTAAAGGAACATCCCCACATAATCACTTGCTGTTGTTACTTGGAAAAAAAGAGGTTTCTTGCATCATTCACCCTCAAAACAAGTGTTGGAAGCTATTTAAGGCCATTTCGAATAGTCAGCTCGAATAATGAGCTCGAATACCGACTCGAATAGTGAGCTCGAATTCCGAGGTCGAATCGAATA